>NW_011888884.1:4932540-5076006 GCF_000151845.1 Pteropus vampyrus | reverse complement strand
GCCAAAAACAGAGACCCAAGAAACTGAAACTTTACTTATTTTTGGTAGAAATAAAGAAACTGAGGTAATGGTAATCACTGATATCCCACTCTTCATCATGGGTATTCTTCTGCCTTATCTTTTTACTGTGTGATATAGTTGGGTGCCTGATAAAGTGCATCCTATCTATACTCACCTGGACCAATGTAAATGGTGGACTTTAGAATCCTATTCCAAGAACTAGGACTGTGTCTGTGTATCTGCTCAGGGTGGATGTATTTGTGAAATGATTGCCTGAAATCAAAACATTAAATAGCATTAAAGCAGTCTATGTAATAACTCAACAAATTATCTCTAATTTCCTTTCTATTAACTGTTCTTACCCTTTCTTGGGTTTTAATGAAAACTAGGGACAAAAGTCTGCAAATCTTTGCCACTGTATCCTTAAAAGAAAATTTAAAAATATTTTTGATTTTCACTGTCATGAAACATTTTTTTAAAGAAAATCTGGAGAATGAGGAAAAATTAAGACTATTACTAACACCTCCATTCCCATAGTTCAGAGAAAACTAATCCTTTTGCCATGTCTTTTTTCAGCCATATATAAATAAATTGTGATTATTTATACTGTTAGGAAACTTCCTATTTTAATGTAATATTACACCATAGGCATTTTCTTTTCCCTTAACTGTTTTTCAAGATTACAATTTTTATTGTTTGCATATGAGGGTACGTCTTCTCATGAGTAAGCATGACCTACAACAAGCACAAACCAAAATTCCAGCAACCTAGAGGGAAAAATTGCTGCAACTGTTTAAATTGCAGTTGAAATTGAAACATGCACTGCCATTTATTTCTCTTATTCTATCCTATTGGGTGGATAATTCAGGGCAGGGAGAATGTTATATAATAATAGTGCTAATCAATCTTTGACTACTTTAAAGGATACATTCCAGAGTTTCAACATTTTTAATTATGTGATCCAATGATTTCAGAAAGATTATCTTTATTAATTTTATCTTAATTATGTATCCTCCTACATCTATATTACTAAGACATTTTATCAAGAATGAGTATTATATTTTATCAAATGCTTTTTAGCATCTTGTAAGATGACCATGTGTTTAGGGCTTTTGCCTACTTGTTTAGTATATTACAATGATAGATTTTCAAATATTAATTTTGAATTTCATGAATTCATGAAATAAGTTATATCACTTTAGTGTACAGTTTGGATGTACTTTATGATTCTTACATATATATGCATAAGTAATGTTGATTCATAGTTTTATTCTACCCTTGATAATTTGGGATAACAGGCTATTTTAGTTTGATAAAATGTTTTTATAAATTGTTCCATAATTTTTTTCATATTGAAACATGTTATACAGCATAGAAATTGCTTCTTAAAAGTATAAAATAACTCTCATAAGCATTCTGCATCAGTATCCTTTTTGAAAAACAAGTTCTCACAATGAGATCCCTATTACCTACCACTGTACACATGGCATAATTTGAGCTGCATGAGTAAATGAAGAATTCTATGTGAGATGTAAATATAGAGAACTAAGTGCATAAAAGGGGAGAAAGTTTTCTCAGAAAAGTTAATATCAAAGTTAGGATAGGCCCTTCAAGCTTTGGAAAATACCAGTTCCAAATACACAAAGAAAAAGAGTGTAGTATTAATGTGGAGGCTGAAAGAAACAGTATGGTCATTGTAGAGCATTTGGGGATTCTGTAGCACCTCTAGAATTTCTGTTAAATGGATCTAGGGATAACAGTGTGATTAAAGGAGAGGCTAGATGACTTGCAATTGTGTTACAAAGCAAGCACTTTTCTTTTTTTTGCACAGATTATATTTCTCTATTAGGATGTTTTTGTGAGGTTGCTGATGAACTTCTTGGAAAACAAAACCTCCTTGACACCATCATGGGAGCAGAAATGGCATAAGTGAAAGAAAAGGTTACTTGAAGAGGTTCAGACAGACCTATGTGATAGGTTGATTCAGTGTTTTTGGTGAAGTTACTGTTTCCGTTTTCACTTGTTTTGACCTAAATTCTAAAAAATGGCCTCCCTCACCTGGGACCTTTCTTGAACAGAAGGAAAAGGAGCCATTCTTCCTTCATCTTTATATGTAAATAAACATTTAATATTACAATATTATATAAGTTAAATATTACATAAAATAAATATAATTATATAGATAATATCTCATGTCAGAACCACCTACTGTTCTAGGCATGTAACAGCTATTACCTAATTTATTTCTAATGACAACTTGACAACTTATTATTGCTTTTTAATAGTCCGAGACTCAGAAAAGTACAGCAATTTACAAAGTCATATCCAAGTTAAATGATATGGTGCTGGATTTATACAATCTTCTAAATAGAAGCCAACTTCATCAGAAAACAGCTTTAATTTTTAAATTTCCATTAACAAAGACATCCTTACATATCTAAATATGATAGTAATTTATCCTAAATCTTATTTGGCACTTCGATTAGAACTCTTGGAATATTAGTAGCCTTGACTATGCTGCTGTGTAGTCCTTTAATGTTTTGGATTCCTCAAAGCCTCAATTCCATCCATCAATAAAATTAACATCATATCCCTGCCTTTTCTGATTTCTAGAAGTTTCCAAAAATCAAAAACAATATTGGAAGTGAAGATATGTTGAAAATCTATATCATAAATTTAAATTTCCCTGAGTCTTCTCCTTTTCTAAACCTTGAAGGTGACATGGACACATGCAGATGGGGAATTATTCAGCCGCGAATGAATTCTTTCTGATAGGACTTTCCCAATGCCCAGAGCTCCAGCTTTTTCTGTTTGTGCTCTGCCTCATCATGTATGCGATGATCCTCCTGGGAAACAGCCTCCACATCGTCATCTGCACACTAGACTCTCACCTCCACACTTCCAGGTATTTCTTCCTTGGAAACCTCTCATTTTTGGACATCTGTTACACATCATCATCCATTCCTCCGATGCTTGTTGTGTTTGTGTCTGAGAGAAAATCCATCTCCTTCATTGGCTGTGCTCTGCAGATGGTTGTCTCTCTCTTGGTTTGGGTTCCACTGAGTGTGTCCTCCTGGCTGTGATGGCCTATGACCGGTATGTGGCCATCTGCAACCCACTGAGGTACCCCATCATCATGAACAAGGTGCTATATGTGCACATAGCTGCGTCGTCTTGGATCGTAGGCTGTCTAAACTCCTTAGTGCAAACAGTCCTGACGATGGTGTTGCCTTTCTGTGGGAATAATGTTATTGACCATCTTACCTGTGAGATATTGACCCTTCTTAAACTCATATGCCCAGATATCACTATTAATGTGCTTATCATGACAGTGACAAATATTGTTTCATTGGTGATTCCTCTACTGTTAATTTTCATCTCCGATGTTTTCATCCTATCTTCGATCCTGAGAATTAATTCTACTGAGGGAAAAAAAAAAGCCTTTTCTACCGGTTTGGCCCACCTGACTGGAGTCATCTTATTCTATTGTTCAGCCCTTTTTATGTATATAAGCCCAAGTCAAAGGACACAACACTTCTGACGAAATCATCGGGATGTCTTATAAGATGGTAACCCTGATGTTGAACCCCAGTATCTACAGCCTGAGGAATAAAGAGGTAAAAGCAGCTTTGAAGAAAGTCCTGAGCAGAGATCTGTATTTATTTAAAACATAAAGGCCTTGAGGCACATTATACCCTAAATGGGGAAATAGATCTTGTCTTTTGTATTCACAGATGATACTGTAAAACCTACTGTCCAGACAGCTTGTGTGCTTGCAAAGCCAAAAATGGAACTTCTATCATTTACAACATAAAATGCTCATGTAAATCTTCTAAATAGTGCTTTAATTGCTAAATTTCTACCTCTGCTAATTGGTTTCATGAACTTCATGATGCTCTTCATCAAGATGAATGTATATGTATCTATTCCTTCCCTTCCTTCCTTCCTTCCTTCCTTCCTTCCTTCCTTTCTTCCTTCCTTCTCTCTCTCACTCTTCCCTCCCTTCTCTTACTTCTCCTCTCCTCCCTTCTTTTCTCTCCTTTCCTCTCTCTTCCATACATTTCTACCTGATCTCTACCTGATCTGCTTTCTCAGTCTCTTTGTAGATATCTATTGTTTTTTTTATGCAACACTCCTGCACAATATTGCTGCACAATTTGCATATATGCACAACATGCAGAAAAAGAACATATTTTTCTTGAGGAACCAACAGTTCCCCTCTCTTAGTGCACATTGACAGGGTGAGACTGACCCAACTTTCTGGAAATTTATTTGGAAATTTATTTTCCAAATAAATAGAAAATCTAGGGGGAAAAAAAGCTTTTACTTTAAAAAATAAAGTGCATACTCAAGTTCTGATAAATGTAAAACTAATCAATGGTATTAAAATATCAGAAAGGTAATTGTTTTGAGTAAGTTGGGACAGGGAAAGACCAAGAAGATGCATAAGGGAACTCTTCTAAGCTTATGTTAATATTCCATATCTTGATAAGGGTTTGGATTACACATGTAAATGCATTTGTCAAAATTGAGTAAATTTTTATTATATTTTTATATAAATTTAATTTAAAATCAAAACTGCAACTAAATACTTAATTCTAGTTAATAACAAACTCTAGTTAATGATATGCATACTAAAGGAGAAGTGTATTGAAGTCTGTAAAGTATTTTGAAATGTATAAAAAAAATAAGATGGATTAAAGAATAGGGAGAAGGATAGATCATAGATAGTGATAACCAAGTATAGTAAAATTATAGTAAAATCTTAATGGTATTATCTAGTTGATGGATATATTAGTATTCACTCTAAGTTCTTTCAATCTTTTATGTTTAAAATTTTTCATAATAAAATGTTGGAAAAATTTTATACAAAACTTATAGGGTAGAGAATAAATCAAAAATGGTGTCCTTATAAATTCTCTTAAAATTCATTTAGGAAAAAGTAATATTATTTTTAAAAGACAAAACTTGTTAATAGGTTATTACTACTCCTAAAACAGATAAATTAAAAATAAATTTCAATAATCCCTGTGAAATTTCATTTTTCATACTGATCTGTAGTCGGAGTTTTAATTATTACTCCTAGTGGATGGGTACAAGGAAAGGACAGGGAAGAAAAGAATGTATTAGAAGATATACAACAATCAGATTCTAAGATAACGAGGAAAAAAAACAGCAAACTTCTTTGGCAGGATATGTTATCTACAAAATTCTTTCACCTGTTCTTAGCTATTTCTGAAGAGACTACCAGTTTCCCAGGGCATATCAGATTGCAGACCTTAGCAAAAGGAGTTTGGTACTTCCCACAACATTTATTCTTTAACTGAAAACTCCTAAGTCCATGAAGACGTTTTTGATAATACTTAATTCATTCTTCTACGTCAGAATTTCGGCAGTATTGATATTTTGGGCCAGATAGTTCTCCATGGTGGGGAGCTGTAAAGTAAGTTGGCTGAAAAAGGAACTGTTTCTTTCCCTATGCTACTGATATTCTCACACTGGATGTGAGAAATAATGACCATAAATGTCAGACACTATAGATGAGACAACATAAATAAATAGTAACATTTTGATAAAGATTCAATTGAGCATACATGCTAAAAGTATAAGATGGTTTTAAAAAGAGAATGAGACCTTGGTCAACATAATGAAAACTATTGGTACTAGTGATAAAAGAATTATTCTATATAAATGTTATGACTCTAATCCAAAGACTTACATTTCAAAGTATTGTTTGTTCTTTTGAGTATGTCATACAGTCTAGAATTAATATTATGATTGGCAGGTACTTTATTATATCTCAGATTTTAAGGCATATAAAAAGTGTTTTTAAATCAGTATTTAACAAATCTGTAATAATTTTTAAAACAAAGCAAATCATTTTCTAAAATCAATACTTGCTAAATGTATATGCATGTTTATATTGAGCAAATTATAATGGTAAAATTAGTGCTCAATAGGGAACCATGGAAGTTAGTCAAGAATGTCATGATGCTATTTATACGAGAATAGTTACTGTCATTTAAAATAATGAAGAACGAACTTTTCCTAGTAATAAAAAATTCCAGTACATTTTAATATCATGTTCAAGCTATTTTGTCAAATGTTTCAAAATAGAGTAGAAATGTCATCCAAAGTCAATAGAATTGTATTTTCTAATTATTTATGAAAAATAACTAAAAACCTAGACTTCTGCACCAAATTAAACTGTCTTTCAAGAGAGAAAGAAAAATAATGACACATTTAGACCAAAGACAGAGATTTTACCACACATAGAACCCCGCAAATAAAGAAACTGTACTCAAATAAAAGGCATGGAATTAAAAAAAAAAAAAAAAGGCATGGTAAACAAATTGGTAAATATGTGGATCAATCCAAATTATCACTAGCTTTCTAAAAAAATAACAGCAACAATAATTTGGGGGACTGAAATAAGGTAAAAATAAAATTTTAAACATCAACAATGTGGAAGATAACTCATTTTTGATGAGTCAAAAATCAGAGATAAATATTTTAAGTGTTTATACTGTTCGGAAGAATTGCAAAAATATTAAGAAGGGACTGTGTTAAGTTAAACAAGCATCATAAAAAAAGTCAAATGTACTCATAAAAAAAAACAAAGAAATAAGATACAGCGCTTCCAAATCTGTTAAGAGAGTAAAGACGATTTCATCAATTCAACAGAAGGCTTAAAAGTTGTCGAGAGAAAATTATAAAAAGATAGATTTAAAAAAACACCAAATGAGGATAAGAGAATCAGAAGCATAAATATTCACATTAAATGTAAATAATTAAAGGCACCAGTTAGAAGATACCAATTGATATTGTGGAGAATTCTATTAACATATTTTCTAATGCTAAAATGATCTTTTATTCCAGCAGTAAATTTAACTATATGAGTTATCAGGGGATTGTTTCATAAACTCTATAAATATCTAACCAATATACTTTATACTTGACACTAATAATAAAATAAAATGCTAAAAAAAATCAGTTATGTTCTATTTGCAAGAGAAATTCCTAAAATGTGACACAGAAAGTTGGAAATTAATGTGATGGAAAAACGTATACTACACAAATACCAACCAAAAGAAAGCCACTGTTTTAATTAAATCAGGTTAAAAAGATCATGAAGCAAAAAGCATTACCAGAGAATTTATAGAAAAAGAAAAATAGTCCTGAACCTTATGCATTTTACAACACAGTTTCAATACATATGCTGTAAATATTGACAGAATTACAAGAAAAAGACAAATCTACAATAAAAAAGAGAGAATTTCATATATCTGTCTCAAACTAATAGGTGAAGTAATAAACACACGTACACAAACTATTGCAAAATATACAAAGAACTCATACAACTCAACAACAAAAAACAATCTAATTAAAAAATGAACAGAAGACCTGAACATACACTTCTCCCAAGAAGGCATACAAATGGTCAACAGACGTATGAAAAGATGCTCAACGTCACTAGTTATTAGGGAAATGTTAGAATGGCTATCATCAACAGGACAAGGAATAACAAGTGTTGGAGATGTTGTGGGGAAAAAAGAACCCTCATACACTGCTGGTGGGAATGTAAAGCCACTATGGAAAACAGTATGAGGGTTCCTCAAAAAATTAAGAATAGAATTACCACATGACCCAGAAATCCCTTTTCTGGGTATCTGCCCAAAAGATTCGAAAACATTTATCCATAAAGATATATGCACCCCGATGTTCATAGCAGCATTATTATGGTGGCCAAGACATGGAAATGACCAGAGTGCCCTTTGATAGATGATTGGATAAAGAAGATGTGGTACATACATACAATGGAACATTACTCAGCCATAAAAAAAAGATGAAATATTGCCATTTGTGACAATATGGATAGATCTTGAGATAACCATGCTAAGCAAAATAAATCAGACATAAAAAGTTGAAAACCATATGATTTCACTCATCTGTGGGATATAAAACTGAAAGCAACAAACAAACAAAACAAACAAACAAACAAACCAAAACTCACAGACTTAGACAACAGTATGGTGATTACCAGAGGAAAGGCGAGTGGGAGGGAGGTAGATAACAGTAAAGGGGATAAAATATATGGTGAAAGAAAGAGATTTGACTTTGGGTGGTGAACACACAATGCAATATACATATGACGTATTACTGAATTGTACACTTGAAACCTATATAATTTTATTAACCAATGTCACCCAATAAATTTAATTGAAAAAACTAATGCAACATTAGGAAAGGAAGCAAGTTTCAATATACCAAAGAATTAATATCATTCAAACCTCAACTCTGGCCACAATGCAAAAATATTAGAAATAAACATTGAAAATACGATCCCTCAAATAATTTTTCAAATCTGGAGATTAAAAAACATACTATAAATAATAGGTTAGAAATGGACTGTGATGAAAATTCTAAAATATTTAAAATTTAACAAAAATAGAATGATTATCAAATGTCAAATTAGTAAAGGACATTAAAACAAGTAAATTGTGAAGCTATGTTTTATTCATGTTTGGAAAATAAAAATAAATATATAATTTTCCCCAATTTTTAAAAATTCAATGTAATTCCAAATACAATGAAATAGGATACTTTGTTTGTTAAGTTGATCTTAAAATTCATAGAAAAATAAAGGGCCAAGAACAGCCAAGAAATTACTATAGAATAAGAAATGCGTACTCACTATATCAGATACTAAAACATCATAAAGCTACAGTATCTCAGATATTATGCTATTGGTGCAGATAAAGACAAATATATCAAAGGAACAAAGTAGAGAATCCAGAAATACCATGCGCATATATGGAAGCTTATTATATACGAAATGAACTGGTATTTGATATGAAATGGCATTAATAATCAGGAGAAAATGAACTATTTAATAAATGGTGCCTGGGTATTGAACTAATTGTATTTTTAAAAAGATTAAAATGCTACTCTATACTATGCCCCAAATAAATTTGAGACAAATATTTAATTAAAAAAAACAAAGGAACAAACAACATTACAATCATAAAAGATCTAGGAAAAAATGGAACACACGCCATATAACTGAAATGCAACTGATTATCCCCCTTTGAAAATTATATGTTTCATCTCCTTATTTTATGGTGTAATTATTACAGATGATCTAAGGTCTCCTCACTAAAATGAATGTTCTCACTAAAATGAAATTTGCCAAGAAACTGTTTCGTTTCCACCTAAAGCGTACACGATTATGGAGGTGCTAGAACATAAATATGGAGAGAATGAAAATACTAAAACCTGGCTTTTACTCATAAGGAATAGAAAGTGAAGGTAATTTCTGTTTACAGACATCCAACATTGTCATTACCTTCAAAAAGACAAAAAAAAAAGAAAGTGAAATTTTGCCAAGAAACTGTTTTATTTCCACTTGTTACATGTGTTTCCTCCACCCATTTATCATGTTATGACATATATCAAAATTGCATAATAAAATAAGAAAATACACACAATATACTGTTAATTTTAAACAGTAAGTTATAAAACAAGAATACAGTATACTCTTAAGTAGTATATGCCTAAAGTAATCAAAATATCAATATGTAGTTATATCTGAAATTGTGGGTGACTTTCATTTTCTCCATTGACCTTTTCTGAATTTCTCAAATTTTCCATAATGAATATGTATTATTTCTATAATCAGGGAAAAATTAACTCAAAGAAGAAAGCAAAATGCTTTTTAATAAGTAAGGTACAATTTAGGTCTTTAGGAAATTATTTCTAATGTATCTAAGAGTTACTATCTTCAGCGAGGTTTAAAAGTTCAACTTTAAATCACTTCTGGGATTACAGAGTCTCTTAGAAGAAAACAAAGGAGTGTTTAAATTGGCTACCAGAGCCACTGGTGTGCTTTCTAAAAATGTTCAGTGCCCAGAGGTTAGAAGTACTTACATGGCAGATTGACTTATTATTGATATAAATTTATAACATGAATTTCTACTAAAGATGAAAGTTTTGTTTTTGGTCTGACCCCTCACCATCACTAGCACTCATCTGGAACTGTGGAATACTCGCCTGTGTGTTCTAATAGTGTGACTGCAGCTCAAAGAGAAGATAGCTAATTTTTGAACTAATCTAAAAAGGAGTAGCCACAGCAACTACGATATATAGACAAAGTAAAACACTGAAGAAAAGGAATGCTGAATAAAGATATTTGTGCTTGTATCTAAAATGGCTTCTTTGTTTTGAAGTCTGTAGTCCCAATAAACAAGCTATCTATTTTAAGTGAAGAATTTGAAGCTTTCACACTGATGCTTAAATGAGGCAGACTTGAGCAGATTTGGAAGAGTTAATTTCAGAAAGGAGAGATGATATGAGAACTAGGAATTCTGAATGATTTACTTGAAAAATTTTGAATAAAACAGTGAAAAATCATGGGAAATGAGGATTGTTGGGTGCAGAAAGTATCTTGAATACTTATGAATATCACTTTGATTTAATTGTTTCTCTTTACCATGGAAAATGAAAAAATGGCAATGTAGGAGTTCAGATTAAACTAACATGCATTGTGCACTTACTTTGTATCAAGATCTTTCAGATATGTTACATTAATCTTCACAACACACCTATAAAGTAAGTACTGTTACCCCATTTTACATCATGTTGTTGAGTGTCTTGCTCAAGGTTTGTACAGCTAATAAGTCGCAGAGCCTGAACCCTAGGTTCTCTGACTATAAGACAAGTGCTCTTTCGATTAAAATATAATACTTCTCCATAAAGACGCCATACTAGCAATAAGAACGAAGGGGTAAGAGGATTGGAGCACAGTTGGCTTCCATGGCACAGCCACAGATATAACTAGAATATGCAAAATAGCATGTTCTGAACAAACCCAGAAGTGAGCCTATTGCTCAGATAGAGGCACCAACAAGACAGGAGCATAAAGCTTCAGCTGTATTCCCAACAACAAAGAAATCCATTCAGGACTTCTTTTAGTGGTTAGTGAAAAAAACTCAGAATAATTCTTAAGACCATGTAGAAGAAGGAGAAGAGGACCTATTTGTAACCTATTTGTAATAAGTATTGCTTATTATCAACTCCTTTTAGAGCTTCTAGAGGACAAGCATTTAGGATCTCATATTGTGGGGGAAAAAAGTGCTGTATAAACAGTAAGAAAAGATGGATGAAACAGGATATAGAATGCAATATTTCGTGCTGAAATTTTCCTCTTGAAAAAATCTTCCATGGTGAGTGAGCTATATCTTGCTTCAAAAAGTTTCTTGGGGGTACAATCAAGGAGTCAGACAGAGTAAGTACAGGTGCTTTACAATCAGAGTGCTACTCTCTCTGGTTTGTAAAAATGGGAGGAAAAAGGGTACATGCTTCATGATCCATAGTCCTCAAGCAGAGTTTGCTTTCTTTTCATAGGTGATGCCTGATAGTGAGGACCAACCTAAGAAGTGAGCCTTTAAATAGAGATAAACGAAACCTGGAGAACCAAGAAACTGGAATTTACCTCTTTATGGCAGAAAGAGAAAAGCATAAGTAACAGAAGTTCTGATGTTTGCTCATGCTCCCTCCTACCTACCGGGTATCTCCTTTGTCTTTATCTTGCATGATACTGTTGGGTGCTTTGTAGTTCACCCCATCTGCACTACAAGACTTGGTCACATTCTCAATGGTGATATCTAGAATCCTTTTGCAATAATTGAGACTGTGTCAGTATGTCTGCTGATGGTGGATATATGTGTGAAATCGATTGGTTGAACTCAGAACACCAAACTGCATTTAATTAGTCTGTATAATATAAACCAACACAAGTTCCCTCTCCAATTGCATGTCCATAGATTGTTTTACTTCCTACTTGAATTTTACAGATAACTGTGGCCAAAGTTCTGGATTTCCTAGCCACTACTCCTTTCAAGGAAAATTTGAAAATGGTATCTCTGATATTTATAATCATAAAATATAGTTAATTAAAATTATTTGGAAAATATAACAAATATAGAGAAAATTATTAATGCCCCATATCCCATAGTCCAGAGAAAACCACAGTTAACATTTGGGAGTAGTTACACACACACACACAAACACACACACAAAAAAAATTGCAACCATTATTAAGAAACTTCTTTTTTTCCTGTAATATTGTATTATGAGCATTGTCCCTCGT
The DNA here is from genome assembly GCF_000151845.1 of Pteropus vampyrus. Taxonomy (NCBI): domain Eukaryota; kingdom Metazoa; phylum Chordata; class Mammalia; order Chiroptera; family Pteropodidae; genus Pteropus; species Pteropus vampyrus. The sequence continues at coordinate 5,063,858 of NW_011888884.1, read as the reverse complement.
CCTTAACTCTTCTCCAAGACTTCAATTTGCATTGTTACTAGTGACATTATGTTTTATGTGTATACCTTAACCATTACATTCCAGTATTTCAGCACCCCAGAGGAAAAAATTATAGCATCTATTAAAGCAATGACTGAACTTGAAACATCTTACATACATCATTTATTTTTGTTTTTCTGTTCTATTATTGTATCTTTTAGGTAAAATATTTAATAATAATGATAATAATAATATTAATATATTTTTCAATGACTTTTAGGAAAATATTTCCAGTGTATCACCATTTGGAATTATACTGACCAATAGTTTAAGAGAGATACTCTTTATCATCTTAATGATTTATCCTCCCAGTTTTAGACTATTAAGAGTTTTTATCAAGAATTAATGTTGTGTTCTATCATTACTTTTGGGCATCTAGATGATAATGTAATTAATTTTGTTACCCCTTTGTTTCATACATTATACTAATATATTTTCAAGTGTTAATTTGGAATTCCACGCATTGACAAAAATAAATGCCATCATTTTAGTATGCAGTTTGAATGTACTTTGTATTCTTTGCATATGCATTCATAAATGTAATTGAACATAGCTTTATTCTCTCTTTGACAGTTTGCGTAAAAGGCACTTTTAGTTTGGTAAAATAATTTGCAAAATGTTCCATGACTTTTTACATTGCAATGTTATATAGCACATAAGTTATTTGTTTCTTAAAAGTATAAAACAACTATCATAAGCATTCTGCATCCAGTGTCCACTTTGAAAGGCTAGTTCTCGCGATAGCATACCTATTACATATTACAGTATATATGGCATAGTATGTGTTGACTAAATAAGTAAATTAAAGATGCTAGGAGAGCAGAAAGCACAGGGTTCTGTGACAGCATCCTACCTAGATCAGGAGGTAAGAAAGTTTTCCTACAAAAGATAATATCTAAGTTGGGAGAATTCCTTCCAGCTTAAGAAAACAGCATGTACAAATGCATAAAGAAGAAAGAATACAGTATTCTGGGGAGACTGGTCAAAATTCATGGCCATTTCAGCACATTGAGGGTATTAGTAGTGGCTTCAGAATTTCTACATTAGAGGGACTGAGGGGTGACGATGTGGTTGGAGGAGTGGTTAGAGGGCTTTTCTTGAAATTGTGATGCATCGTAAGCACACTGGTTTTCCTTAGATTGTATTTCTCTGTTAATATGTCTTTTGTGGGACGAATTTTAAAGATTTTGGGGGAGCAAACCCACTCAATAACTCCTTCCTTAACACCATCAGGGCAAGAGAAATGGCAGAAGTGCATTTTCTTTAACAGTAAATCCTGGTTCCTTTTCTTCTGTTCTGCCTCATTCTCTTCCCCTTTTAATTTCTCTTCCTCCACAATAAGTGTCTTCAAATAAAGATGCCTGTCTTAATTGATTTCTTTGTGGAAATCAGTGACTAGAAACAGGAAAGGAGGTATAGGAAGAAGAGAATATTTTCCAACATACTGGTGTCATCATCTCTTTTTAAACTTACCAGAAGTCACTGCCTAGTCATATGCTTCAAGAGGAAGAAAAATGATATGAGAAGGGAAGGGGAGAGGAAATACATTGTGAGTAAGTACTGTCACCTATGACCTGCCAAGGAGTAAGCCCCTCATCCATGTCTCCAAATTCTCTGGCTACAAAAAGGCCAAAGACGACGTGTGATTGTTGGGTAAAGATGTGATGAGCAAGAAATATTTTCATCCTATCACCATGACCTGTGAACACAAGCTATGGCAGTGGTATAATAATGTATAGTAGTATACTAAAGTATAAGACATACTCTTTTAGAAGTTATATTCATGTTTAGGCATCTTAGACATATGAAACAATTGAAGCACAGTTGAGTTTTTAATGACGTGGAGATAAAGTTATAAGATGGCGGAGCTTAGCAAAAGATGAGTTTGAATAGAAAAGATAAGAAAGGCAAGAATTAGGGTAATTAAAGTCAGAGAAAAGCTAAGGGATTTCAGATGTGTGACTGAGACAAATATGATGCTAAGGAATCTCATATCATTATTCTTGATTATGTTAATTCTCATAATTGTGAAATTGCTCACTACGTGTAGAAAAATATGAACTCTACACTCCAAAGGCTACAGGGAAAAGGAGCCTATGATCCAGCCTTCAGAGTGCTCCATCATATCACTACAATCAGCAGAGAAACTTTCTTTTAATAGTCTTCTCTTGCTTAGAGTCGGTATACGAGTCTGTGAGAGGTAGTCTACTGGTTAAGAGGTCTGACTTTGGAGCAAGACAACTGGATATTGGATTCCGTCTTTAGCATTTATAACCTCTGTGATCTTCTGAATGTTACTTAAACTTTTGTATCAGTTTCCTCTCCTGAAAAGTGGGAGTAATAATATTATCTATACTTGCATTTAAGATTAAACGAGTTAATACTTTCAACGTAATCAGTTTACAACAGTGTAATGTACTTACAGCTAAGTGATAAAAATTATACATTATCAGTTCAATGTACTTACAGCTAAGTGATAAAAATTATACATTATCAGTTCAATCACATTATCAGTTCAATCATGGCCGAAAATTAAAACAATATAGAGGATCTATATATGCATTCCAAAGTATCAAATATAAAAATCGAGTGTGTATTAATAAGTACTTATAAAATGATATGAACTTGCCTGGAAAAACACAGAATATCCATCTAAGAGGTAAGTGGTAAAGAAGAATAAAGAAAATAAAGCATTGGAAAATCACAAAAAGCTAGGAAGAAAGGTTGTATTAAGTGACTAATATTAAAGGAGGGCAAATTTAGGGCCCCGACTTCCAGACTCTTAAGTGGATAGGTGTCCCCTATCTGAGTTTGGATCAGATTACTTCTTAAACCAGAAAATCTTGGCTTTCCATCAACTGTAGTCCCAAACCTCAATCCCCTTGCCTTAAAATTTAAAAAAAAAAAAAAAAAAACTAACCTAATTTATTTCCTTCTGAGTCAGTCTAGCAGATTTAAAATTTACAATTTATATTTACGATTATATTCTTAATATTGTTATATTGTATTATATATTTTATTACATTGCATTGCATTATGTTATGTAGAATTTTAGATGACATGTTGGAACCGGCTACTATGCCTATCACTTAATAGATGTTATCTAATTTAATTCTCATAACAAACTATCAAAGAGTTACATTTCCCTCTGCCCTTTGCCTCATTTTACTAGCTAAGACTAGTAGCTGAGTTAGCTGAGTCTCAAAAAAAGTAACTTAAAATAGGCATACTGAAGATATAAGTGGCATGATACAGAACATATATATTTTAAATTAGATCTAGCTTTATTAGAATGATTTTATTTCGAAATGTTTACCAATAAAGAGATTCTTATGTATCCACATTTGAAAGTAGTTTGTTCATATTATTTTATTTAATTAGAAGCCTGAAAATTTTCAGCACAATTCCCAGCCTCTGCTCTGTGTGAGCCTCAGTATATTGATCTCTCAGTGTCTGTTTCATCATTAATAAAATCAATTTAACATCCTGTTCTTGCTGATTTCAGGGTCTGCTCTAAGAATAAAATGAAATAACGAAAGTGAAAGTGATTTGATATATCTACATGAAAAAAAAAAATCAAATCTTCCTGAGTGTTCTCTTCTTCTAAACCTTGAAGGTGACATGGACACATGCAGATGGGGAATTATTCAGCCGTGAATGAATTCTTTCTGATAGGACTTTCCCAATACCCAGAGCTCCAGCTTTTTCTGTTTGTGCTCTGCCTCATCATGTATGCGATAATCCTCCTGGGAAACAGCCTCCTCATCGTCATCTGCATACTAGACTCTCACCTCCACACCCCCATGTATTTCTTCCTTGGAAACCTCTCATTTTTGGACATCTGTTACACATCATCGTTCATTCCTCCCATGCTTGTTGTGTTTGTGTCTGAGAGAAAATCCATCTCCTTCATTGGCTGTGCTCTGCAGATGGTTGTCTCTCTTGGTTTGGGTTCCACTGAGTGTGTCCTCCTGGCTGTGATGGCCTATGACCGGTATGTGGCCATCTGCAACCCACTGAGGTACCCCATCATCATGAACAAGGTGCTATATGTGCACATGGCTGCGTGGTCTTGGATCGTAGGCTGTCTAAACTCCTTAGTGCAAACAGTCCTGACGATGGTGTTGCCTTTCTGTGGGAATAATGTCATTGACCATCTTACCTGTGAGATTCTGGCTCTTCTTAAACTCATATGTTCAGAAATCACCATCAATGTGCTTATCATGACAGTGGCAAGTATTGTTTTATTGGTGATTCCTCTACTGTTAATTTTCATCTCCTATGTTTTCATCCTGTCTTCTATCTTGAGAATTAATTCTACTGAGGGAAGAAAAAAAGCCTTTTCTACCTGTTCAGCCCACCTGACTGTAGTCATTTTATTCTATGGTTCAGCCCTTTTTATGTATATGAAGCCCAAGTCAAAGGACACAAAAGCATCCGATGAAATCATTGGGCTGTCTTATGGAGTGGTGACTCCAATGTTGAACCCCATTATCTACAGCCTGAGGAATAAAGAGGTAAAAGAAGCAGTGAAGAAAATCCTGAGCAAACAGCTGCATTTATTGAGAATGTGAAAGGACTTGAGGCACATGCTATCATCAACGTAGGACCAGATCAAATCTTTGTATTCACAAAGTCATGAACCCAGTATCAAGAGAACTTTTCTGCCTGTCAAAAAGGGGACTTCTATTCTTTTCAATACACCATGCTCATGTAAAACACTCTGAATAGTGTCTTGTTTGCAGTTTCTAACTGTATTCAGTTCTGTCGACTGGTCCCATGTAGGGCACATGGCTTTTCCTCAAGATGGTTCTCTCTCCTCTGTTGTCTGCTATTTCCTTTTTCTTCCTTCTCTCTCTTCCTTATTTTTTTCTCTCTCCTCTTCCCCACTTCCTTCTCATTCTTGTCCTTTCCCCTTCCTTTTCTCTCTTCCTTCTGTCTTTCTGGTCTCCTTTCTCAGTCCCTTTGAATTGAACATCTTATTGTTTTGTTTTCTAGCATTCCCTTTTCTGGTAAAAGAATATAATTTTTTTTTTTTTGTTAAATAGTCCCTCCCCCTTTAAGTCCATGTGGTGCTAGATAGGGTTGTCCCTACCCTCTGAAAATTGTGGTAAGCAGAGAACAGAAGCTTAGGCAATTAAAGAAGCAAATCCTTCTAGTCACTGTGATTCATTTAGCGTAGCAAGTGAATCCCACTAGGCTAATCAAACTCAACCCAAGAATGCTGCCTCAGTATGAGAAAAAGAGTCCTTCTTTCTGCTAGGGTTGCTAAACTGGTCGAAAGTAAGCCTGGAGCCAATCTTTGCCAATATGTAAAGAGACGCTGAGAGGCAAAGGGGCAATGAGAAGAGGGGGTGTGTCTGATTCTGTTATTTTAACTCTTTAATCCAGTTGTATCTAAAGTCAGATTCACAATTACTCTTTTTAGTTATATGAGTCAATAAATTACCTTTTTATAAAAAACTAATTTTGAGTTGAATTTTCATCATTTATAATCAATTATATAGCCCTACCTAACTAAAGTATTCATTTTTAGCTCCTTTTTCCTCTCATAGTTTTGAAAAAACAAACATGAGGATATATTACCTACACGTTCCCAAGTTCTCCAGTGTTTAGGGGCTCCTCTTTCCTTTAATAACTAAATAATCCAGTTTCTATTCTGTATGCCCACAAGTGCTCCAATCATCTCCCCAATAATTTCTGAGGAGCATTTACATTTGCCTAGTTTCTAGTTTTCTTTTTTATGCCACACTAGTGTTCTAAACTTTTCCATTATTCCTCTCTAGTCATCTTATATACTTCTGTGTTGTTTAAGCTCCCAACAGTACATTTAACCCACAAAGAATAGACATAAGTCTCCTAAATATACACATTCAAAGGCCACTATGTACACACAACCAGCCAAACAAAAGCCCAATGGCGAACACTTAAAAAATGTTTAACACCTTTACCTACTCTTGAGAATAAGAGAAAGGGGCTATTATCGGTAAGAAAAATAAATCAATATTAAATATTATTGTTCTTGATATCTTTTAGCCATCTTCATTCACATGAGTCCTCTTATATCTATTTTCCTCTTTAGCTCCTCTCCTTCTTCAAGATTAATAGTATCTATTCATTTCCTTCTATCATAAGAAGCAGCACTTTTCTCAACGAAAAATAACGATCCTTGGCTCAAAGCACTCCTCAACATGTCCCCTCCCAAAATGGAGAGTGAGTTTACACCCAAAACAAATTGCAGCTTCTACTCTTAGAGCTACAGGAAAAAAAAAATCAGAAAGTATTAAAAGAATAGTGTTTCCTCATAAGCAATGATTTAGAAATACTGAAGTCCAGTATATAAGCACTTTGAGTGATATGTTCTGTTCTGAAAATACATCAAGCTGTAGGCTTTCAATAAAATGCCAAAGAAAGAAAGAAATAATCCAACTCACTACCTGCCTTCCATTATGAGTGTTAGAAGTATCATTACAATCCTCAAAAAACTGGTTCTATATGGTTCATTCTTAAGAACAAAAAAAAAGACCCCAGTAGTCAAGAGTACTTTGAACAGCCTCTATTTGACTTTCTTAAAAACCCCAATACCACAGCAATACTTGTAAAAACTCTATTTGCATTACAGCCCACAACTGCTCTATAGCATCTCTTTCCACCGTTCCCTAAGATCCAGTCTTCTACTGTTTTCACCATCTCTTTCCTCCATCTCATCCTTCCTTGATCACAGTAGCCCCTTTCGAGCAAAGTAGAGTCTGTCCCGCTAAGGCAAGAGATTTGGAGAAAGATGAGATTTTTTAAAAGTGAGAAATTAGGGTCTAATTTATGAGGAAACAGTTGTTAAAATTCCCAACTTAAGCATTTTTGTGCTACTACAATATTTGTCAATGCAAACATCACCACTTCTTTTCATCACATTTCACGAATCTTGTCATCTTTTTACCACTTTATTGGCTCCTCCAGGAGGAAATTATTTCCTCCTCTTTCTCTTCCATTCTTCCATAGATTTTTTTAAATGTACCTTTATTAAAGTTCATATTTTATTTATTCAATGTGGCATAGTTAAAAACAAAATTTAAAAAAAACCCACAGGACTTTTATAAACTAATTCTACAATTCAGTAGAATTATAAATTTTAATCTATCAAAGTCTCCATTTGTCTTGACATAAAATGTGACTTCAGTCCCTAACTCAGGAGGTTTTATGAGTATTGAATAAAAAAAAATTACAAAATGCCTTATTCAGTGCTTGGCTAATACCATGCAATGTGTAATACACATTTCCGTTACCATTCCCCATATACGTCTATCTCTTCTAATAGACTGTGGGTTTCTGAGGGGAAGATATGAATAATATTTATTTTAAGGTCTTTGATACCTAGAAGAGGCATTTATTATAAATGTGTGTTGAATGAATGAATAAATGAATGAATGATGTGTGACTGTCTTTCTCATGCTGAAGATAAACAAGCTTATTTGCCATTGCCTAAATAATCCTGTGATTGCTGCCTCTGCATCTTTGCTAATCCCATTCACTCCATCTAAAAATTGCCCTCCTTAAAACCTATCTAGAAAAATTCAAGGTGCCTCTCCAAAAAGTCTCTTCTAACTTGAAAGCCCCTTATTATCTATCATTCTAACAAGACTCCACATCTTCTTCCACCAAGTTAAATTCCTATAACAATCTACTTAAACTCTGAAGTATTTATTATGTGAAGACATATTTCTCTTTGATTGTGCATACAATATACCTGTTGTTTTATTGAAAGGTCATTAGGGGCAGGACCTGTGAGTTATCTGTCTTTGTAATCCCACAAATTTAACAGTGGGCTTCAATCAAGAGATTAATTCTTTGATTTTGTTTTTTTGTATGAATGAAGTCTATTCATTTTTAAATAGATTATCTTTTCATAGAATATGAACAGTATGACTATTATATGTGATACATACAATTAATAATAATCCTGGTTAAAATAATATTTCCTCTGTCATATATATGGTTTAATTCATTCTAGGCATCAGAAGTTCAACTGTAATAGATCAGGCAGAGTCCATCAAATCCATTTGCACATATATATAATCCCTTGGTTTGTTGAGCTTATAACTTGACAATAATTAAAATAAAAAGATATCAATTTATAAACTAGCGACTCCTACACATGTATCACCAGCCCTGCAATCTAATCTAATAGGCATTTTAAGTATAACATGTCTGATACGGAAACCTTGATTTTTTTCCATCTTCAAACTACTTTTCATCAAGGCTTCCCCCTCTCAGGAAGTGGCAGTGCCCTACATCCACATCCAGTCCACCAGCAAATTCTTTCAAACTAATTTACTCTGAATCTGACTACTTCCATTGCTACCATCCTAGTCCAAACCACCACCTCACCTAGGCTACTGCAATGGCTTCCCAAAACACATCCCTGATTCCACTTTTGTTCACCTACAATCTATTCTCTGCACAGCAGCTGAAGTGTTGTTTTCAGAAGAGTATATACTGAAGTTCTAGAATAGATAAAAATCAATGATATATTAAAAACCTGCCTATGTCAGGGAGGGGTTAGAGCAAGTATCTACTGGGTCAGGCATGAAGGAACTTTTCTGAGGTTATGTTTATGTTCTATATATTTTTGTTTGTTTTACTATATTTTCTTTATTTACTATAATTAAAATGCATTGCTTTTTTCATATACTATTGGAATTATCTATTATTTGAAGGTTTCATAGAACTTTCTTGTAAAACTATTTTAGGTCATGTGTATTTTTGTTTGGCTTTTTAAAATTAAATTTATTGCTGTGACATTGGTTAATAAAATCATATAGGTTTCAAGTGTATAATTCTATAATACACCACTTATATATTGCATTGTATATTCACCACCCAAGTGTCAAGTCTCCTTCCATCACCATATATTTGTTCTATATCTTGAAAGGAATTTGAGTGACACAGGCATGAAATTGTTAAAACTATGAATATTACATTAAGACTTCTGAATATACTGTATATAAACTTTAAATTAAAAGAAAAAACCATATATAGTTTTAAAAGAAAAAACAAATATAGTTTTAAACTCTAGTTTAAATACATGCTGAAGTATTTAGAGAAAAGAGTAATGATATCTACAATTTACTTTGAAATGCATCAAAAATGACATGGATTTAATGAGCGGATAGAGAGATGAATAGACACGTAGATATGAGATAAGCAAATTTACTAAAACATGAATCATAGAATCTAGTTGCTGAGGGTATGATGTTCCAAATTTTTTCAGTTTTGCTTTGTGTATGAAATTTTTCATAATACAGTGTTGGAAAATAATTATACAAAACCTGTCAGCAATACATCTGAATAAATGTTATTAATGAATGAAGCAAGCATAGAAAAATAGTACCATTGTCAATTCTCTTTAAATTGATTTAGAAAAAAAGTTCCATTATTTTCAAAAGGCAAAACTTTTTAATAGTTTATTTACATCTCTTACTGAAAAGAAATTAATGAATTGCAATGGTCCCTGTAAAACTTAAATTCCTATTCTGAACTCTTGTCAGGGCTTCAGTTGCTATTACTGGAGGATGGGTGTGATAAGAGGAGAAACAAAGAGAAGTAAAGAAATGTATCAGAAGATTTACCAGAATCGGGTTTTAAGGTAATAAGAAAAAAGAAAACAAGAAACTTCTTGGCATGATGTGTTGTCTGTCATATTCCTTCACCTGTTTTTGGCTGTTTCTCAGGGGACTGCTGACTCCCCAGGAATGTCAGATTGTACAGGCTTTAGCAAAAAAAAAAAAATTCAGCTCTTTCTATAGTAAACATTTATTAAAACCTCTTAAAAATGAGAGGGCAACTAAATAGGAATGAAAAAAATTAACATATCTAATGAGGGCCTAGCTCTTATTAAAGAAGTAATAATAAAAGAGACTCTAGTACATGAATCTACCAATATGCCTCATTCTAAAAAAATTACAGGCTCAGGACCAATTAATATTCAATGAAAAATATTATGAAATAAGAATTATACTGAGGCAGCCTGTTAAGTTACAACTTTTAACTATTTTCAGTTTTGTGTGTGTGTGTGTGTGTGTGCTGAGTAGAAGTTTCAGATAGCTCCAAGGGAGTAGAAAAACTGGAAACTATATTTCTTAACATTCAGTGTCTTTAAATAAGAAAAAAATCATCTTGAATATGAAGCCTGCTTCTTGGAATATTACTATGCTATCTCAAGATGTCAACTTAGAATAGTTTTCAGAAGAAATTTTAACCTGAGTAATGCTGATTTCCCATAAACTATGTGTCTATCAACCTTCATAAAAAAATAGAGGGGCATTTTAACTCAGATCATAAAGTATATTTGGGAAAATTGTAGGTGACAACCTGATGAACCTAAACAGGGACAAAAGAGACAACACGACCCCTGTGTTTGGACACAGCCTATTTGCATTAATGCCCTGGCCCTCAATACAATATTGAGGATTAAAAAGATATATAAATTACAAAGATACTGTAATAGCAATCACTGATGGTCATGGGAACTTAAATCGGATTAAAAAGTAGTGAATTAATTACTCAGCTGGTAGGTATCTATGACAGCTTGTGGAGGTGAAGAAAAATACATTGGAGAGCACTGGTTAATGGGTGTTCATTTGAAAGAGGAAATTCATTTAAAAAATATGTCATGAACTAAGTGCATAAATGTTTAAAGATGGGTGTCTCGACTTATATCTGGGGAAGAACCTAGCCATAGTTAGCAATAAAAATAAATGACAAATAGCACAGGTCCAGAAATACTTCATATCATTTCTGAATCAGCCCCAAGTCCAGTAACAAGGTACAAGGATTTTTCAAAACAATAGACTTGCAAAGCCTATTTGGGGAAATACTTGTATTTATTAATGAGACGTTTTAAAATGTCATTAGCACTTGAATTCACTTTCAAAAGCAAAACATAAAGAAAGCTAATTAATATAGGATATCTAAAAAGGGATATAATCGATATACATTAAACTCATGTTTCTGGGTTTTAGTAATAAAAACAACTTACTTTATTAATAGAAACAACATTAAATACATTTATACTATATTTAATATTAAACTGCTCACAAATCTTTCTGGCTATTTATTCTAATAAGACTTGCAGCAAAAAGGCTGATTCAGAAATATCAGACATGTTGACAAGCTCAAGAAGAGGCATCCGGTCTTTTTCCTTCTCCACAGGATTTAATTCAATGCTCAAGGCACAAAAGATACTTAATATTCCCTGGTATGAGTAGGATACTATTTAAGGAACATGGAATGAAAAGCTAATTGTTATTTTATTACATTTATATTAATAATAAAGCAATTGATGAACTTTGATAGTAATTCATCTTTGCTGAAGTTTTTCTCTCCAATATATAATCTCATATGACAAAAGAAGAACTGTAAGTTAACTTCACTCTAAATAACTATAGTTTGAGTTACAGGAACTCAAAAATAACAACAAAGACAGGCAAACTGTTCCAGACTTAGAGAAGGAAAACTAGTCTATACCACCACCTAGTGGCCTCAGAATACAACACTAGAAAAGTGCTTACCAGAGGATGTATCAACAAAGAACAAACATCTGGAGTTTACATATACAGCAACTGCCCTCCTGCTCAGTTGAGCCACAATTGGACCCACCTCTCCTGCTTGCTTCTGAAGATTTGCATGATTCTGACCTTTGGAGAAAACCAAGAAGAAACACCATCAAATGGATTGTTGTCTTTGCCTACCTATCTCATGTAATTTCCTTATATAATTTCCACCCCATATAATTTCCACATAACGGATGCCCATTTGGTATGTGAAGGGTAAAAATACATCTTCACACTCTTCAGACCAGATGGGCAATAATTAAAAATTGGTCAGAATGCCTCATACACTGTTATAAAGGGTATAAGTTTAAAAAAGTTTGTCACTATTTAGTAAAATGGATATGTTCATATCTTATGACCTGGCAATTACACTCTTAGGCATATACTCTAGACTAATGGTTCATAGCCTTCAGTATACAGATCCCCAAGGGGTCTATGGATAGAATTCAGAGGGTCTGGTAACTTGAATAGAAAAAAGTTAGATTTTTATAGTTACCAATTTAGAACTGAAAATGTTTTTCCTTTGATTCTGAAGGTAGGCAACAAGTCACAATATTATTAGCAAGATCACAGATTTTATGACCAATAAAAATCATAAATATCATCAAACCATTTTTATCTATTGTAAATAAAAATTTCTTTAATGCTTATCCCTATTTGAAAATTATATCTCATATTTACCAAGAGCTTGTTATTAGCACCCTGATAAAGAAGCATGTCTATTTCTTTTTGAGAATTTGTTTTTATATTCTTTCCAGCTTTTTTAGATATAACTGACATATAACATTCTGTAGGTTTAAGGTGAACAACCTAATGATTTGATATACATATATATTGCAAAATGATTGTTAACGTTAGCTAAGATATATGTCACTTTTTACATACTTACCTTTTGGGGTATGTGTGTGGTGAGAATTTTTGAGATCTACTTTTCCAGCAACTTTCAAGTATATAATACAATTATATCTTGATAATTATAATTCAATTTGTTTTTATTTCTTTTTGTTTTCTTTGTAACCCTATTCAATTTCTCCAAATTATCCTCAAAACTCTAAGTTAAGCTTTATCTCCAACTGAGAAAGGTGAAGTTCTCAGAAAGAGTAATTTTCTCAGGGTCTTACCAACATTTTCCCTAAGTTGCAGTCATGAATTTTACTCTTCACTATCTGTTAAACATTTTCAACTTTGCATTAACATCTAGATGCTGTTGATGATGGGGCTCTATGGATGGCAAAGCCACAGGGTAGAACTGTGGGTCCTTAATTTACCATGTATAGCTGCCAACTAGGAAAACCCATTTTAGATTCTTAATGAACAAGAAGTGAAACCCTACTGTGTTTAAGACATTATGAATTTTGGTGTCTATTTGTTATAGCAGTTTAGCCTATTTTAATATATCTTTAAAAAGCTGAAACACATTCATGATAACCAAATACAGCTGAAGAGATAAGAACCGGTCATAAACATATAAATTAAGTTAATGGCCACCTACCAAATACTGAGATATCCAGCTTCCTTTCCTTCTCAGTCACAAGAAACTGGCAATAAGGCTTATAACTCACAGATGGGACCCTGGAATTTTCCTCAGAGGGATAACTGACTAGACTAAGCAAAATGACTTCTAGATAATAACAGATGGGGTATTTCCCCTCAATGAAATAATCCAGCCACATAACTCTACAGCAAAGTTCACTATTTGACAGGCCCCACCCATATTTAAAGAGCATTCAGTATTTTTTGTCACATCAAAACATGAGCTAATAGCTAAGGTTTGCCACAAAAATATTTTTAGGAAAAACACTATATATAGTGTTTTCTGACTATATACTAGTCAGAAAACAGATCAAATGATAGAAAACATAATAAAACCTAAAAAAAAAAATAACTGAAAAATAAATACCTGTAATCGATGTCCTCAGAGATAGAAATATTGAACTCATGAAAAAGAGGATATTGTTTCTAAAAAGAAAGAGCAAGAACTAAATATTCTGGAGAAGGAATAATAAAGGAGCTCTTGGAAATAACTACTGTGAAAGTAGAAGTTAAAAATTCAAAAGATAAATTAGAAAATAAAATTGTAGCATTGTACCCCCCGCCAAAACATCGACCAAAAAAGTAGAGATGTAAAATAGTAGATAAAAAATAAGAAGATCAAATGGTGGCACAGTGTTTGAATAAGAAAAGTTCCAGAGATCAACAAGAGAAGAAAAAAATCCAAAAAACACAATAAATGTTTCGGAATTAAAAAGTATCCAGATTGAGGGTGCACTAAAGTGAAAACAATAAATGAAAAAAAATAACATTATTATCATTATTGTGACTGTTAATTCACAATGTTATTGTTAAATTTCAGAACACTAGGGACATAGAGAAAAACATAAAAAGTTCCAAAGTGAGAGAAACAAATCACATATAAAAAATAGGATTAAGAATGGCATGAATGTCTTAATAAAAGCTATTATAAAATGGAGACATGCCTTTAAAAATATGAGTAAAAATATTTTCCAATGTGGATTTTATACCCATCCAAAATATGAATCAAGAGAGTTGGTAGAATAAAACACTTTTAGAGGTGCAAGTCTCAAAAGTCTAATGTCCATGTACCCTCTCCTAAAGTTAGCAGTGAAAACAAAAAGATACAATATCCTGGAAATAGAGGATCCAATAAAAGGTTAATGAGATTCCCCAGGATATCAGTGAAAGATTCCAGGATTGCTACCATGCCATCTTAAAGAACTGGTCCACACTGGAGCAAGAGAACAAAGGACTCCCAAAAGATAACTCTAGAAGATGAAACTGATGAGCTGATTAGTAATTTTAATAATACTGAGAAGAAATTTATTTTTTGGCAAAGAATATGGTGATTAATAAATAATAGGTATAAAGCAAACAATAGACAAAAAACAAGGCAAGAAAAAGAAACAGAGAAGAAATGGTCACCCTTCTATTGATTAAGATTATAAGTCTAAGCCATGCAGCAGTGACTTAAACTAGAAGAGGACTCCTCATGTAAAAGACATTGGAGATGGGCAGTCCAGGGCACCTAGTAAAGTATCTCACGGTTTCAGAACCTAGACTTCTTCTTTCTCAGTTTGCCATCTTCAGCATGTGGCTTCCACCTCAGTTCAACAACTCAAGCCCTACGTCCACAGTCCAGCGAGCAGAAATAAGAAGGAACAAAGAGAGAAACAAACCCTCCAACATTACTTTAAGATCACTTACAGCAGGTCATAAATACACTAACATATCTCACTGTCCAGGACTTAGTCCCATGGATGCACCTAACTACACGAGTTCTATCATTAATTTAAAAAACAGGGGGCAAGAAAGGTGAGAATGGACACAGAAATAACTAGAAGTCTCTGCTACTTCCTCCAGCACTATCCTCTATATCCTATTTAGGTTTTTTTCAGGATTTACTAATCTGTAAATTCAGGATTTACTAATCTGTAAATTCCAATTCTGTTCACCTCTGTACCAGTTTCTGGGAAGGTGGCTCAAGCATAGAAGAAATTTAATAAATATGGGTTGAATGAGTGAATGAATTTTTAATTCCAGTGGAGAAAAGTCTAATAAATTTAAATATAAAGATCTAGTCTGGGCACAGATGCTGCTTTGTTTTTTCTTGCTTGGTTAGAAATGGATGTCCATCTACTTGAAAAACTGAATCATCCCCTCTGGCGTAACTAATTTTAAAAAGCCTCCCTTCCTCTCAACAGATGATTCAAAAGTCTTTGAGCAAGGCACAACCAACACAATCACACGTGATAACTGTAATAATTTCCTACTCTTACTAGTGTAAGCAACTTTAGTGGGTGCAATAATATAACTATTGTGTGTAATTTTGTCTAATTGTGTATTGTGCAATAATGTAATGTAATTAGCAAGAAATGTGAACATTAATATGATGTAAATTAATAATGTAACAATTAACTATTCTTAAGGTAAGCATTATTAGATGCGGGAAGAGAAGTATATTTTTGGGGAGTGACATGTAAGAGACCTAAATCCTCGTTTTCCAAGTAACACATACACCTATAACTGAAAATATCAATTATAGGTCTATGTATTACTTGGAATATGAGAAACACCAGAAAATTCCTATAATTTGACAGGAAAAAAAGAAACAGGCATTAGAAGGAACAGCTGAAAATTGTTGAAAGTATTTACTCTGGGGACCAATGATCAGAGCCAGAGAGAACATCAAAGATGTTTTGTTTTTGTTTTTAAGCCTTAAAAAAATTACTTTATTTCAAACTATGTATGTTTAAATCTGACTTTCACGTCTAGTCGGTGCTCTCATTCCTGAGCTGAAAAATACAACCTAAATCACTATAAGGAGCCTTACAAGGTCACGGTGGGAGTGGCGATAGGGAGAGCACTTAAGAAAATGAAGGCTCCCTGGTCTTCAGCTATATATACATACCGAATAAAACTCAACCAGGCAACAACCTCCACGATTTTAAATCGTTATACATGCACACATCCATACTTCCTTCTCAATGGACAGACCCACTCGAATTCTACACACGAACATTTACGAATTGCATGCAACTGGGCACAGATGAGGTGACGGGCTCAGAAAGGTGGTACAGGAACGACCTCAGCATTCAGCTAATTCCAACGTCACCTATGACGTGGGGGTTAGAATATTTGAGAAAACAATGGGGGACCCCAGTGACCGTGCTGACACCAAACGGGGCTGAGGCTGGAGCTGGGGCCGGGACTGGGCCTGGGCCTGGGCCGGAGGCTGGAGCCCTGCGGACTGGGCGGTCCGGCCACGCCTCCCAGACGCCGAAGGTGGAGCTAATCCTGCCGAGCCCCGCCCGACCCTGCGTCCGCCAGTTGTCCGGTCGCTCCTCTTTGCCTGTCGCGAAACTCTGAGAAGAGGAATCTAGGACAGAATACCGCCTAGCTTGCCCTTCTCTGCGCTCCAAGCCGCGCCATGCTGTGTCTCCGGAGCGGCCTAACTAGAGCTCTGGCCGCGCGGATGCCCACGCCTCAGGTACTTGCTGCGGGAACGCGACCAAGCCGTTCTCTGGGAGTGGGAGTGGTGGCGGGGGCGGGGTCGGGGGCGTTTGCCAGAAGCGCGTGGACGCGCGCGTGCGCCCGCCGGGCTCGCGCGCCCAGGCCTGATTCCCCGCGCATGCGCTCGCCGGGCTCGCGCGCCCAGGCCTGATTCCCCGCGCATGCGGCTACCTGTCTCCGGCACCCACAGCAGCAACCTGCCGTGTCCTGTGGGTGCCCAAACCATGCAGAGCCAGGAACCTCGTAGCAAGTATGTAACAGACTCATTTAACCTTAGATGAAATATGGACAAAATAAGTTTTTGTGACTCAGCCTTAATTGTTGCGAATTGGCCTAGTCTGTAAATCTAACCAGAGAGATTTTTTCCTTTCGATGTTTATACTACGTCCTTTCTGTGTGGACAGGATAAGAAAGGGTTTAACCTAGAGACTTTCTGGTGAAGACTAAAGAAGAGCCATTAATAGCTCATACACCCAAGATTAGTAATACAGCCCTTATCATTCTGATTCTCTCTCTACTGGGGCAAGGCCAAGAATTATTCCTTAGAACTTTCTTCTGAATTTTGAATTTCTTCAATGTCGACCTAATGTTCTCTTATAAGTGAATTGGAAGTTATTGCTGTCTAAATGAGCCCAAACTTGAAGATAAGAGAGCCTGAATCATTCCGGTTTCCTCCCCCAGCATAGTTTTACTTTCTGGCATGCAACAAAAATCACCTCCCCCCAAGCAAACACTTATCTCCTGCTATTTAGATTTTCACTGGGCTTCTCCTGTGAGAGATAAAAATTTGTGCCTTTGACCACATATTTGTTTCCAAATATGAATTTCCCTGAAAATCAATTTAAAAAGCAGTTGTGACAAATACCCCCATTGTCCCATTTTCTGCTATATTTTATCTCTAATACTTTTTCAACTATAATACTAAGCAGTTGTGTATTTGTATAATATTCTGTTATTAGAATTTAGTAAAAATGACACAAAAGGCATGTCATCCAAAAGTAGGGAGTAGCTTGGGCAATAGGAACATAACTTTAGTAGACATGAATGGAATGAACTCAAGAAGATAATTAAAAGTATGACATTTTACACAATTAAATAAAATATATAGACAGTTGTGTGTGTTTTAACCAAAAATGTCAGAGAATGAAGACTATTTGACATACCAGGTAGTCAATATAAGCCCACAATTTGTTCATAAGTTTGTACCAAAACTTTTAATAGGTAATTCTAATTACTCAGCTTCAGAATGTTGGCACATGATAACCAAACTTACAATAAGATGAATTTGTAAATTTAAATACCATCTGAGTGTGTATGTATACACACATAAATACAGAGAGGATAATTTCTAGCAGGGCATTTCCCTACCTAAAATTAAATTCACTCAGACTTGGGCGGGAAGGACTAAATTAAAACAAAAATTTATATAGCGAGCATGTGACTGATATAAAAAGAATGAAAGGTTCTTAAGGATATCTCCATCAACCTGGTGTAATCAGATAGATTAAATGCCATTCTTCACATTGCATCTGTAATTAAACCTAATAATGGTTCAGATGATTCTGGCCTGTAGGTTTTTCTTTTATAGCATTTATACAGTCTACCACCATGTTATAATGCAATTGGAAAAATTATAGCTTCCTTTCACATTAATTACACTCCAGTCCTATTTTTTACCACTGATCTACTTCATTGGTTTTAGGAAATACTTCAACCTGAATAACGATTTCCATTTTTAAAAAAACCTTAAGAGTTTTCTGCTAGTAAACCCATTTTTATTGGGCCTGCATATTTTATAAAGTTTATAATACATAACACATATAATATTGACTAAAGATAGAATATTGGCTAAAGAAGGTAAAACATTTATAAATTTATTAGAATTGTATTTATATTTCTTGGGTAAAGGACTCTGATTAAGACCCCAGTGCCTTTTTATGATTAGCTTTCCATGAAAAGGTGGCTGCAGTCGACCCCCCCGCCCCCCTCCCCCCCGCTAGGAAACAGTAGCTATATATTGAGCATGCTTAAGAGCAGTTATCTTTATTGACATCTCTAAACAAATGTCTGTGGAGAGAGGACATCAGAGGTACAAACATGGATTGTGAGTCTAATGAGTGTCCCTTGTTTCCAAATTCAGATTTGGTTGTAACATAATATTATAAACCCTACCTTCCCAAAACATTTTAATTTCCTTATCTTTTCTCAGGTGTGTGCATCTTTTGCTACAGGCCCCAGACAGTATGATGGAACGTTTTATGAATTCCGTACTTATTGCCTTAAACCTTCAAAGATGAATGAGTTTCTGGAAAATATGAAGAAAAACATACATTTTCGGACAGCTCACTCTGAATTGGTTGGATGCTGGAGTGTAGAATTTGGAGGCAGAATGAATAAAGTGTTTCATATTTGGAAATATGGTACGTATGAGTCATGAGCTTATACATTCAGTATAGATTTTCCTTCTGCTAGATGTTACATGTGACTTAGCTCTTGGATCTAAATACACACAGGTTAAATTAAACTTTTAAGAAGCAGAATAACAACAAAAAAATCCATTGGTTACTACTCCCAGTAGTATACCTCTTTGTGCAGTCCACACCAGGATAATATCCAAAGAACTTTAAATAATTTCATTTAGTGTTAGGTCATCTAAAGTACATCATTTAATACGAAAGGTGTTTGTTCTGTACTTAACATGGCCATAGTTTAGGGAGTTTTCCTTTTTCAATAAAATAAATTCAGTTAAAACACAATTTATGCTTTTATGTACAATAAGTAGAATCTTGTACCATTAAAAAAAAATTACTAGTAAGGTCCTTGTTTAACTTAAGCTCTAAGATAAATACTCATTATCCATAGCATAATCCGTAGAAAACTCTTGCCATCAGTCCTATGAGGCCCTAATAATAAATATAGTTTTAGGCTCATATGTTACTAAATGTATATACCTGTTTATGTAACAAAGAGAAGAGAAATAGTACTGGTAAAAAGGATGAGTGATAATAAGAGAATCAGCACTATTTCTTTGGAAACTGCTCAAAGAAGAGGATGC
Source organism: Pteropus vampyrus (assembly GCF_000151845.1). NCBI lineage: Eukaryota > Metazoa > Chordata > Mammalia > Chiroptera > Pteropodidae > Pteropus > Pteropus vampyrus. The sequence continues at coordinate 5,044,127 of NW_011888884.1, read as the reverse complement.
TGTAAACGTGCATCTTAATTTTTGTTAAATTAGTAAGAATAGTTAGCATATATTACATACTAACTAGGTGCCACTGTGCTAAACTCCTGTCATATACTAATTTATTTAATCTTCACAACAACCTTAGAGGTGTAGATACTATATCATTATCCCCATTTCAACAGAGTAAGAAACAGACACAGATTCTATAAAACTTACCTAAGTCACACAACTACCTACCAAGTGGTAAAGCCTATAAAGCCCACCATTTGTATTCATCTCTACTCCCCTTTTAGACTATGAGAAATGTGGGGACAGATGTCATATTATTTTGGATGGGGGGAGGGGGTATCTCCAGTGATACAATAATGTTCTTATGTGGCCTTGATGAACATTTGGTGAATTGAATGAAATCTCAAAAAGGTCTAGATGATTTTAAGTAGAAAACTTTTATTTTCCCTACTCTTTTTCTTCTCATAGATAATTTTGCTCATCGAACTAAAGTTCGGAAAGCCTTGGCTAAAGATAAGGAATGGCAAGAACAATTTCTCATTCCAAATTTGGCTCTCATTGATAAACAAGAGAATGAGATTGCTTATCTGGTACCATGGTGCAAATTAGAAAAGCCTCCCAAAGAAGGTAAGTCTTTCCCTCGTAGACACTTTGAATTTTGATAAAGAAAATATTAAAACTTTTCAACTATAAAAACTAAAGTTCCATAGGAAAAAAATAAAAGTCTTTTGTTTTAGATAGCAACATATTGTGATTGTAGAGATGAAAATAAGTTTGAACTTTTTGCTCATTAAAACAATGAATATTAAACAATGAAGTGTTTTTCTTTTTCAATTTGGAAAAGCTCTTAAAGTTTAAGTATGAATAAAAAGGTTGACATGGGAGTAACAGTTGAGAAGTTAAGGATTTGGAGCAAAGAAAATGAAGGATAATACATGAAATTTTGGCATGTGTTAGTATTTTTTTACAGAAATTACAGCTCATTTTCAAACTTTAAGTACATCTTTGCTTATAAAACCGATTGAAGGGAATGAATTAGCTTAAACTGTTAAGCTCTATTACAATACTTTAACATTTTTGTTTTCTTCCTTATATTTCTGTGTTTTAAAATAATTACTAAGGATTAGTCTCCTCTTGCTGATTTCATTTTCGTGCTGACTTAAGGTAATATTTACCTCAGTCTAGTTTTAGTCAGCTTTTTAAAAAGCATAAACTAATTTAAATTTTATTTTATTTCCCCCATAATCTAAATTTTATAGTGTCTTAGGTTACATGAGATTTGTTTTTTGTTTTTGTTTTATAATTTTTTATTTTTTATGCCCTGGTCTTCCTAGGTGGTCTCCCATCTAAGTACTAACCAAGCCCGACCCTGCTTAGCCTCTGAGATCAGATGGGATTGGGCTTGTTCAGGGTGGCATGGCTATGGACAGATTACATGAGATTTAAAAGGTCTTATTTGGATCCTTATTCACCTAGACCGCCCCCGAGCTTTCAGCAATATCTAAGTGCACCAAGTGGCTTCCAGAAATGCTTTTCAAGTGTTTACCTAGATTTTTAGGAACAATAAAACCATCTCTTTCAGTTTTTTAAAGGTTTTTTTCTCCTCTCAAAATCTCAGATATCGCTTTGGGTCCATTGCTTGCTATTGCTGTTAGAAATGGAATCCTATAAGGAGAAATTATACAAACATAAAATTATTTCTCCTCAAAATTGGAAAGAAGAAGGGAATATAGATTAGAAATACTTTTCTTATTCAGTTCTTACTTAAATGTGTAGACTCAGGCAGCTCCCAATCCCATTATAAATTCTCAATGTTTGTTTTATTGATAAATATTACAGACTAAAAATATTTCAGATAATAGCTCAATATAGCTTTCTTTTTGTTTTGTATGATAAACTTAACAATTGACCCTTAACCATGGACAAGGACTTCGGAAACATAAAAGCAAGGAAAAATAATGCAAAGAATTCATCAATATGTTCACATAAACATGTAATATGTATATGGTCCTGCAAACTTGTATATGTACATTAACCTTCCACTGGAACCATAGTAACCTGATTAGAATTTCTTGAAATTATAATTTCTCCTCAGCCTCCCTCCTTGAATGTCCAGTGGACATCTCAAACCTAACATATTCAGTTATTTTATAAAATAATTATTTTTCTCCCTGCTCTAGGAGTCTATGAACTGGTTATTTTTCAGATGAAACCAGGTGGGCCAGCTCTGTGGGGTGATGCATTTCAAAGGGCAATTAATGCCCATGTCAATCTAGGCTACTCAAAACTGATTGGAGTCTTCCACACAGAATATGGAGCACTCAACAGAGGTACAGTTGTCCATTTCTTCTATGAAATTGCAAAATATATTGGGGAACTACTAAGTTCCTTAGGTTAATTTTCTCTCTTTTTTTCATTATGGCACATATTTTAATTTTTATTGCCAAATTTTTAGGAGTTTTTTTTTGTAATTTTAAAGGTTGAAAAACCTGTGTTACTTATTTAATAAGAATGTTGATATCTTTTGAAGTCTTTTTCAGATGCTGGACTGTTTTTCATGATACATTAAGATAAAATTAAAATCTGCAAAGAGCCTCAGAATATCTGTTCTTTTTACCTTTTTTCCCCTGTATACTTTTTATTGATTTAAAAAAGAAAATAACATTACTTGAGGTAGAGAGATTGTCTCTTCATGAAAAAGTATTACATATTTTTACAAATACTAAAAACATGGCCATGCCCAAAGAATGAAACAAACATTTCCCACTTCTTAATACTATTAACATTTCGGTCTTTGTATTCTTATGTTATTCATGTATATATTCATGTACATATATATATATGAATGACATAGGAACAAGACGACCAAAACGTCATTTTATTTATATACATATACTGAAAATAATGAATATGCATGGTTAACAATGACTTTCTAATACTCTAGTGTGAGTATATTCATCAGACAGATAAATATACATACCTTAATTTATTTAATAAACACTTGGGGCATTTAACTCTCAATGTTAAAAGTTATTGCAGTCAGAATTTCAGAGAGTTTTTTTGTGGTGAACTCTAAAAAAAAGTGTGCAAAATTCATCTTGAAGGATAAATGACTAAGAATAGCTAATAAAATATTTGAAATACATATTTGTCTCCTCAGACTCCCTCCTTGAATGTCCAGTGGACATCTCAAACCTAACATATTCAAAGCTGAGTTTTTTGATCTTTACCCAGAAATTTAACTTCTACTAATATATATTAAGAAAATATTCAGAATATATAGAAAAAGATATTTACAAGTTGGAAAATATATGAAGGGAAAAATTACGAAAATTATTAGGTATCTCATACCATATGCTAAAATAGAATTCAAATGGTTATAGATTTTAATGTAGAAAAAAAGAATTGAATATGAATGTGTTTAATAATATGGATGAGAACTGTATTTCTAAGCCAAAAAGCAAACGAATCAATGAAGGAAAAAAAAAAACTAATGATTTTACTGTAAAAAGGCTCAGTCTTTCTGAATGCCCCAAAACACCGTAAATAAAATTCAAAAGCAAAATGAAAAATAAAAACTTTACAAAAGTAGGCATAGAGATAACTACTATATATAAGAAGATGCAGATTAAATCAATGAGATGCTGTTTTTCACCTAATAAAGACCTATAGGTATAGTATGAGATAGGATAGGAAAAAATAAGCCCTCATACTGTGTCGAGTTCATATTGGCTTAATCTTTCTCCCAAAAAAGTTTGGCAATATAAATAAAAAGCCTTAATTTTGAAATTTTGTTGCCAGTATTCTAGGAAATATGCATAGGTGTGTAGGTGTACTCAGTTATACAGGAAGGAAATTTCAAAGGATGTAAAATATATAGTGGTCATTTGAGTAATGAGATTAATGTTTACAAAGTCTATTTTAATTTTCTATAATTAAAATTTTAATTATAGTTTTATAAAGATGCATAAAACTTTTATAAGAAAAAACTACTGAAAATATTCTCAGCAAAAGAGAATAGTAATATGCTGAGTACAAATCAGTATTTCATTTCTGGAGGACGGTGTATAATATGTATACTATACATACATAAGTATTATATATAAGATATACTCTTTGGTCCTCTCAATTTGAATTTTAGGAGTTTATTTTGAAGAAATGGTCAGATCCAGACTTCTTGGGTTTGAATCCCAGCTCCACCACTTATAACTGCTATGTTGAGTGAGTTGCATGTTGAGTGTGTTGCTTAACCTCACTGTGCCTTACATTGCTCATTGATAAAATGATGATAATAACCTACCACCTAAGATTATTATGAAGACTAAATGCGTTAAATCATGCAGAATGCTTTGAAGCAGGCCTGCACATAGTAAGCTTCCAGTAAATGTAGCCATTGTTGACGTTGTTACTATTGTAGATACATGTGTAAATGCTGCTCTAAGGAAGTTTATGTCAGCATTGTTTACCATAAAGAAACATTGGAAACAAAGTGATATGACAGGTGTGCACATAATATACTTACATCTTATGTACATAATATATATACATCACATACAACATGCATCAGTAAGACTAATTTAATTTTGCTCATTTTTTTTTAAGAAAATATACTAAATATTAATAGAAGTTTTCTCTGGGAAGTGAAGATTATGCTTTTTTTTCTCTTTGTATCATCCAAATTTTCAGTAGTGAACACAATTTTTCATAATCTTGCTTTTTTGTAAATAAAGTAAAATGTAGTAGAAAATAATGAAACCTGAGTCTAGTCTTGATTTTGTCTTTAGCCGTCTTACTTCCCCTCTCCAGCTTTGTTCCCACATCTACAAAACCAGCTTGATTCTTTATAAATATCTCTCCTACATCTCTGACCCCTCTGAAATCTTAGCACTAACATAGTTTTACCTTTTGATACTCACTATTTTGATTTAAAGAATAAGACTTAACATTTCTGATTAATTTTTTTTGCATTTCTTATCTGTAGTAATACCATAGTCTTTGAATCTAGTTTTGGTTTACTTCCTCAGTGCATGTTCTTTGGTGGAACGAGAGTGCAGATAGTCGTGCAGCCGGGAGACATCAGTCTCATGAGGATCCCAGAGTCGTGGTAGCTGGTAAGCGATTTCACTAGAAGAATTACCCTTAGGAGAAATTTGATTCAGTCAGTAATTTTATATGCCTTCTTATATGTTTTTTTTTTTTTTTTTCCAGTTCGGGAAAGCGTCAACTACTTAGTGTCTCAGCAGAATACGCTTCTGATTCCTACATCATTTTCACCGTTGAAATAGTTTCCCACTAAAATATGAAGCATTTTATTAACTACCATAGATGTGTCTGCTAATGTTGCTTAAATTCTCCCAAGAGATTCTCACTTTTATTTGAAGAGGTGGTTAAGTTAATTTGCTATGTCTCTGCATTTTTAAGGCCACCTCTGCTCTTTGTCTTCATCACCTCAGGAAATATAGTTCTGTTCATTTCCCCAATGACATTTCAATAGCTAATATACATTAGAAATATTTGCCACTACTTCATGATCTTGCATTTTCATTTTTTTCAGAATGTCTCTTAGAATTTTCTATTTTGACAATACTTTGCTTTATATTTAAGTGATGTTTTTACATTTCTGTGCCTGACAGTATTTTAAAATTAATTACATGCAATGTCTGTATTTTCATCATGTCTGTTTTTTTCTGAGATTTAAAAACAAACTTGCCCAGTGAAGTTTATTTTGTGATATCAATTGGTATTCATAAGAGTATTAGGTCAAACATATTTCTTTACCTTGGGGAAGTACAGTATCACCTGTGTCATTTATATTAATTATGGTCTTCACATTATTAGTGACTAATTTGGAAAATAATGTAATTAGGTGTCAATGTTAAAAAAAAACTTCAGAAGACTTATATGTTGAAATGTGTTCATTTGTAGTTAATTTTTGTTCATTTTGGATCACTATTTAACAAAGATACTTGGGACATCTATTTGTCTTAAAGAGATTTTATGGTTCTGGAAATACTTGCCTTAATAAAAGCCTATGTATTTATACATTTTGGATTTTTTTTTATTTGTGTCTTATATAATCTTGTCTGAAGCTTTTACTATGTTGCTATAGGGTAGTAACACAGTAATAATTTACCAACTTTATTGTAAATGTTAAGTTAGATTAAGAAAACAGCATGATGTTAATTCCAGAAGGAGTTTCTTTAGTATCACTACAGATGTGCCATGGTTTTCCTTAAAACACTTGTAATTTCCATCTTAGTTGTGTGCCTATGCCTTCTTAAACTAGGTTTGGTACTTCCAAGCTCTTGTAATAGTCTGTATTTACATCTATGTTATTTTACATTTCTAAAACGCATTGTAAATGTGAAAAAGTAAATTATGAATTAGCTAAGGGAAATTTGGACAATGTATAGTAAGGCTCCTGATAGAAGAAATGTCCGAAGGATTAAAAAACAAAAGAAAAAACAGAACAAAAGTAGGTAAGATGGTACTCAGGTTCAGCCTATACTATTAGCAGATAAGAATCCAAATAAAAGTTTATAATCCAGCTATTGTCATGTTTTCTGCTTCTCTTCAAAGCAAAACTCCCTTTTGAATTGTGTATACTCACCATTTTCCCTTCCTGACCTCTGAATCTTCTCTGAGCCCAATCCAGGAAGGCCTACATCCTTGTCAGTCTACTGAAATTGGCTCTTATGAGGGTTACTAAGGACTTTTGTCTTACGAAATTCAATGGTTGCTCGCTGCCTTTGCTCTGCTCATCTCAGCAGTGTTGGACACAATCAACCCCTTCTGCCTTCCTGAAACACTCGATTCTGAGTATCAGTCTATGGCATCGTACCCTTAGATTCTCTTCCTCCTCACTGGGCAGCCTCTCTGTCCTTTGCTGGCTTCTCTTCTAAATGTAGTGGGGTCTCTGGGCTCGAGGATATTCTTCTCTAATTAAGCTAATTTGGCCCCAAGGCTTAAGTACCATGTATGTGCTGATAATTCAGACATTTTTATCTTCTTTCCCATCAGTGCCTCTGAGCTCTAGTCTGAAATACCAACTGCCTTAATACAACCACCTACCTAGTTTGGGTCACAAACTTGAAGTCACCATGATAGCTCTCTCCCTCATCCCCTACATGCAGCCTACCAGCAGGTCCTGTTGGTTCTAGCTCTAAAATAGATCCTGAATGTTATACTTCTGTCTGCCGCTACCACCATCGCACACTCCACCATCATCTCTTACTTAGCTTCCTTACTGTCCTCTCTTCCCATTCAGCAGCCATTCTTCTGAAACAAAGATTCAGTCAAACCCAGTACTTTGTTTAAAACTTCAGTGGCTCTTCATTGCACTAACAATAAAATCCAGGTACCTTAACGTGGCCTGCGAAGCTCTTCAAACTCTGGTTCCTGCATCTCAGTCCATCCCCTCCCACTCCAGAGACATTGGAATTCTCTCCCTTGCCAAGGTTTTTCCCACTTGGGGCTTTTGTGCTAGGTGTTCTTTCTTCCAGGAATGTTCCTGCCAACCGAAAAATGCTGGCGGCTCCTGCTCGTTTTATTCAGATCTGAGCTTAAACCTCACTCAGGACAGGCCGTCTCTGACTCCTCTCCATCGTGTTCCCATTACCTTGTTTTCATTTTCTTGGCACCCAATGCTATCTAAAGTCATTATGTTTGTCCACATATCCATTGTGAATGTTAATATAATTTCTCCACTGAAATTTAAGTTCAATAGAGCAGGAATTCTGTCCTCTTCCACGCTGTATCCCCAGAACCTAAAGAAGTATCTGGCACACAAGAGTTCAATAAATATTTGGAAAATTATTGTGTAATGATGCCAAACTGATCAGGACAATTTTAACAGATACCCAATTTCACCAAAAATAACCCTTTGCCAGTTACTCGGCGTGTAACTTTGGACAAGTTCCTTATCCCCTGAGCCACAATTTACTCATATGTTAAATGGTACTACTTACCTCGTAGGGCAGGTATTAATTGATTAAATGAAGGGTGTCACAACACAGTAAACACTTGGAAAAAATAACATTTTCTCTTTTTCATAGTTAACATATGCATTCGCATTCCAAAGATTCCAAAGTTTTCTTTGAATCTGTTAATGTTTATATAGGCTTTTCTCTAGTTAGAAGAATGTTTTGGTCAAGACTCAAGGGTAACACGTTTTCATCTAAATAAATTCATTTTCCAATAATTTTTTTCTCCTTCAGTTGTAATTTTTCACAAAAAGTTTTCTATCAGTTTCATTGAAGTCACTGTAATGTGAACTTCAAGGGGGAAAGACAAAGTTGTTATGCGGATGCTGAGTGGTCAGTTGGGTGCAAAGAAATTTCAGATCCAGGCTTAGGCAAAGGACTGCTCACTCCATGTCATCGTGGCCGTTCAGAAGAGGTCACAAGTAGATCCACGACTCCACTGTGCTGCCTAATAGGGGCTGTTTGACAGGCGTTCTTCAAGTACGGAAATAAACAAGCATTGTTGGAGACTTCGATTGCTAGTAAGCTGTGAAAGGTACACCTCACCATTACACTACATAATCATCTCGGGTATAGACTGCACAGCATCTTTTACTGGAGAAAGGGAAAGCACCTCTAATGTTAGTCTCATATTTCTCCACCCACACTTTTCTACTTGCCCTGCATGCTCACTCTTGCCACCCACCACACCCAACACCTTGCCAGGGCACCCGCCACACTGTGTCATTGTATTTTTGGTTAAATAAAAAGAACACCGAAGGCTGTCTGTTTTTTTGTAGCTTCCTCAACACTAAATGAAAAAATGGGGTTTTTAGTAAGTAGGCTTAGCTACACAGTATTTTCAGAGCTCTCCACAGCTTCATAATTATTAAGCAGAGTAAGTTTATCTAAAAACCTTCTAAACTTACTTAGCATCAGTTACTTTCTTACCTGAATTATGAAAGTGCAAAACATCCTTTTTTAAAATTCCAAGTGGTCCCCTTGGTTCTCTTCTGTGATTAACAGGACATTTACCCTTTCCTAAAATGTCTACTTTTGAGCTAAATAGCTTTAACAGTAGGTGGTGCTACAAATGCACGAAAATAAATTTGTACAGACCAAAAGAACCGTCACAGCTTTATTTCGTGACTCATTACAACATAGAAATATGCCTTTAATACTTCATATAAAGTTAGAGACAATACAAAAATTTTTTTTTCCTTTTAATGAAAATGACTTTAACTTAGAAATCTATTGTGAAACTTCTAGTTTTGCAATTCTCAGATATTCCAGTGCAAAAATAGATCCCATTACAGACAACATAAAGTGCTTGGAATGGAGGGCCAATGATAAAGAAAAAGCACAAAAACATAGCTTCATCCTAGGGTATTAAGAATGGAGAATACTTAATCCTTGTGGAAATACAAACATTCTATAAAAGGGAGGCAACAATTTAAAAGAATTAGAGCAACATTATTATAGGACTATATTACTAGTAAATATTAACAAGGGTACAAATTAATATCTCAATATCAAAGTGGTTCAATATTATGTGACAAATGGCTCTTTGGAAAAAAATTTTCCTGATATATACAACCACGAGAAGAAAACACAGAAAATCCCTTTAGTCAACGATTACAGTGAGTGAATGATGTGCAACGTTTAATAGTCACAATGCATTGCTTTCAGTACAGATGTTGAAATACAGTAGTTTGAGGTTTGATTTTCTTTTTTAAACAATGAACTGTGCTGGGCATTTACGTATAGAGGGCTTTGTTACTGTTTTCTTTCGTATTTTTCATATTCACAGTTAATAAGGTTTCCAAGGTGTCCAAAAGAAGCAAAAGCAAAAATCTTTGAACACTTGAGAATTTTTTTTTTTTTTTGAAACTCACATAGTTACATTTCCACAGGGAATATGTAGAAATATTTTATTTGATTGAGGATAGAGCTGGTAAAAATTTCTACTACAATTAGATTTACACAGGAAATTTAAAAGATTACTATTTGGATAGCCTAAAAGGTAACAATATTAGTGAAGTCCATGTGTAACTGTAGATTGTTTCTAGCTTCAGAAGATATCCTTTTAAATCTATATTGAAACACTGTATTTTTTTTTTTTCCAAAATAATTCACAGTGCCATTTGATTTTTTAAAAATATGGCCATGAAGTCGGAGTAATCCAAGCAAGGAGCATGGACTTAACAGAGACTTTGGACATGATTCTAGCGAAATGGGAAAACGAGTTTGATTTTGAAAAACATTAAATGAGGAAAAAGTCTATGAATTTTATATCATAATGACAGCATAAAATAAAAAGATCTTGACTCATAAATACCTATGATGTCTAGTTATTAGAAATATGCCTTCAATTACTTATCATTTTAGAAAATACTGGCATTAATTTCTCAATCATTTTCCTTTCCAATCAAGTTATATTTATATTCTGTATATTTAAAAAGAAAAATATAGATTAATTTGAAATCGATCTGAAATCTTACACCCTTAGAATCAATATTTAAATTTCAGAAGACAGTAACGACAGTGAAAGACCACTTGAACTTCACCAAATAGTTCCCTCATATGTTTGTTGTTTCAAGACAGATGACATTAAGCAATCCTAAAAGAATATTATTTAAAGAGTTTGCTGACTAAAAATATTAGACTGGGTTGGAAAAGTCTGAAATATACTTAATGTAGGGGCATTTGTTGTTTTTATTTTTTATTTTTCATGATAGGTTGGTGACTTAAGAGATGAAAATTTTGAGATTGTAAGAATGGGGTGTCTAAGATCTTCAAAGCCAATTATTAGGAGGTACTAAATGCTGTATTCACAAGTTGTCTTGTTCAACAAGTTTTAAAACTAGCTGTCTTCTCTGTAAAAGTATTCATTGTTTAGTCTCGTGACCCTTATGACATTTGAACTTTCTTAGCTTTTGCACTGTTGCTATTTTCAAAAAGTGGGCTGCCCAGTATTCTTTCATGGTGCTCCCACAACTACCACAAGACAACCTATATTTGTAAACCAGTTAGCTGAATAATGTGGCACAGGAAATCTGAGATTTAATTTCTCTCCACCCCATCCATGCATACATATTCATTCAGCTATAACAGACTCAAAAATACTTGATTAATGAACTGAGATTAAGAGTATTTTAAATGATCTTAAAGAAACTTAAATATAATGTTGTCATGAGATCTTGACTATCACATTGTTTTCTAGTCACTAGTTGGATTATCCATCTGCAAACTTACATGAGAAAATAAAGCTAGTGAGGCAATATGGCCATATGCCTCTATGCCGCAGGCTTCTACGAAGAGGCCAATCAAAGATTTCAGAAGTCACTGGCAGAACTTAAAATTCCAAATAAAAATACAAATATTTTTGTCAAAATACAACTCCATCTTTTCATATTCTAGATTAACTTAAAAGGCTAGAAATAATACTATACTTGTGTCAGACAACAAGATCTTGAGATGCAGTGTACCGTGTTGGCAGACAATCAGGACAGGAAGACACAGGCCTCTGCAGGTGTGAACGCACCAGGCTCCTTAATCCTATGCCCTGGCCTTGGCAACTCGCAGCTGCAACAACTTGGCTGCTGACTCTTTGCTTTTTACCAGGATCTAACTATATTTAAAGAGTCCCAGAAATATGACCCTGGAGGCCCCTGTCTCCAAGCAAGAGGCAATGTAACAATGAAACCAAGTCTCACTTGTCTAGAGCTGCCCACACTTTGCATGTTACCACCACCAGTGCAGCTCAGCAACGAGGGTCTCAAAGCAGGACTTTCTCCCACACATGGCACCATTTTGACACCTGATAATTTGATTATGTTCCAATAGACTCTGAGCAGAGCAGCTTTCACAAAAATGTGCATGACACATCATGGTGCTTCAGGCTTTTTGAGCAACTTGGCACTTGTAATTCTGGCACCCTCATTGCCATCAATGGATGTGTCACTGGGAAACCAGTCTCCTGGCATGGCACAGCTTAGTGAGTGAGGATGTGCAGGCACGCCTTTTGATTTTGGTAAATAATCACTGGCCATGATTACTTGAATTACTGTTGCAACCCCAGTGAGAACATAAAGGAACAAACAAGTATGATTTCAAACCCATATGTCCACTGGGTTCCATACTAGTTTCACACAGGTATATGGTAATAAAATAAATTCAAGTCTTTTTTCACTGGAGAGCCACACAAGACATCAGCTACAAAGGCACTGCCCCTGTAATGGAATTTTGTTTTCATTGCATTGAATTGCATTGCATTGAACAGTATCGGTACAGTATCCAGTTTACTTCTTCCCACAAAACCTTCCAGCTCTTTCTTCTGGAACTCTTCCTTTGGTGCAAAGGAAGAGCAAGTTCTTCTCGTCTTTCAGCCACCCTGTATGAACAGGACTCTTCACACGTAACTCTCTTTCATTTTCTCATCCTGCAGAAAAGATGTAAGGACTGCAACATCCACTATTGTCTGGTTTTTGTGTAATGACAGGTCCTTTAAGTGGTCATCATCACTTTGGTCCTTGGCAAAGTTTACAAATACCTGTCAAGAGAAGGATGGACCCTTATAAATACCTCTCAACTTCCTTTCTTTATTCTAGTTGCATTTTTCCCTATATGGACAGGTAAGAGAATACAAGACTGCATAAACAGATTAACTAGAATACTGTGTGAGAGAGAGGGGAATACATGAAAATGCATTAACCATTTAAAAATTTTATAAACTTTTATATTGACTGCCAAATCACCAACTGCTCAATCATCTATTTACTGTGGCTTATATAGGCTTGATAAAAGGGAACAGGGATGAAAACTACCATTTACTAAACACCTACTAAGTGCCAAGCAAGATCTGTTTGATGTTATCTAATTTAAATGGAACAAAGCACCCGGTAAAATGTCTGGCCAATGCCACTTTCTCAATAAATAGTGGTAGTTATGATTATTATTACAATCTATTCTCACAATGACACTACAAAGTAGACAACATCATCTCCCTTTTCAGATTCAGAGAGGTTTGGAAAAAAAGCACAGCTAGTAGGAGAAGATTGGGAATTCAAGCTGAGATCATCTACACTGCTCTTAGGGCGCATAATGGGGTGGAGAAAGGACCAGGACTCCTCACCCTAAAAAATAAATCTATTTTTGATATTCAAAGCTTACTTGGTCAAGTGTTGTCTGAGAAACAGAGTAGTCTTCTATGTGGAGTCGCTTTTTGCTCTGAGAGAGGATGCTGAATATCTTGGCCAGGGAAGATAATGAAGATGGAAGCTGGTATTGTAGCATGTTCCGGTGCTTCTCTTTCAGGACGCTTCCTGGAAAGGCGAGTCCAAAGAACTCCTGGACAGGCTTCAGATCAGGGTTGGCCCCTGCTATTCGTACAACTATTGTATAACCATCTCCAAATCTGAAAGCAGAATTAAAAAATCCAAATGGAAGATCTTCAGGAAACTTCTCAAAAGAATAATTAACCCTAAGAACCCAACTTGTGCCATGAAAAAGAGGTCCCTCGCAGACCCAGAAATAAGTATCTGAGAAAAGGAACGAGTTGTCATTTACTGACTACCTAGTCTATGGGAAGAGTCATGCTGAGTGCCTTAGACACAGGATTTCATTTAATCCTCAACGGGATTATGAAGCCTGACAGATGTTAAGGGAAAGTGAAGCCTGGGGACTTAGCCACTTGCCCATGGTACAAAGCTCATAAGTGGTAGGGTCAGGATGTGAATCCATTTGTGTTTGACTCCAAAGCCTAAAAGCTCTAACCATACTAGCATGTGTAAATTCTTCCGTTTCATTGATATAACAAAGCTTGAAGGTACATATTCCTAGGAAACTGACTCAGAGAGGTTAAGTAATTCACCCATGGGTGCACAACCAACAAAAGGTAAAGACAGAATTTGGATGCAGCTCTGTTTGACTTTAAAGCCCTTATTCTTTCTACTATGCCATTTTGTTTTGTTTATTCTCCTTTATTCTAGAGCCTCCCCCACCCCCCCACAACACACACACACACAAATAAATAAATACAAGCTTTCTCAGGCACTATCCCAAAGAAATCATCTTCATTACCTATTTTTCAGATGTTGGACGCTACCAAGGCACCTGAACTTGCCATTGACCATAATTGCCATTCTAGTGCAAAGAGCTTCACATTCTTCCATACTGTGGGAAAACAGAATGCGGTTTTAGCTTTAGAGAGATGCTCCTATAACCATCAGAACATCACCATGACATCTGGCATTTCAAAGAAACGTTCCCAGTTCCCTAGGGAGCATCCTGTTACAAATACATGAAGATGCAGAGATAACATTTTCACTGTAGTGTGGTTTATAACTGTGAGAAAAGTTGAAAACAATCCAAGTGTCTACAAAAGGAAGCAGTTAAATAAATTATATGGAATACTATCTGGCTATAAGAAATGATAACTGACTTGGAATAATGTTCACAATATACTGTTAGGTGAAAAAGAGCAGTATATGTACTAAGCTTGCACTTTTTATTTATCTCTCTCTCTCTCTCTCTCTCTCTCTCTCTCTCTCATATAAATTTGCATAAGAAAACTACAAAGATATTGCCCAGTGATAGTTAACTCTGGGTGATGCAATTCAGGCAATTATAATTTTTTCTTGTCCTTTCTGTATTTTCTAATTTTTACACAACAGTCATATATACCAGTTGGAAATTTTAAAATGACACACAGAAGCCAAAACGAGCCTTCACTACGGACCTATGAGATGTAAGCACAACTGATCTCCCTTCCTTGATGATACTTAGAGCACAATTCCACAAGAATCGCCGAGCTTTGGGGTCCATGCCTGTGGTCGGTTCATCCTGTAATTAGAATAAAATAAGTCCTGTCAATTTGCAGATACAAACATCAAAAATATATTTGTGTTTTAGATGAAGAAGCATCTTTGAAATAGCCTAAATTTTAACTTACCATTCTAGTTATTTATTGATGGACCAAAGAACCAGACCTTACACACAAGAACCAGTTTACTTTTATAAATATCCCACTGAGGTAGGAAACTCAATTTAATTTTTTTATGAAGTTAAATTGAAATAAGCAAAGGGAAGGGGAAAAGTCATTTAATTTCAATCATCTTTTCATGACCGACAAGTATATACACAAAATTCTTTTTGTCTGAAATCTCTGAAATTAGTGTAAGGTTTGGGTAAAATTTCTTTTTGTCTGAAGTTAGTGTAAGGTTTGGGTAAAATTCCTTCTCTTTTCTTCTTTAGCTCACTTCAGCTTCGCCTGGTTTATTATACTTGCTAATCTCAGAGAAACAAATTCCAGATCCAAATGGCCTGGATGACATTAAAGCCTCAACCCAAGGCTTCTTCTTGTAATATTTTTTAATGCTCTTCTCCATTGAAGAAAAAGGGTCCCAGGGCACTGTCCTGCCCAATCCTTTGTTTCCCATCTATCTGTATGTAAGCAACTATGACCCAGGTGCTACGTTGGGGATCCTGAAGCTGTGTCCACACTCTCTATCTTCAGGGGATGAACACATAGATGGTCAGAAAGAAGGTTCCAGAGGAAGGTCAAATCACACACCTAGCCTCAGCCATACTTGTCAGGGTTCTCCATGCCAGAGTCACCTCAGTGTGTGTCAAGGAGGAACAAGGGTGCTTCCCTCTGGTTCTCTAAAGCTGCTCTGCTGTCCCTGGTCGGGGGAGGGGAGCTTGCCATTGGCAAGCCAGTCGTGCAACATCCCTGGACAGACAGGACTTTAGAAAAGCGATGTTTCCCATTCAGGCCAGAATAGTTTTCCATGTATAGTCACACTCACCAGAAACACCACAGGAGGCCCGCCGATCAAGGCCATGGCTGTCGAAAGCTTGCGCCTGTTGCCTCCACTATAGTTACCAGCATATTTTTCCCCATACTTCACAAGGCCCAGCTTCCGAATTGCCCACTCACCGACCTAAAGAAATAAAAACCCCTTTGACTTCCATCTGGCTTGGTAATATTATCATGGCTTTCTCACACAAATTCTTTCACTGGGTAAAGCCAGATTCTATAATCATGATCTGGCAAGTGCCGAGGAGCCTAAAGTGGGGGCAATGGCACTTCCTCTCTACCTCCCAGCATGTGCTCAACCGCCACTCCCCACCCCACCGCCACCATGGATCCCCACCCTAGAAGTAGGTGCAAAGAGCTAGCTTTCCTACTGCTGCATCCATGAAGAAAAAAGCCTGAGGCTGATGGTCATGTGTGAATCAAAGCCATAGTTATACAGTCAGAATGCCAAAGGAGGAAGGCTGGCTGCCTGGAGCCCACTGTACCTTGCCAACTTCTTTCTCTGGGACTCCTCTCAAAAGGGCGAAGAACTCCACGTGTTCTCTCCCGGTTAGCAGCTCTGTGATGGCATCGAACTGAGGGCAGTAGCCCATGTTCTGATGTACTTCATGGATGTTTGATAAGATACTGCAAAGAAAAACAAAACCAGTCGGGTTTTAGGCATTTACAGATACTCTGATCAGATAATCTTACCTAATGGTCCTGGTAAAATACGCTTGTAAGTGACAAAAAATATCTGTGAGCACACTTGCTATAGCTCGAAGGAACAGCCTTTCTGTCCCCAGGATGCCAGCCCCTCCAGGAAGTCAGGGTTTCTGTCTCTATCCTGCCCAGTCCTTGCTCTCCTGACATCTCAGCATGTAGACTCAGTCCCATTTTAGGATTCCCGAGTCCATCCTAACTGCAGCACCATCTTTACCAATAATCTCGGTCACATGATCCTGGGGCTGTAATACTAACTTCCATCCCAGACCTAACTCTGTGGTCCAGTCATATGTTCCAAGGTGCCTGGTTGCTCCAACATCCCCTTCATGGCCCTTTGGATCCAGAGCAGGCCTAGCAACTCTGGGTGTGACCTCCCTCTGCTCTCGGCTGCCCATGTAGTGACTCAGCCACAGCATGTTCCAAACCCCTGGGGCCTGCTAAATATCCAACCAAGGCACCCTCTTGGTTTTTAAATTTGTTTGCTTTTTTTTTTTTCAAATCACAGACCCCCTGAGAATCTGGTGACAGAAAAAATATACCTATAGACAACTTTATACATCGTGGTGGGATAGCTTTTAGGAACTGAAGCCAGTCTCAAGTTGAGAATCTTTGATGTGGGAGACGCTCGGTGTCCACATCCAGTCTGATGGCTGCACTTTAGCTACCTCTGGACAGCCTTGAGTTTAGCCTTTCAGCAGTATTCATTCCTCCCTGCCTATCTAACTAATACTCCCAGATCCAGAATCATAGCTGAGGTGCCCATGGACACTGCCTAGATCTCACAGCTACGCTGCCCAAGCCAGCTATTAGAACCAGTCCCTGTGACAAACCTAGGTTTGGGCCACTTATTGCCTTTACTGTTATATGCCCCAAGAGCCTGGTGCTAGGAACAAGCCCAGGGCAGCAGGTATGCAGCCGCAGGCCTGCTATTCTAGAATTTCTGTTCTCCTAAACCTCCTTTACACCACTACTGAAAAAATTGGGACGAGACAGGAGGAGAACCACAAGTACATTACATTCCTTGCTCCTTTCAATTTTATTGGCCAATAGCCCACCATCCATCGTTTTCACATTGTGTGTCATCACCTATCAGTGGCTTGTGAAATAAACTTATTTGGTCACAACCAATATTTTTTTTAATGATATGGTATAGAGCAGAATAAAATATATCAGAATGCACTACAAGTTGGAAGAGTTGGTATTGTTTTATGAAACTTTAAGTTATATACACATTTATCTCTTTGTATTTACTGGGTTTAGATGTAAAATGTATTTGTCACTATGGGTCATGGTCAGAAAAGTTCAAAAGCCACTGATTTGTACCGTGTCCAAATAAGAAGCCTAGAAAAGCCTCACATATTTCGAGTACTCAAGGATAACAGTTGCCTAACAGGTCTCTAACATGGAGCTGTACCCCTATGATCAAATAGCTTAGTGACCTGTGCATTCTCAAATAATAGCCTGCTGGTGGTCTCACCAATTGGTACAGCCTCTAGAGAGGGCAATTTTGCAAGTGCATACCCTTTTACTTTGTAGGAATTTTCCCCGAGGAAATAATTAAACATGAATACAAGGATATATTTACATAGTGAAAAACAGAAACTAATAAATGTCCAACAATAAGAAATTGATTAAATAAACTATAAGTATAATTATGCAGGGGAATTTTATGCAGCAATGTAAAAGTCTACATCTTTGAATATGTAACCCATTGGGAAATCGTCATAACATACTCATTAACAATATAAACTAATTTTAAAAATCTAGATACAGTATGATTCAATTTCATAATACATTTACATGTGTATATAAAATAGTATTCTAAAACTGGATTGTGATGATTGCACAACTCTGTAAATTTACTAAAAATCATGCAATTGTACTGTATGTAAATTATACCTGAATAAAGCTGTTAAAAAAAAAAAAACAAAAACAGAATGAGACTGAAAGGAAATGCAAACAGAGGCTGTCTCTAGGTAGTGGAGCTATGAATGATTCTGATTTTCTTCTTTATACTTTACTATATATAAACACTTTTATAAACTCTATATAGTATTTTTATGATCATAAAAATACCAATATATTTAAATAAAGTAAAAGAAAGTCTTTGTGGCAAAATATAGACCACTTTTCTCACCTATTTTTGTTAAGAAAAGCATCTCCTCTGGTAACAGTGGTATCTCCAGTTAACATCTTGAAAGTTGATGATTTCCCAGCCCCATTAACTCCAAGGAGTCCAAAGCACTAAAAAAGATTGGATAAATTGTATAAGCAAATTACGAAAAATCTGATTATAAATGACCATTACAAAATAGTCACCTCAACTTAGTTTTTATCTAGCATAATCCTAAAACATCATTCACAAATATCAGTGAAGAATCAAACATTTTCTTGGTCTTAAGGAATCATATGGACATTTAAAAAGATATTTTATAATTGGACTATTTTAAGTGTGGGCATATTTTGTAATAATATTTGAGTTGTCAAGTTGAGGCCTAAATTAATGAGTGAAAAACAGTAATGAAAGCCAACTAGTCAAATTTCACCATCTAATCTGGCTAAAAGGCATAAAAGAACATAACCATGAATGAGAAAGAAGAAAATCAATTTTTCTTAAATCTATTTAAATTTCATCATCATCTTGAACAGATGAGAAAATCACACTGGATGCGCATGTTTTTCTTAAACTGCCTGAGATTATCCAAAATCATTTTCCTCTGACATATGAAGTCCCCATTCTCTCAACAACCGATTGCTCCACTTACACATAAAGATAGAAGCATTTAAAGGCCACTTTTACCCCTTACAGACATTGTTATCTGATTGCACAGAGATAGTATGAATCGACAGGGACAAATACAATGTAGACAAAGTGCCTTTACCTCTCCAGGAGGAATGCCAACACAAATCCTGTCAACAGCAGGCTTCCTCTTCCTTCTATATACCTGCAACAAACAAAACGCAAAAATTCATGAGCCACATTGACTCACAGCTATTGCAGGCAGTTGTGGAAAGGGGACTACAGCCCAAACACACCACGAAATACAACTCATCGATAAGATTAAGTCACATATTGGTTGTGCAGAGAGCCTTGATCTGTCTCTGTAGCAACTGACCTCCAAATGATTTGCAGCTCAAAATTCAAGTCAATTTCTTTTTATTTTTAATCTAGTATCAACCTTTTAAAGAACATATTAGTCAATAATGTCCATATAATTTTTCATTTACTTACTATAGAAGGGTATTATAGATTATTTTAAAAATTAAATTCTACAGGGTAAAAACATGTAATTGAAACACTGTAAATATTGTACATATTACAAAAAAGTGAACTGTTGGGATTCTAGCACCTAGAGAAGGCTGGAACAGACCTTCCTCCTGGACTAGGAAACTCAATCAACCATTTAGTCTCCCTACTTTAGCTCTGACTAGGCATACAATTATTAGTATGTTTTAATAATAAATACATAAATGTAAGTGTGAAAAACAAATGTATTCACGAATGAGAAATCACATTACGAAAGTATTCTCAGTAGGATTTCTTTAATTACGAAATCCCCACAATGTATTTTAAATAAAATTAAATTGACAGAAGCTTGGTATACACAAATGTTTTGGGAAGAATGCTCTTTTTATTAAGCAAGTCAGCAAAATGTTAGTTTCCAACATATAAAGCTGAAAAAAACTGAAGACAAGTTGTTATTGCCTGGCTTCATTGTCTCACCTTAGTCAACTCCTTGATTTCCAAGATGTCATTCTGTCCTCCGCCATCAAGTATTCTTTGTCTTTCCCGCCTGACATCTTCATCTTCATCATTCAGGGGAGGAAGCTTTGCACTTACAGGTCTTAGAGGAAAAAATTTAAGAAAAATCAACTTTCCTTCCAAATTATTTTTCAAGACAAACATCCAGTTTTTCTATAGCAGTCCCAGGACTGGCAGTGTTGGGGAGTGGGGATGCCCACATTAGGAAGGAGTTTGATTATCTGCTTTGAGTTCAGTTCAATCAATCCAAACACCACTGACAAGTGTTTCCATCTGTCACCCTCAACAAGATGCTCCATGAGTTCTGAGAAAAAGCTCACCTGGGCCTGATGAAGAATCTGTACTGGATCAGGACAGTGATGAGGAAGAACACCACACCCTCTACGGCCATGGCAAAGAGATTTCGTCCCACCAAGTCCCAAGAGAGCGGTGAGATGAAGCGATTCTCCCCTGAGAGACACAATGCAGAGATCCAGTCAGAACGGAGGCACCAAAGACCATAGCCCTTCCTCAAAGTCAGGCTCAAATTCACCTCTCTCCCTGGAAATACCCATGGTTTTCGCCCATGACAAGGAAAAAAATTTAAGGAAGTAACCACTTTCCAAGTCTGATTTCAGGTAAGGTTTTGGGGAAACATACTACAACCCAGTATCAATTAGAATTTCAGAGCCAATGTGTAGTAGGTCTGTGATGTCATCGAAGAGATATGATGTTTCCTTTTTAATAAAATGTTGAAAATCCTTTGTTAAAAGGCAAACAACCCAGGGTAATTTTTAGGGTCAGTATTTTAACATATTATAAGTTTCGCTATGATTAGAGAGCACTTAAAAAAGATGCCCCCGTCAACAGCATGTCTTGTAACCTAGTGGCCCAATTAAATCACCTAGTTTTATGTAAATATTCCTTAAATTCCTTATACATCTCCTTTGTACCTTCGAGTTGAAAAAAAAAGTCCCTGTCTATGTCTCTTACATAACATGGCCATCTAACTTATATGAGCCAGTGAATAAAGAAGAGTAATGTGGCCACCGGGGAAATACTTTTAGACTATAAAGGTAGAAGTAATGGCAGTAACTTAATTTTTATATACAGCCATGTCCACAGACCCATGATTTCCCTAATGAAGCCAAAGTGTGCTGTATCTAATTCTCAAGGCTGTGGTTTGACATTTCCAATGACTCTGACAAACCCAACCAGTGGTATTAGGCACTGACTTTAAAATAATGCCGGTATTTTCCTTATCTCCAAAACTGTCCTCTCACTTTTCTTAGTGCTGTCCCAAGACTCATACCATAACCAGCTGTGTTGTCATCAGCCCTAGTAGTGGGGAGAAGTCCTGTGCCCAGTCACCAGCCTCTTTCCAAAACAAAGGCCAGGGTACCAAGGCTCATGCAAAACGCCATTTTTTAAAAAAACATCCTCTGACCATTGCTGTCACTCACCAAACCTTTCCAAGGCATCAGCCATTGCCTGGTTTTTCACCATGTCAATAAGCCCCCGACCCAGGCAAAAATGTGGGAAGATCAAGAACACAGACTTCAGGATATCATTGATGTTATTCAGCTTCTAAAAAAGTAAGACAGAGGGAGACTGAATGTCATTTGTGGTTTAAGCTAAAAATTTATCAAACTCTAATGTATGGAAGCAAAAAAAATATTTTATTCCCCGAGGCCAAACTGAACCTTTGAATTCAGATACTAATAAACAGCAACAGCCACAGCTGATGATATATATAACATAATAAAATTTTGGCTTTTTAGAAAATTTGGAATATGCTATGAATATGGAGAAATATGAGCCAAGTTTAGAAGCATGGTTATGTTTAACCAGAAGCAAATCCATCGTGAAATATTTGCTTAGCATATTAAAAGCAAATTGCTTGTGTCTGGGTCAATATTTCAGCTTCAGGATTTTGTGGAAATTTAAATCAAGCCAGCAGTGGCCAAATATCCAACAACTGAGTAAGTTGCTATATACTGAATGCATTGTGACAGGGCACAGGGTCAGACAAAGGTTAATAAGAAACAGCCTCTACTCTGAGAAAGAAAGACGTGGAAACAGGAAATTACTACATAATTGGATGTGTGTTGTACTGGAGGCATGAACTGAGGGCTCTGGGGGCACAGGGAAAAGAGAGAGCACCTCTCATAGAGCAGGTAAAGAAAGCTTCACATTGAGCTCAATCTTGAAATTAAGTGTGATAAACAAAGGGCATTTTAAGCCAGGCCTATAGTAGTAGGGTGAGTTTAAGGGATGAGTCGGCTGAATCTAACAGTACCTTGAGAAAAGGGGTAGTGGGAACTGGCCAGGAAGGGCTGTACACCCATGAAAGGCCTTACGTGCTAAGTTAAAGTGTTTGGACAAAGGCGATGACAACAGGAAAGGACAGGGACCCTTTTTTAAGAGATCTATAGTTGGAAGAACTGACAAGGTAACCAGTTGAACATGGGAAATAAACAAAAGCAAAGCACATAAGTTGTCAGGTGGGAGACTGGGTGGATGGTAATGCCATGCGGTGTGATAGAAAAGGCAAGAGAAACATTAGGTTCTGAGGGGGAAAGATGATTAGGACATGTCGAGTCCGGGGCATCTGTAAATTATCTAAACAGAGCTGTCTACTAGGCAAGTGAGAATGTGAGACTAGTGTTCAAGGGGACAATCAGAGCTAATAGTATAGAATTGAGAGAGGACAACATAAGACACGGAGAGAAGTGGTAGTAAAAGCCTCCGGGATAAAAGGTATCACCCTGAGGTAGCACCTAAAGGGGCAAGCAAAGATGGCAGAGGACCAAATGTTTGGAAAAGCAACATTTAAACACTAAAAAACTTGTCACAGGAAACTGAAAGGTTTGATCACAGAACTACTAGGAAAAGGACGGGAGGGAGGTGCTATGCAAATCCAGGGAAGAGAGAATCTGAAAAAGGTCAGAGTGGCCATCGGAGTAAGATTATGATTAAACACTGTCCTCTGGCTCCTGGAGATGCTCATCCCAGCAGGAGGCGCTCTTGAGCAGAACTCAAACTCACATTGTTGGTGAAGAGCTCCAGCACAAAAGTGGCCACACTGCCATTAATCCCAATGAAGAGGTTCACACTGGTGAGGACCACGTAGGCTGTGCTGGGGATCTTGAACACAAAGGAGGCTGGGTACATGAGAGGTGTGATTGACCACCTGGTGAGGCACAAAGACAAATGTCCATTGAATGTCCCCTGCCGTCCTTCTGACATCAAACACATATGCCTTACCCATTGATATCCCCAAGCCAGAGGTGCCTTACCCATACAGCAGAAGTAGAAGGGCTAGCACAGGCAGGTTGGTGGAGGATACGTAGGACTTCTGCTGGAAGCAGATGAAGATGATAACGACCAGTGTGGCAGGGACCACATAGTTGCACTAAAAATGAAACAAGAAAATAAAGTTCATCCCTTTGTCAAAGATATAACAAATCCCAAGTCTTCACTATTATTGGACAAGAAAGGGCAGATAAAACATATTGGAGAATAACTATGAATTAATGAAGCCACATAAACTATTAATCAAAATACTGGACAATACATTTTGACAAGCATTTTATCTTTGAATGATTCTATAAACTGCATGCCCTTTCTGTCTTTCCAACAGCAAAGCCAAGGTGTCACGCTCAGTAAACTAACTGAGCGATGAATTCTCAGTCAGAATAATTTCAATTTCACAGGCAGCAAATAAGCTTCCATTATTCTTCCCAAAGATAACTGTGTCTGTTTCATCGTTAATGCTATATTATAGTCTGCCCAAGTTCAATCTCACATGTAATTTATTTATGATGTAAGTGCTTATAATATGAATGTCAGAATTGTTTCATCACACTCAGAATAATTTTAAGTCTGTCCTGACAGTGTATCAAAACTTAAAATGCACAAATAAAGACTTGACCAAAAGATAATTATGAGAATTCATAGCTGGCAGAACTAAGCACAGGCAGGGATGTGACAGTGGGTTTGTCAGCTGTTAGAAGAATTCACAGCTTCAGACCACAGGATTCTGCTTCAGTCTCATCCTACTCATTGTGTTTATCAACAACTTAGATGAAAACATGATGATAGCAAATTTCAGAAGCATGGGAGGGACAGATAATACAGAGGAAGATAAGTGATATTCCTGAGTTAGGGACTTGGTCTTTCATTTCTGAATCTCCTATGCCTGACAGAGTCAGACACACTGAGCACTTAGTATGTGTTTACTGAATAAAGTAATTACTACATCAAGATAAAAACAAATGGACACTAAACAAAATGTAGTTTAACAGAGATAAATATAAAGTTTAGGTTCGAAAAAGTCAATTGCATTAGTATAGAATGAAAGAGACCCCATTTAACATTATCAGTCCAAAAGAGATTTCAGTTCACTACCAAGTTGCCAATGAGATAGTGTTACTTCCAAAATGCAATGCCCATGGGCTAAGTAATAGAGGTATGGGATAGAGATCAAGTTCCTCTTAGGCTCATAACCATTCAGATCACAGCCTAAGCACAAGGTTAATTCTGGGTTTTGCTTTTCAAAGGGGACATTAACAATATGGAGCATGGTCATAGAAAGGCAATCAGATCAGAACAGTGACAAGTATGAGAGGCTTGCTCTAATCAGCACAGATATCATCATCACTCACACGTGTACTGTGCTTTAGGTATTACAAAGGATGTTCTTGTCTATCACCCTATCCGGGGAAGACAGGTAAAATAAATATCTTCAAGTATCTGTGGGGCTGTCTAGAAGGAGAAGAATTAAATTTGATCTGTGTGTCTTACAATTAATGGAATTCACAGGGAGATATATTTCAACTCCACTTTACAAAAATTAGAACTGCAGAATTCTTCGAAGTCCTCTATATTGGTCTAAACAGAAGCAATAAATTAGAGCTGGCATGAAAACATATTTGCAATAGATGGATAAGTTTCTGGTAAGGTGTGTAGAGTTTTCAAATGACAAATGTACTCCTAGTAAGACCCTGACTCTGGAGGTTAAAATCTATCATACAAGCTAGGGGCATTGGAGTTTTGACTAAGAATCTTCCACCTCAATGTTCCTTTGAAAAGTTTTCATTTAGGAAATTAGGTGGTGGTGCGGTGGTGGTATTAACTGCAGTCAGTGTGGACAGATTTTCTCCAGGTGTGAGATCAGCTCTGTACTTAACACCATGTTTGGTGACAAGGAAGTGTACAATTGCCTCTGCCTTTTCCTTTTTCATTTATCTTTAGACTAGGTAGAACACTTCCTGGTGACAAGGACTCTTTCGTCCAATCCATATCTCTGATGGAGATGCATATAGCAGCAGCAGACTGGTATGCTCACCATATCCCAGACAAAATTGGAGAGCCAGTAGATGACGGGCTTCACTCCGCTGATGAACTGCAGGTGCTTTGCTTTGCTGACTCGCTCCTGGATCAGGAACACAACGAAGCTAGCTGGGACGAAGGACATCGCAAAGATGACACAGATGGACACGAGGACATCCACTGATGTGGTCATCCTGAAAAAAAAGGCAGTGAGGATATGAGGGACCACTGATGCAACTGAAGACTCATTCAGGAGAAAACACACACACACACACACACACACACACACACACACACACACACACACACACAAATATCTGAAGCACAGTCTAGGAAAAAATAACTTGTTCAACAAATATATTTTTTTCAGGGTTAAGGATAATTATTTTCAAGTCAAAAATAAAAAATAAAAATAAAAACAAAAAACCACCCCAAACCTGATACTTCAAATGCAAAACTGATTCCACTGAGGTTAAAGAGTTCACTGCCATAATGAAACTATTAATGGAAGTCTGAGAGTGGCCAAATGGCATTCACTTTGTTCTATTGTTCTTGACCTTGTAAGAGCAATAAGTTGTAAATTTTCACACACAAAAGACGAATGTGGCTTGAAAACTAAATTAAGCAGAAATATTAGTGTGAAACCATTCAAATAAGTTAATTTTGGCTATAAATAAGTTTGAAAACAATAGCATGTGGCATATCAATCTAACACATACAAAAAATTTTATCAGATTCTTATGAAAGGAATGAATGGTCTTATAAGCCCATGAAACAGGCTACAATATAAACTATATATATATAAATTTTATGAAAGCTTGGTATAAAGATCCCAGTGACATATACTACTGATATTTTATAAGAGTTAAGCAGAAATGATAACTGTGCTATGCCCCCGTATACATAAAAGGGACCCAATATGTGTTGAATACTAACTATGTACCCAATGCTGGACTTGGCAATTTACATGAATTGGCTCATTTAACACCATCTAGAAAGTTTAGAAACCAGGTTCAATCCCAGATCTCTGATGTCAAAGGCTAGTATAAATTCATCAATAGGTAAAGTTTACCTATTCATACTGGCTTTATCCTCACACACACACACACGACTCAGGAATTAAAAACACAGGCTTACAAAAGCATGTTTCGCCAAGGTTAAAAACAGTGTCAAAACAAATGAAGCTGATTTTTACTAAACACTGTGTTGATGGTGAGTTAAAATACTTTTAAGATTTCAATAATAATTTAACTTACTTTATATGAATTCACTAATTATAATGGTTTTTACATTAAGAGTTATTTATCTTTTGCATTTTAATCTCTGCCAGCCAATTCATAAA
This sequence comes from Pteropus vampyrus, assembly GCF_000151845.1. NCBI lineage: Eukaryota > Metazoa > Chordata > Mammalia > Chiroptera > Pteropodidae > Pteropus > Pteropus vampyrus. The sequence continues at coordinate 5,017,233 of NW_011888884.1, read as the reverse complement.
CTGATCATTTTCTGTCCAGAGCCTGGACCAACCCAGACAGACCATAATGAAGCTGTTACTCTTCAACCAGATTCACAGTTCCCTCCCCTGTTCCACAGTTACCCCAAAACCCTCTCCTCTCCCCACCTGATACATTCACCCATAGCTACACTTACAGAGCCACTTCTGAGAGCTGCTGCTTGGTGAGATTCAGGGGGTGATTGAAAGCGGTAATCCCATACTGGCTAGGGTTCGCTCCCTTCTGCAGGTTGGCCCGGAGAATGGCATTGTTGATGACATTCAGGAAAGAACTGATGGCATGCCACCCCTTGTTATTGAACCACACCTGAAATAAAACATACCAGGTACAATATAATGCTCCCAAACCCAGCTCCTGCAGGTACAATATAATGCTCCCAAACCCAGCTCCTGTAGGTTAGGTGCGCTCACACATAAAATGTACGTAAACTTCAGAAATTCCAGTCACATGCCAAGATAAAACATTATGGCCGGAGAATATAGCAAAGAAATAACAGCAGTCAGGCTATACTGTGCATGGACCATATTGCCAGTGCATGGTGCTGACTACCTTATATCTTTAACTCTTTTAATCCTCACCACAGCTTTGAGATAGCCATGACTACTTTCTCCATTTTAGAGATTAGGAAACTGAGGGTTATATGGGTTAAGTAAGTTGGTCAAGGTCACAATAGTTCACCTGGTGTGTCTGGTAGCAAAGCAAATTCTCTTAATCATTGTATTGCATAGCCTCACTGGTAAAATTACTAGACTGAGCTTTTCTGTCAATGAATACCCCTATCAATGTTATCAGAGCTGAAAAGCACTTCAGGGAACATATGGATTATTGTTCATCAAGAAGCTATTGAAACAAAAGGTGTTACCTTGACGTTATTTTTCATGTCCAGTCCTATCATGAACCTTCCCAAGCTGCTGAGAAATCGATCAGCGGAACTGTCCTGTGAACAAACAGAAACCTGCCTCAGTTCACAAGGGAAGGACAACATGACAACCTTGTGAAGGGCACCACTACTACTCTGTTCATTTAAATGAAATGTGAAGCCATTGAGTAATTGGCTCCTGAGAAACAAGTGACCAGAAATCGAAAGCGCCGACGTTGTGGCTCAAAGTCTCAAGACACCAACATCTCGCTCTAACTGGGTGTTAAGGATTCTTCAAAATATTCCCTTGGTGTCATCCTAAGACCCAAGACTACACTCAATGTGCAGATGTGTCAGACTCATGGCATCTGTGCCTTAGAAGCAGAGACACATACTCTAGGAATATTACTGCTGTCTGTGATCCTAGAGTCCAGATCATGTGACCCCTTCAGTTCTCACTTGAAAATGGGAAAACTCAGATACAGAGAAATGAAGTGAATGCTTCTTGGGTCCTAAAGCCTGCTGTCAACTTAAAGAAAATGATTCATTTCCTGTTTAATCAGTGATTGTTTTAGAAAAGTATGTTTGATGCTAAGTTTACTTACCTACTGGCTAAATTTATAAACAAGTTTTTGTAAGAGATTTTTAATCTCTGAATTTGTTTTTGATCAATGCTTTCAAATCTTAAATGTACACTGAGCAGTAGCTCAGCCGCGGTTGGCACAAGACCACTAAAGGCCAGTGATGACTTTGTACTTAGCTGCTCCCCTGTACCAGCCAACCAGCCACTTTGAGCCCATTTTCTGATGTGTCTTGGGATAGGTACTGTACCTTGGCCAGATTCAAGTGCTTCTTCAGTTGCTTGATGGCATCACTAACTTCTTGAGTTGGAGAAAGTAAGTGAGAATTACTGGCTCCCAGAGAAAACCCGCCATACCTAAAAGAACAGCCTAATATTAAAACGCAGACAGTGGAGTGCACAATATCGCTCAGCATCAGATACCATTTGAGTGTGTACATGCTTCATGCAGATGAACTGCTTATCCAAAGTAGGACCAAAGTTTCAGAGAAAGTGGCAACTTGGCCATCTTCTAATAGATTCCGGTAATCTCTTTACTCTTATGGTTCCTGCCTAGGTAGGAAGGATCTGGGCCTGATTATAAACAGAGTTAGACATCTGAGATATTGAGGAAAGAATGGTCATTCATCTCACAGATGCTCCTCAGACCTTGGTGGCTCAGGCCTGAACTTGGGTCTCAAGGCAAAGGAATGGGAAGTCAGGACAGGTAGTGAGGGACACTGACCAGAGAGGCTGGGGAGGGCTTACAGACAGGCTTTGGCTCTTTCCTAGCATAAGGACAATTATAGGGGTCTCATCTCATTCCACTCTGTTCAGAGTTCTGTGGGTCCTAGCCCTCAGGGAAAAGGCAAAGAAGAAAAGTGGGAAGCAGTGCCAAAGAGCCAAGTTTTGAGGCAGCCATATAAGGTATCTCATTTTTCATAAGGTATGAACTGGGTTCAAGGATTCTTCCTTCTTTTCTTCCCTGGTCTCTCTGTTCCTTCAGAGTGATAAATGGGTTGCAATGCAGTAAAAAGGGATGGTTTGGCTGCCTCTTATTTTATCCAATACCTTCTTGGTCCTACTCCAAGGACCAAAATTGTTTTGGAGTCCCGAGAACCGCTGGGAATTTGATTTTGGATATGTAACTAGCATAAGTATTCCCTTCACAACACTGTGCTTCCTGTTAAATCACTAGAAACCCATAAGAAACTTCTGGGTCTCCTCAAGGACATCAGTATGAAAATTTTCAAAGGCCTCTGAAATGACAGCTGGGCACAGAGCAAAAATGCTAAGGACAAAATAATCCCTGAATTAACAACTTCCCAGGATCCAAGATACTTGCATCAAAATCATCCCACTGAACAATGAGAGCCAAAGAAAAGTAAATAAAAGCACAGAAAGAGGTCAACTTACCTAAACTCATTCACCCAGATCTTGTTCTTTAAGCTGCGGAAGTCAAAGACAAACCAAAAATCAGTTCAAAGAAACACTGATCCTATTCTCATTGATACAAAGGAGTAAATATCTACCTGAGGATGCAACGAAGGGACAGAAATAATCCTATGATCAGGCTGGAGGTGTAGGGTTATGCCAATGGAAAGAAGCCCTATTCAGCATGTCTTTTCTTCTCCTTGCCTTAAAATCTTATTTACATGAAAATCATGCCTTGGGTTAAACCAATTCAAAATCCACCCTATAGGCAAAGACATGACAAAACTAGAAACTTTTTTAATTCAAAGTAATACATCGATTATGGATGACATACATGAAGGTTATGCCTCTTTTTTGGAAACTCACAGCAACTGTCATTCAAACATACCCTTATCATTTAAAGACACTGAGACCTCCTGAGACGACCAACTAACCAAGGTGATGGGAAAGAAATCAGAACAAACATTCCCTGAGCATCAGCTAAGTGTTCAACACTATGCTGTGATGCCCCCGGAAGCTATATGGCTCCTCCAAGGCTCCACAGCCATGGCGGGCTACTGAGTCGGCCCAGGGCTCTCTTCATGTCATATATTAACATGCATCCCATGCATGAGAGGTACTATATAATTTCATTTAATCCTCACAACAAACTCATAAGAGCAATATTATTATAACATTTTATAAAAATTAAGGCTTTAAAAGGGTAACTGGTTACCCCTGGTCAAATAGCTAGTAAGTGGCAGAATCAGAATTTGAGTCCAGGTTTATTTTCATTCTGGAACCAGGCAGACTCAATCTGGAAGCTGACAACTGAATGTTCTCAACATTTCTCATCTTGTCTATGTCAAAAGAATATCCTAAACTTCCAAAAGATAACATCAGGCCAAATGTTGATGTTTCCCCCACTGCTTAATCTTCTACTTTTAGATTTTTAATTCCTTTGGTCAGTAATGATAGAGTAAGGAGGAAGTTTAGTAAATAATGACCTTTTGGCTATAATCTGCACATATGTCTTCACCAGATAATCTGAAATGTTTCTTCCCGTCAGGTTCTGAAGGATGTCCACAGTGTTCTGTTTTCTCTGTTATCACAAAAAAAAAAAAAAGGTAAGTGCATGTGTCTTTATGGACCAGAACTGAGACAGACAGCAAATCAAGGATGACACTGACACATGTCCCTCAAACTTGTACCACTGTGTGACCAGACCCTTCCCAGGCACTGCCATCAGCCAACCACCGAAGCCTGGTACATTCCGCCCTTGGCTCTGGCCATACACATAATCCAAGATGTTCTCCAGGAAATTATTCTCAACAACTAAACACCAGACTGTAAAATATGATTCTTTATAGCCACAAAAGACTTTTAGGAAGCAGCATCAGTGACTATGCCTAATGAATTCCTTTTTCATTGGTGATATACTAATGAATAGATTAGCTGTTATTTCAGAGAGGTAACCAGGACTTTTTTAAGTTCTCATACCGTTTAAAATTGCTGGTCCTCACCTTGCAACCAGAAAACTGGTAAAGCAGCTGAGAGCTATCACAAGCAAGCCTTTTTCTGAAATTGTTCTCAGAAAAAATGGCTCTGAAGCACTTTCAACATTTAGAGTCTCAGAGAATGTCAGAGTTAAGACTTGCAAAAGCTTTATGGACCTGGCTCCCTAACTCAAAGGTGAGGAAACAGGCCCAGGGACTCAGAGTGGCTTATCCAAGGCCACCATCCAGGGATAAAGCTGGGCCTGTCACAGTCTGTCCTGTGATACCATCACTCTGGGAGGGACCATAGTGTGTCTCCCATGGCCCATTGTCCCAGAGTATTGTGTTCTGGTTGTAACTCAAACAAGTAAGTAACTAGCCTGACTTTTCAAAATAGAGAAACAGGCAAGGCTCCCTCAGATATAGCACAATGTGGTTCAAGTCCCTCCCTCCAAAAAGCGCGTGCTTTTTCCTATGATAAGAATTAAAATCAAGACTAAAAGAGACCCTCCTCACATGATATGTCATCCATTCCTTCTTCCCCAGCCCATCCTGTACCCCCATCTGCTGTTACACTTTAAGAGGGACTCACCTGTGGAGGAGGCAGCCCCCCTGCCCCCAGGGGACACACAGGCAGCATCTTCTTGATTCTGTCGCTGCTGCACTGGCAAGTGGGTGAGGGGTTCTCCATCGTCCAGTTCCCGTTCTGGAAGAGGTCCATGATGGTCTGGGGAACTGGGGCGGTGGTCCAGTCATCCTCCCCCACCGAGCAAGGCATGTTTCTGCAAAAGGAGGGCATCGAGTAGGATCACCGAGAAGGCCTAGCCTTTCCTGGTGCCTCAGGAGTGCAGGATCAGTCAATAACAACTGCAAACATGCATATACCCCTCACCATTTGATTATTTGATCCTCCCACAGACTTCATGCTGTAAACTCAATCACTCACCCATGTAGTCACTCAAAAAATATTCATATTCAGAGCAACTACTATGTGTGAGACACTGTTCTGCATATTTGAGTCTGAGTGAACAAGACAAAGTCCTTGCCTTCATGGAGTTTGTGTTCCCATGAAAGAGAGAACAATTAAAGAGTGTATTCTTAGATGGCCAAAAATGAAGCAGAACAAAAGGAGAGCGACGTTTCAAGGAGCCAAAATGCAAATGATGAGAGAGAACAAGCCAGGCAGAGGTTCGGGGGTACAGAAAAATACAAGCAGAAGCAACAGAAAGCACAGACGCAAAGGCCCCAAGGTTTCTGCTAGGAACGTGAGGAAGGCAGTGTGGCTGGAATGTGATGAGCTATGAGGAAGAGAAGCAGGCAGGGGCCAGATGACAGAGGCCTGAGGAAGAGTCTTGATGTGCTCATAATCTGGTAGAGAATGTCAAGATTCATTTTATGTTTTAAAACGAGTAGAGAACTGGGGGTAAGTGGGGTGAGACTGATTTGTACATGAAGAGCTATGTTGTTCGCAAGCATCACAAGTGACAAAAAGACGAGGCCTTTATGCCTGACTTGAGTTCTGAATTACTGTCTGATCATCAAGTCTCTTGACCTCTCAGGGTTTATTTTCTCCATTAGTAAAATAAAAGTATAGAATGACTTGTTTTAATAAGTCATATTTCAATAAGTCATTTCCAGTATCCCTTTCCAGTTCTAAAGTTCTACAATTTAAAGTGGAGCCATGGTCTTTATAAAATCAGAGCAAATGAACAGTTTGGTGGATTGCTCTCTAGTTCCCTATAAAGTGCCTCAACTAAATGAAAACTTCAAACTAAGGCATGGTACCCACCTGAAGTTCACATTCTAAAACTGTCGCAAAATGATTGGCCAAGACAAAGGTAAATGCCACAGGGAAGTGTCCCAGTCAAACTTCCCTCAGTTCCACTACTTTCTGAAAAAATCTGAAAGTGTCCAGAGTGAGGCCCGCACATCAGGCACCTCAACACAGGTTCAGTGGTGCTCGGCCTCAGGGTTGGGGGCCCTCTGATGCCACCTTTGTCTCTGTAGATGAGATCTCAATCCAGACCCAGCTCCTGTAGACACTTTACTGGCTGGCATTAACCTGTGAGTCCAAACTGTTCAGCTGGCATGTGATAAATCCATCTCACTCTATTATCATCTCATCTCATTCTTCTATCTCACCTACAGAATTTTCAAGTGGAATCTCATCAAGTCTTATGAAATCCAGACACGGTGTCTCTTTGTCCTTCTCCACTTTAGACATCTTGCTCTTAGAAACTGATATTGGCTGCTGGGATTGACCACTCATTAAGTATTAAGTACTAACAAATATTTAATAGCATCCATTTAATAAGAGATAGCAGGTACGTAATAGCTATCCATTTAGAAATCTGCTCTAAAACTTTGCACACAGGCTATCTATCACACTCACTGGTCTGTGACTTTGGCAGGATCAGTACCTTCCCTTTAAAACCTAGAATTGAAGTTAGCCCTTCTCCAATTTTTTTACACCTTCCCAGACTTTCATAACTCCACAGACTGTGGTTAATGACCTCAACTACAAATTCTACTTGAACCCCCACCTTATCATCGCTGGGTTCTCTCTGGCACTCCTCGCCTCTCTTCATTGTCTTTACTCACAAAGCTCTCTGGCTATACCTTCCCAGCATACCCGCTTAGTCTGTGGGTGCTTAACTGAATTTATTCTACACTGCTTACTTTTTAAAAAAGATTTTGAAGGACACCGCCATAAAAATACTCAACTCTAAAGAAAGAGACTATTTTCATAAAAACTACATCATCTATTCATGTAGTTAAATTTCATATATATTATAAACTGTATATATATAAAATGGCAGCCTATCTCTGCACTTAGGCATGGGAGTTGGGGGAAGGGAAGCAAGGAAAAGCATTTGATCACTAAGTATAAAGTGCTATTTAAATTAAATGTTAATTTCTGAAGCAGTAAGCAAATATCTGTAGTGCTTTGCTTTGCAGGATGTTGGAAGACTCTCTTAGTCTGTTGTTTGTTCCTAGATGGTCTGATGACTGTATTAGCTTTTTAAAAACAAAAATTGGTTCAAAGGGCAAATGACGGTAGTCATGGTGTAGTATACAACTGATAACTGCAGTGTATTAGAGATCAAACCAGGTGATAAGAATGAGAAGCCAGTGGAGGGTCTCCTCACTGAAGTGGCACTTACGGGATTGGGTTTCCTTCCATACATCGGGTTCCAAAGCCAGGGTCCTTGGTGAGGGCACTCAAGAGTTCCAGGGTGCCCATGTCCTCAGGAGCATCATTACTACGGGTACATGAGAGGCAGCCAGCTCAGCAATACATTAAAATTGTAAAGTTCAAAGAGGAAAAGTTTCTTTTTAATAAATACTTTATTAAGTATTTCTTGTCTGACAAGCTCTTAAAACAGAAATGAATAAAACAGAACCTACTCAGAAGGATCTCGACTCTGGCCACATATTTAGTATCATAGTAACACACAGTACTCCAAAGTGGAGCTTGTGCAAGTAAGTTACACATACAGAGGTGTGCATGTGTGTGTGTGTGTGTGCACGTACTTCAACACACTAACATACATACTTTAACATGAGATAAATGAATTTTTTAAGGATCAGTGTTTCAAAAATACTTCTATGATTATCCCTTAGGCAAAGACAATCACGATATTCTAGTAAAGGACAGAAAGATTTTATTGGCTGAATGTTTGCATGAATAACTAGAAATCATAAATAATAATGGACTCAGGTGATAAACACAAAACACACCCATATTCCACAGCCCTGGACACTATAGGGTCAGCAGCTGGGAAAGGAAAGAGTAAAGTAAACCTGCACTCAATAGGAAGGAAAGGTGGGTTAGAAAAAGAGACCGATTCACATGTTTATGTATTTTTTGTTTTTTTTTAAAGCTTTTCTTCTACATCACAGAAACACTTCTCTGATCTAAAGGTCTACAAATACTATAGGACTGAAGAAAACTCCAGTGTAACAAGATGGAGGAATTCCTCTCTTTGTTTAAAGCACAGACTGTTACAGAGTAGCTGGTATTTTTGTCTAAAGAACAAACACTAGCTAACATCTACAACTTAAAAGACTAGATAATAAATACATGCATTGTAGTGTGTTGAAATCAAGTACCTGGAGGTGCAATGTGTTGACAGTGTCTTGAAGCCCTGTGTTAAAACTACAAAATTATACATAGCTATGAAAATGCAGATATATTATAGCTCAATCACAGATTGTTTGCAAGGGCAGATTATTTATGTAAAACACATATGCCTGTTCCTGACAACAGCAGTATAAAGAGGAGATGAGCTCAGATGTGGCAGTAGAGGACCCGCCTATTCCTTCAGGTTTTGTTCACTACTGGTCTTTGCATATAATATTAGTTAGTGCAGAAGCTTCTGCCACAGCTGGTAAAATCCATTACACTGTGTGTTTCTTGAGTCCACTTCCCCTTGGCCCTCGGTACAGCAAACACCCTTGGTTAGCTCGAGCTCTCCTCTCTCCTTGGGCGTAGAAGGCAAACACATACCTGACAAACGTATACTGTTCGTTGTACATCCAGGGCTGAAGTTCTAGGCTGGGGTACTTGCCAAAAGGTGGCACGATCAAGCTGAACACCAAGGCAATGCACACAAACACAGCTGGCAAGACAATCTATAACCAGGGGGCAGAGGGAAGAAGGATGAGTGTTAGAAAGGTAGCCATGGGGCCAGCCTCCTAGACCAGCCAGCATGCAAGAGAGGAATACAATGCCCATAGACAGACTTAACCACTGTTGGCAGATTAGAAGCAGGACAACTCCCAAAACTAAATCTCTTCCCTCCAGGGCATTTCTAGAAGCTGGCAGCACAAGGCCAGAGGTTATGGCCACCTGGTAACTGCATCAAACTGAGAACTTCACAAAGTAAACCGGAGTCATGTGTCAAGATAACTTGGAATGGAACGTGGGGTTCTGCCCTCTTCCCACGGAAAACCTGAGAAAGACCTCACTGGGCCATGAGCCCAGCAGACCTGAGGTTGGTCTGTCTCTACAAGTATATCCAGGTGAAGTCCAGTCCCCTCTGGCCTCAGTTTTCTCATTTGTAATCTGCACTGAGACTAGAGGACCCATCCAGATCCCATACAGTGATAAAACCACCCTAAGGCAATGCCTCCCTTGAAGAGAATGGCAGCCATTGTCTCACCTGTAGCCTCAAAAAGCATAATTATCTAAGTCTTTCCTCAACCACCTCAAACTTTACACTTGTACCTTCTCTCAAAACAATGATTTGTATGTATTTGATAAGTAAACTCGAAGCTCCTTCTGTTTATTCCTGAGAAGTATGTCATTAAAAAACCTTAAAAGATTCAAATGATACCCTTGACCCTAACGTTCCGGGGTTTCAACCCTGAACATTATCACTGCGTGATTAATTCAATGGGAAAGTACTATAGTGATAATTAGCTCATTTAACCATCATCACAATCCTAAGTAGTGGTATCATCATCACCAATCAACAAACAAGGTGACTAAGGCTCAGAGAGACTAAGTAACTTGCCCAAGTTCACACAGCCAGTAAGTAGCAGAACCAGAATTCAAAACCAGGCCTGTATGCTCCAAACTTAGACTCAGCATTACTCACGCAGTATGTAGGGAAGAATCTCTGCAGACTCTGTCTCTATACTTCTCAATTTTACAGAGAAGAATAATTTTATCCCTCCTAACCAAACAAGTTAGCATGCCAAAGCTGATTTGCAGGCAACGGTGTAATGAGTCTTCTGTTTGCAATATTTTTCTGACCTCTCTGGTTATCTTTTCTATCAGTTTGCAGTTAAATATCAATTTAGAGAAAAATCAAGTTTCGATAAGTTCCCGTGTCAAATGCATCTGAGCACATTATCTCTCAAGTTATGAAAGTTTAATTTGCCTAGCTAGTTTTTCTATACTTTGTCCTTGTTACATTCTCCTCTAAATAAATTAACATACTTATACGCACAGAGAAGTAATACTAATGCGAGGCTCATTCTAAGCACTTATTCATTTTAACCTTCAAAACAACCAACCATATGTCACAGGAACTATTCGTATCCCCATTTTACAGATGAGGAGATTGAGGCCCAAGAAGTTACTTGCCAGCAGATACTCAAGTGGCAAGAAGCAGAACTGGGATTGAAATACAGATAATGTGGCTCCAGAATCCATCTCATAACCACAGTGCTATCCTGCCATCAATGGTAAGAAAGCCTATAGCCCACCCATAAAGCCCGAGTCCTTTGGCCTGGAACAGCACTTCTCACCTGAGCAAAGAATCCCTTCCGACTCCGTCTGGCAATCAGCAGCCTCTTCCACAAAAGAGCCACAAACTGTTGCTGTGTGAGTTTCCAGCCCTTCACCTGATAGGAGCCTTTGCCGTCCATCCCACTAAGCAGGTCTGTTTCTCTGGATTCTGCAAGAAGTCAACACTTAAGGTCAACTATTATCTTAATCACTTTTGACATCACCATGCTTCTCCTTCCAGCATCTTCATCAATCAACTTGGAGGCTGAGTTTGAAGGTAAAAGTATCTCAGGAGTAAAGGGCTTTCATGAAAAATCCAGGACCAAAAAAAGTTGTGACTCCAAATATGCAACCACAATAGTCTCTGTCTTTTGGTTCTTGTCTGATACATGCAGAAAATGAAGGTGGCTTGAGACAACTAAAGATATGTGTTCACACAGAACTGGGTGTTACACTCAGTTGTTTAGAAGAATCAAGTCATCCTCAATTTCTATGAAAGAGGCCATGGACGTAGGCTGACACACGTGAGAACACACAATGGCAGTCTGTGTCCCATCTATTATACTTTTGGGTAAAAGGTAGACACATTCAAGTGATCTAAGTACTGATGGCATATGAAGTCAGGGAGGACAGGAGAGCCACACACTCACATGAGCAAGGACTGGGAGAACCACAGTCTTCTGTTCCTAAGAGTTTTATAGAAATCCTTGTCCTGACTACAGTGCTTTGACATCTTACGAATATTTGCTTGATTTCTTGCCTCTCCTTCTCCACCCCAATCAAACACATAGGGACACACTCACCCAAAATAAGTCTAAGGCTACAGTTAAATCTAAAAGCAAATTCACCCAACTCTTTCAAAATCATCCATCCATTCAAAGACTATGTATTCAACAATTAAACGCCTAGGTAAGCAAGAAACTGGGGTTCCACAGAAAAGATAATGAATGGATTCAGAGGACTGAGGGACCATCTTTTGATGTGTATCTCGAGAAAAAGATCTCAGCTCAATGAAGAGAGTGACGAAGATAGGCTCTTTCAGGTTTGACCGTATGTATAACACCAGAAAAGAGAAAGTGGCTTTTCTCAGTTTTTCACTTCCCTTTGGACTCTGAAGGTATCTATCATTCTGGTTCAAGGCCATCAAAAGATAACACCAAAGAAGAACATAAAAGAAAAATTCACTTTCAAGCAATGGAACACAGATCTTGCCCCAACAGACCTGGGTCAATGTCAGAATCATTTGGATCAACAGCATCGTCTTCAGTGAATGGGCGAAGGCAGCTCTGCTTGTCCCCGAAGACCCGTCTATTTCGTCTTGCTGGTAAGGTGCCATCTGAAGGCAGAGGGGGGGAATCCTACATTTTACTTTATTTGTAACAAAACAAACTCTCCACATCTATAACAAACCTATACACTAAAAGTAAGATGTAATAAAACAATACAAAGAGAAAGGCACAGTACTGGTGAGCTACCACAGCCTGTAGGAGGGCACAGCCCAGAGAACATGCAGCCAGCCCCCTAAAGGGTTACCTGAGGTCTCAGCATCCACCCCACTCTCTTCAGCCACTTTGAGAAATATCTGAAAAATGAGAGTAATTAAAAATATTATAAGCACCATGTTATGAAAACAGCCACCACTGCCATGATGAGTATATTACCGAATGGGATGGCAAGGCCCTAAAAACAAAAAGTAGAAGCTTCATTTATTAATCACACTCTGTCAGAGTCACTTGGGAGAGAAGCTGTTGTTACCAGAGAACATTTCATCAGTGGCAAGACTATCAATCCAGACTATCATTTTCAAATTAAAGACTATAGTATTTGGACACCGCAGCAGAAGAAATTTGCTCTGAAACTCCAGGGAATAAGCCAAGTGGCTTCTTCCAGGTCTGCGGACCCAGATCTTTGAGTGCAGTAGTACTGTGACAGATTATCCAAGACAGAATGATCAGGAAGCAATGGGCTTCCCATCACTAGAAATGTTGTGGCAGGAATTGAAAGCTAAGAGAATTTGAACTAGACCAGTGACTTTTAAACTCTGGTCTACAGACCACTGCCTAGGGAGCATGTGATAAAAGCACAGACATCAAGGCCTCACTTCCGGAAATTCTAATTCAAAGAACCTGGAGGTGGGCCTTGGAATTTTTAGTGCCACTAACATCCCCAGATGATTCTACTGCACAGTCAAGTTTGGGGACCACTGGGCCAGACAACTTTTAAATCCCTCCCAGTCCTTGAGGCCTGTGCTGCTATATTTCTAAAGGGAGACATTGCTGCATAGTAAAAAGAACATGGGCTCTGAAGCCCAAAACCCCTGATCCAAATCCTAGCTCAGCATCCCTGAGTATCTACTTTCTCAACTTGTTATGAGGATTAAATGACGTTTCAATGAAAAAAAAAAAAAAAAAGCTTAGCACTTGACACATGCAGATTTTCCATCAATGCTGGCCATCTCCTACGCATGGTCATACCAGGAAGCAACCCTAATACTTCTTTCCTACTATCTCCCACTACAACCTTAAAGGGTTACCTGGGACCGACATTACCCGGATGCCAATGCTCTAAAATCAGTGACCCTGTTCCATGGTCATCCTATTCCCAGTGGAAATGGAGGCTGCATGTCTGGCCTTTAGACTGTTGGCCCTGCTATATTCTGACAGTGGGTCACTTAACCTACCTCTTCCAGGGTAGTCTCTGAGATGCCATAACTAGAGATGCCCAGGTCTGAGAGCCGGTCATCGATCTCATGAAAGAGTTCCACGAAGGCTCCCTCTTTGGCAGCTTTGTAGGGCAGCACGTAGGTCAGCTCATGTCCAATGTCTTCTACCAGCCGGGCCTCGGCCACATGTTTCCTGATGAGGTTGGAGATAGCAGAGACATCTGTAGGGACAGAAGCACAGAGATGGCTCAGTCAGCTCAGAGGCCCCACATTAAGGGCCAGCCATCATCCCCTGCCTACTCCTCAGAAGCCCACTGCCCATATCCTACACCTATCCCAGGCACTTAAGTCATTCCACATGTTCACCTCTGGCGTGAGAGTTCCTGGGGACAAGGACTATGTCTTATTCACCTCTGTATCTCCAAATCCAGGCACAATGTAGGTTCTCAGCGCATGGGTGGGTGGATGACTTTGAGGTTGAAAGCCTGATCTCTGTCCCCTAAACTCTGGTATTCTTCAACAGAAAATTTGACTAAATAAACCCCAAAAGATTCTTCACCCTGCTCTAACCTTCGCAGAAGGCTCCTTCTATTTGCCTCAATAGAAGTTTAATCAAACAGTTCATGGAAGAAGAAGTCTTCCTGGAAAATGTCAGCTATGAGGATTGGGCAAAGACAGCCACAGTAGCAGCTTCTGTTCCATATATGCTACTGGTGACACTGGCCTCCTATACACATTTTCTGAGAAGAACTCGGCAGACTTTTCCTGATCTCCTAGGCTCTTGCCTCCTTAGGTGCTGAGCTCCAGTCCCTCCCCATCGGCTTGGCCCCTCCACTCCTCATCCCTGATCTCCAGTGTTCAGCCAGATCCACCACCCCTCTCAGGGATCCCCTCACTCTCAACCATCTCAGCTCTCTGGGACACTGCCCTGTCAGCTCCCAGACCAAGCCCCAGGCTTCCAAGCAAGCGTTAGGCCAATCCGCCACCAAGCTGCACCCTCTCCCCCAGCCACCCAGCCCGGCCCAGCAGCAAACCTTGAGTCAGCGCCACCAGCCTCTGCACCTCTCCTCCTCTGCCTCCACTCTGCCCAGCTGGGGGAAGCTCAGGCACCACCTGAATAAGAAACCCCAAAGTCCTTACCGATGGTCAGCGTGTCACTTTCATGGTCACTGCCCAGGCCAGCATCAGAACTGCTCTGAGAAACACTGTCCTCCTGATGGCAAAGAAGGAGGTGAGAATGGGTCAGGGACCGAGCAAGGCATAGCCGCCACCACCTTCACTGGGGAGGGTTTCCAGTAGGCTCTATTGTGTGAAAACTGGAGCCAAAAGCTTCTCCTGAGAGGTGTGCAACTGGGTGGACATGGTGTTTGAAGCTGCTGTCTGTCATGTGTGTGCTGTGCGAATGAACTCACCTCCTGGAGGTGGGAGGCTGGGAAGCAGAGCTAACAACACAACTGTGGCTTGCCAAGGAATGCCGTAACCAGGCATTCGCTGACTGACGCATGGGATTTACCTGGCTAGTTGTCTACTTCAGTGCTTCTAGAACTTTCATGCGTGTTTAATCACCAGGGCACCGTGTTAAAATGCAGATTCTGATTTAGTACATCTGAGCTGGGCCCAAGTTTTTGCATTTCTAACAAGCTCCCAAGTGATCTCGATGCTGCTGGTCCTCAAAGCACACTTGGAGTAACCAGGTACTAGTAAAAAGGTAAATAAGTGGATGGGAGTTCAAGGTTGGACCCTAAACGTTTTAGTTTCTTGCCACCGGTTTCGACACAAATAAATCTAAGGCATGTACTATGGTACAGAGGAAAACGTACCTGGTTATTGGGTTCTGGTCCCACCTCCATTATTTACCTGCTGGGTGAACTTGAATAAACTACTAAATCACTACAAATCTCACGTCCTTCATCTGGGATACTAATAACAATATCCTCTTCCCAGGCTTACTCTGCACTTGGAGATGACATTAAAAATTTTTTAAAGTTTGCAAATGAGAACGATGCTACAAAGATTTATCATTATTATTTTCTTTTATGCCCAGAGTCTGCTAGAGTATCTGGCATGAAATCAGTGCTCAACACACGTTTGCCACTTTGTACTCTAAAACTTAATGTCAATGAGATTCAAAGGTGACGAGCAGGTACAGCAGGGCATTCTGCAGCCAGGGGTCTTAACTCTTGACAAGTTTCTTTTCTCCAACCTAATAAAGTCCTCTAAGGGCCTTCTCTATCACTCATTGTGTCTCCAATTGTGTCTTTTCTTCTCAAGAAAAAGGAAAAAAGGAAATGGGGTTGAATAGAGCTAGCATGATGGGAACAGAAGTCTCCTGAGTCTTACCCATATGGGGTATGATATGATTCCAAAAGGACCACAGAGCACAGAGATGGTGACCTCAACATGGCAGAATGGAGTGGAGACAGACAAACCATTCACAGTCAACAAGTCCTGACTCCCTGGACCCAGCACCAGCCCAGCACTGAGACTGCGACTCACCTTTTTCAGGTATGACACAGTGCTACTGCTATTTCTGCAGGAACTGAGGGAGGATTCCACGTCCTTCTTGACGAGGGTGAGGTAGTAGCCTGTTCCCAGCTGGTTCTTCAGAAACAGGGAGGAGCCCATACAGCACAGCTTCCCATGGGAAATGATGGCAATCCTGTCCCCCAGGATGTCTGCTTCATCCATGTGGTGAGTGGAGAGAATAATGGTGCGGCCTGCCAGGCACAAACGCAAGGACGTGGGACACGTGAGGCCTGTCAATTCTCACTGACTGCAGTGGCCAGAGCTAAAGATATTCTAGCAGAGGTAAGCATGGAAGAAAGACCTGCAAGCCTCGTGGCCATGACCTCCTAGGATGGCAAAGCTGTGAGTATAGCTATCATATCCTCATAAAAATAATAATGGGAACATTTATTTGGGAACTCACTACCTGCCAGGCAGTGTGTTGGGTGGTCTACATGCTTCTCATTTAACTTAATCCTCTATGAGGTAGGCACTACTATTATTACAGGTAAAGAAACTGAGGCAAGTTAAATGACATTTCCAAGGTCTCAGGGCCAGCCAGAGCGGGTTCCAAAACCCATACCTCATACTGTCACCAGAAGGTGGTAACTAACCTAAAATACTTTCAACACCTCTAAGCAGGCTGCCAATAGGGCTCCTGCACCTCCCCGACCCATTCACGTATTCGCCCACTCTTAGAACAATCATGAATTTAGTGCACCATGTTTGGGACAGAGATGAACAGAGACACAGCCTCTGCTCTCAGGAACCTCAGTCTATATAGGACACGGTTATAATACACATGAGTGAGTTCTTTGCTAGAAGTGACACTGGGGACCCAAAGATGTCCTTTATACCCATGTCCCTTCTTGCAGGTCCCTAAGTAGTGAAGCATAAACTTTAAATCTCTTGTAAACCAGGGCTCCTACATCCATACACAGGCAGGCATATAACTTTAAGAAAAAAAAAAATCTGCATTTTCCTTGAGAAGCAATTCTGTTGCTCTAGCAGGAACAGCCATTAACTACAGCCATACTTCTTGAGCCTCTCCCTCCCTGTCTCCCAGCCTATGACGCAGAAGAAAAGCACATCAGTTACCTTGTCGGTATTTTAGCAGGAGCTCCCATATTCCCCTGCGGGAGTAAGGATCAACGCCAGCTGTGGGCTCATCCAGAATGACAACCTTGGATCCACCCACAAAGGCCAAGGCCACAGATAGCTTTCTCTGCATTCCACCTATAAGAAAAAAGAGAGGATTGAGGACCAGCCTCAGACAGTGAGAAAGGCAGAAGTAGAGATAAATAAAGGGAGAGCCCACCGGGGGACAAGTCAAGGGCATGTTTCTGACCCCCCTCCCCTGGGAGGGGACCCTGGGGCAGCTATTGTTTTTCGTGTGTTCGTGTGTGTGTGTGTGTGTGTGTGTGTGTGAGAAGAAAAGGAAGGGCCAGGCCTCACCTGACAGCTGACTTGTTTTGCTTTTCAGCTTGCTGGGCGGCAAACCAACATCCAGGGCCATCTGCTCCATCTCTGCTTTCACATGCTTCTCTGAGAGTCCCTTTAGGCGGGCGTAGAACCAGATGTGTTCTTCCACAGTCAGCCTGGGGACAGAGGGGCAGGTTGGCCCTGGGCCCTGCAGTATGCACCAAAATATAGTGCCCCCTGACCCTGAACAGAAGAGAATGGGTGGGTACCTTTTTCTCTCCCTTTTTTTTTAAAAATTTTATCAATTCTTGAAAAATAATCTTCAGGAAAGATACAAGGGAGAACAGCAGTAAGCGACCACATGAGCTGCTTAAAAAGTCAAAGCTGAGATGGGGCAGGTCACTTCCAACCTGTTCCAAGCAGGCCCAGCCACCATGCATCAAGCAGTTAGTTACAAGTCCTCAAAGGGCCCCCTCCAAAACCCATTAACCAAGAACCTGGCTCAGCGTTAACTTGAATTTCAAAGGACCTCAGATCCGAAGAGAAGGGAGGATGCACTTTAGATAAAAGGAAATTGGGGCCCAGAGGGAAAAAGGCCTTGGCCAAGGTTATGAAGCCCAGGTCTTCCTCTGCTCCATCATGAGGGCTCCCTGGGGACCCTTACTTGCTGATGGGGTAACATGGCATCAGGGAGAGGTGGGGAGGGAGAAAGGATGGACCAGCCCTCCAGAATGACGATGAAAGCAAGCACCATTTCCCAAGTCCCCCATCCACTAGCTGGACTGATGTAACATCTCCCATCCAACAATTCACCTCCTACTTTTCCTAAAATCAAAGGACAACCAGGTCTCAATGTGTCCAGGGAAGTGAGGCAAGCTGCCCCTCAAAGAAGGTCAAACATTTAAGTCCTAGTCAGCCCGTGACTCACACGTCCAGAGAGGGTCTGTTCCTCAACACGCTGCTAGTACTCACATGTCAAACAGCACATTGTGCTGGGGACAGACTCCCAGGTTCTGCCGGATGGTGCTCATCTCAGAGCGAATGTCTTTTCCCAGGATGTAGGCGGTGCCCGAGGTAGGAGGAAACAACCCAGTCAGGATTGACCTGAGGACAAATATTTGAAAGTACAGGAGTCAGCATTAACTCTCTGCCTCCCAAAAATGCTCCATTCCAGTCTGCAAAGCCAGAGCAGACAAAGCAGAGGCATCGACCCCCCCACTCCCCGTTCCATCCTAATGACTCTAACACCCCCACAAAGCAAAGTCTTTGCTTTAGTCAATAACTAGGAGTGGGCCCATGTGTTGGAAAGACAATTTCAGTATGAGCATTTTTTAAATGAAGATTCCAATTTGCAATGAAAAGTACACTTTAAGACATACCCTTCTGTGACTAAGATCATGTCCACATAAAATGAACAAGAAATTATGCAAAGATAAAAATAATTTTTATGTCAAGTGGCAGGATTTTTGTATGCCTTTTTAAGATTTTCTGCAATGCTCATATATTGACTGTGCATTAAAAAAGATAAAGCAGGGAAGAAGGTCACCCCCAAAGATATAACCTTTGCAATGGTTTACGGACTACATTGAAAGCCAGAGACAAACTCTGCTGTTTCTATGGCCTGCGTGCCCTTCTGAATCTGTCACTATAAGGTTGTCGTAGGTCCCAGGGAAGGCAATCATATAGCCCGCTCCAAAATATCTAACCTTCCTTTCCACATTCTTGCCTCACAGTTCTGAGCAAACCAGCTCCAAAGAAGACCCTTTCTCAGAGTTGTCATAGCCTCAGGTTCCAAGAATGAGGCCAAATTCTGAGAACTGAATGGGGATGGTCATCAGAAGGTTCCCCTAGCCTGCCTTAGACTGAATATTAGCATTTGGAAAGCACTCTCATTATTAGATATTATTTTTACACTCATCGATCCCTGTGTTCTGCCCTTGCCCCAGTGACCAACACAATGTTCTTAGGTATAAATTTCTAACTGTGCTACAGAACCTTCCTGTGGCGATTCTGAGAGAGCCACACCCTCTTCTTACATGGTGGTGGTCTTCCCGGCTCCATTGTGACCCAGGAAAGAAGTGATCTGGCCCTCATAGAAATTCAGGGTCAGGCCATCGACGGCCACCTTCATGCCATCTCGGTAAACCTTCATGAGGTTCTGAATGGACACTCCCAGTTTCAGGTGGGTGGGTTCCTCCTCTATGCAGACTGTGAGAAAAGAGAAGACAGGAATGAACTCACAGAAAACAATGATGATTGGAGTGTAAAGACCTAGGGACTGTGCTTGTATGCTTGTACTTTTAGAACTGTCTTCTCTCCATGGCTACTTCTGGGTGCTCAGGAAGGCAGGCAAGCTACAAATATTTATTTAAGGCCTATTTGGGCACTGGTGTTGGTGAAGAGGATACAATGATAAAGGAGGATTCACAATCTACTGGGGGGAAAAGACTTGACAATCAATGAAAATACAGATGCTAAAAGCTGTTTACAAAACGCATCTAAAAATGCCGTGAAACTGTGGTACAGCCATCTTGTGGAATACTACTCGGCAATGAAAAAGACTGAACTATTGATACACATCACAAACTGAAAAGAACTCAAGGGAATTATGAGTGAACAAAAAAGCCAATCTCAAATAATTACATACTGCATGGTTCTGTTTATATAATATTATGGAAATAAAATTGTAGAAGAGAACAGGTTATTAGTTGACAAGTGTCAGGGATCGGGGAAGAAGAGCAGTAGCTATTAAGGGGTAGCATGAGGGAGTCTGTGGTGATGAAAAAGTTCTGCATCTTGGCTGAGCTAGCGATTAAATGAATCTATACCAATTATAAAACTGCACAGAAATAGACACACACACACACACACACACACACACACACACACACACACACACACACACAGAGTGCATGTAATACTGGTAAAATCTGAAGGTCTGTGAAATGCGCCAATGTCAATTTCATGGTTTTGATATTATACTATAGTTATATTAAATGTTACTATTGGAGGAAACTGGATGAGAGGTACAAGGGAATCCCCACCCCATACAATTTTTTGCAACTGCCTGTGAGTCTACAATTATTTTAAAATAAAAACAGGTTTTTTTTGTTGTTTTTTTGTTTTTGTTTTTGTTTCTTTAATGCTATGGAATCTCAGAGAAGGGAGTGACTGACTACTTGAGAAGCTAGGAAAGCTACTCAGGGGAAGGGATACTGAACTAGAGCTTGAAGAGTGAGTAGGAGTAGGAATTTAGAAGGCAGACAAGTTGGAGAGAGGGTTCTCCTAGGAGAGAAAACTACACACAGGGCATGAAGATGTGGAAGAACATGACATGTTCCCGTGAGCAGCTCTAGGTGACTGATACAGAAGCTGGGAGAGAGAAGACTGGGCAAGAAGAGCGGAAGAGCAGGAGAAGCAGCTGGAATGACAGGCAGGCAAGCACTGCGCGTAAGAAGTCTAGTGTACCATACTAAGGGACGTCACGCTTTACCACTGGTGACTCGGGAAAGGGCACAGAAGAGATCAGAAGACAGACTTATTAACCACTTAGAAAGCCATGCTGAACACAAAGAGAGAATATCCCTCCAAGAACCTGAGCAAAGAACCCAGAAGGCAGCACCTTTGCTGAACTGTAGGCCTCTCTACCTGCCAGTCAGGAGCCGGAGAGGATTAGGGCTCTGGATAATGAAGGGTAAGAACACTGAGAAGCACAAGTCGAGCTCTGTGGCAGCCACTTGGTGTCAGCCTACACCAGTTCATACATCACCATGACAGCGCAGGCAGAAAGGTTATGGTTCGACAATCACAGTTTTCTTTATCTCTTCCCTCTAGCTATTAGAATAGCATGAAAAGTAGGGGGACGGAGCTGGTAGTGAAAATATAAAGATCTGGAGTCACCTTCTAAGAAGCCAAGAAAACCAAACATCCTTCAGGGACTCAGATGGTGACTCCCTAATGAGTCAACAGCACTGGACATCATGGATGTCAGCATGGGAGAATATGGAAAGGGAAACTGCATGTGATTTCTCCATCCCTGGAGTGGTTTTAGACCCTTGCCCCCGCAGTCGGTGGGGGCAGCGGTACTTACTTTCTGATACTCCCTTCTGGCTGGAACCAGGATGGCTCTTCTCATCACTTTCCTCCCCTAGCCAGTAGGACTTGGTGCAAGGGAAATACCAGGGCCTGGGAATTCCATAGTGGCCTGAAAGCAAAGCACAGGTGTGGGTCAAGCTCGGCCACATCCTAGCATCCTTGAGGTATCCTAGCCAGACCCACTCTCTCTTTGACACAGCTTCTGGAGATGGGACAGACTGGGGTAGGAGTGAGGTAGGAGAAAGCTAACATTCACTGAGACCTACTACATATGACAGAAGTTCTGCACCTCTCTGAATCCTCCCTACCCTATGAAGCAGGTATCATCTCCATCTTAGAGATTAAGAAACTGAGGGATAAGTAGTCTATCACTCAACCAGTAAGTGGAGGACTCAGAATGTGAATCCAGATCTATATGATACAAAATTGCATATTCAATGCAGGAAGTTCAGGTAGGGGAAATAAACATTTCATGTACGCATACCCCCTTAGAAGAAAATTAGAAGGTGAACCAGAAAGAGTTAAACCTTGCTCAGAGTTTGATCTTACATGAAAATGTATCCAAGGCAGGTCTTGGTCAGGCGATTTATTAAGGGAAGTATCAAATGAATTTTTATGAAAACTAATTTGATCAAATCACAAGCAAGGGCTTATGGCCAATATACTTATTATTTACAAACTGTACTCAGGAAACAGAACATCCACCAGTGGTAATTCTGAGGATACAGAATTAGAGAACTGGGTCAGCACAGGGCAGAATCTCCTGTGACAGCTGACCCAGTATAACCCAACACAGTCCACTCTAAGCACCAGCACTTACCGGCTGGGTGGCCACAGGCAAACTGCTTAACTTCTTTGAGCTATATAGTTCTCTCATTTGCAAAAACTGGTTATAACAGTAACTCCTTAAGAGTCGTCTTATAAAGATTAAATGAATCAAAGTATATGAAACACTTTGCACAGCATCTGGCACACAGTGCTCAAGAAATAAGAGCTGTATCAGTGGTAAAAGTTATACTTTTAGCATCATCTTCTTCTCCTTGGTTTATGTGTTTGCCAAGATCCAAAGCCCTAGCCACGTTCTAAGGGGCCCCAGGCCCTGCAGAAATTCCAGCAAAAAAGAGAGAAAAGCTCTGCAGCTAAAAATCACATTTCCCTAGCAGCTGGCTAAAGCAATAGGGAAGCTCAGTGTACCTGGGAAAACGGCCTCGATGTACCACGTCATCACACCATAGAGGAAGGTGTCAAAGAGCATCATGGAGACCGAGGTGGTCAGGCTGAAGCCATCTTCCTCCACAGGGCTCTTAAAGAGGTTGTCCCACTGCACCCCAATGCCCTGCTCCTCAAACAGGGCAAAGTACTCACAGCCAAACCCAAAAGCCACAGGAGACAGCAGGCTCTGAGAGAAAAAGGCAAAAGTCACTTATCCATCTCCTTGTCTCTCTCATTTTTCTAACACTTCTAATGTAAATTTCACCTGGAGAAATTTGAATTTTCAAAATGGATCAATTACAAGACGTGGAAAAAGTCACCTAGAGACTCCCTGTGGGGAGTGGGCTCCTTGGTAGCATATAAAATGATTCTATTTATAACTACTCATTATGCACACACATTTCAGATATGTATGTATGTATGATGCAGTGTAAAATTTTTAGAATTTTACGCTTCCAGAGACGCCCCAAGGGCTCAAGAATCCTGTGCCCTACATACACACTTATACATTCATCAAGGTCCCCTCAAGCCACCTGCTCAGCTGGTGATGGCTTGTGTCAGAGCTGTCTGGGCTGCTGATGTCTAGGGAGTCCAGACTAAGGCACCTGGAGCACCCTGAGAGTGACTCTTTCCTTATAAGTGACCCAAGGGACAGCTGGCAACTCGCTTTTATATAAGGACCCCTCCTCCTACGTACAAGGAAAGGAAGTGCCGAAGTCGGGGATCTGTGGGGAGATGGGGCATCGATCTGCTCCTCGGTCTTTTTCAGTTCAGAAAGTATTACTCAAGTGAAAGTCCAAACTGGACACAAGGAAGACAAAGGTCAAGAAGGAGCCATCTGTGACCTTAAGAGCTTTCAGTTCTAACTGTGGCTGTGACTTTATGGTGAGCTTAAGATGATGGTCCATGGAGGTGGAGTTGGCATCTCCTGTCTAAAGGTATTCCTCAATGTCATATACTCCCACACCTGGGTTTATGGTACAGTCTGGCTGTACCATAAAAAATTCCATTTGATTCCATTCAACCATGATTCACTGAGACGACTAAAGATAAACAATTTAATAAGACACAACCCCTGCCCTCAAGAAGCTCAGAATCTAGAACTGAAGTTCAAATCCCATTGCAAAGAGACTCAACTCCTGTTCTCAGCTTGGACTGCAATAAGGAGGTGAGACACCAGGGGTGGCTGTGACGGCAGCTCCTGCGGAAGGACAGAGTTACTCACTGCGAAGATCTTGAGTGTGAAGCCCATGTAGTCTTGCCACGCCACACATAGGACGTAGGGCAGGTACAGCGTGAAGTAGATGATGCCCCCGCAGGCTGCTGCCAGGTTGGCTCTGGAGAAGAGCGTGCTGATCAGGAAGCACTGCAGGATGGTCACCATGGCAAACACAGACAGAAAGACAAACACCACGCTGGGGTCACTGTAGGGCAGCAGGTTTCCTAACTGGGAAAGAAGAGAGCCAGTAAATGTGCTGCTTCGACAAGCAAGAACATCCTTGCAGGATCTAGGGGAAGCAGCCAGGGCTTGTTCTTATTCGTCTCAGAGATAATATAGAACAGTGATGTTCATTTGTCTGAAGCCTAGAGGAAGGGAAATGACTAGCCCAAGACCACACAGCACAACAGTGGTAGAGTCAGGAAGAGAACAGAGACCAGGGCTGATATTCATTGAGGTTCCTCACAACAGACAATTCTGTTCTTTGTTCCTCCTAGAAATAATATTACCTGGTTTCTCCTTTTGTAAGGACTATGACTCTCGGCACCAAGAAGGAGTTGAGAGACACAACCCACATGACTTCTCCCTCCAAAAGCCAAGGAAAATGGCCAGGTAATCTTAATACCCCCTCAATAATCTGTGGAATCTGCATTCCCACAAATATATAAACTCTTGTGGACTTTTATCTCTAGTAGCTGGGTATATTGGAGCAGGACCTGCCAGTATGTAGTTGTCCCAGAGCAGCTGTCACACAGCTGCCACAAGACACCCCATACCACCACAGAGCTGAGTCCCTGAAGTTAGATATCAGAGTGTGAATGGGGTATGAGTTTAGCAAGAACTACTCTGCCAAACTGCCAGATGACCTCAGCAAAGTCCTTAACCTTACTTGGGCTCATTTCCTTCTACATTAAATGGGTTATTTAGTACGGATACAATAAGACAGTATGTATGATGTGCTTTAAACAGTGCTTGATAATCAATAAGCACTTATTTGTAATAAACAGTAACTAGAATTAAATGTTGGTTCCTATCCCATTGCATTCCCCCTTCTTTAAAAAATTTTTGTATGATGCATTGTTAGATGAAATGACAATGGAGAAATAAAATTGGCATGTCAACTTATTAATGTGTGTGGTTGACACAGAACCACACTGTCCAGTCCCCTTCTGGGGGAATCTGTTGTCCAGCTGTCAGCAGACAGCCTACAGGTATCAACTCCTCTGGGTTACTCACTGCTACTGATAGCTACCTGGCCTTGGGGGACATACACTTTCGGTGACTGACTGGTGGGCCTGCGGCATGGATGTCAGAGAGGGAGGCCTTGGGGGAACCTAACAGGCTGGACATTTCAGCTCAATGAGGGACAATTTCAACAAGCTATATATGATGCAGAGTGCCCACGGGGTTGGTCCTACACTGCAGTTCATCTCCTCCCTCTGGTCAATCCTGCATCCTCCCCATTCCTTCCACAGATGGTGATCCCTAATAAATACTATATGTCAAACTCTGTTTCAGCTTCTGCTTCCAGAAAACCTAACCTGCAACAATATATACCCTTTAATTTCTAGGTATTCCACAAGAATTACCACCCAGTATATGTAAGGCGATGAATAGCTCTTAGATGTCCCCATGGACCTCAGCCAAGGAGATAGACTGGCACAGTTAAGTGTGCTTACCTGGGGAGTGGGAGCCCTAGGTCTTAGTCCTGTTTAGCTGCTAACTAGCTAGGCTAACCTTGGGGAAGTCACTGTCCCTCTCTGGGCCTCACTCTCTCCAACTCTAAAATGAGAGCATTGTAAGAGATGACCTGTAAGACCCACTCCCTCCAAAAGAATCTTTGCTTTTCTCCTCAAACTGCCCTTGTCGGTCTGCTCAGGAGTTCCCAGCAGGGAGAGGCCGGGGAGGCAGTCTTACTTTCAGGATGACCACCAGCAAGCCGGCGCTCACGAGCAGAGGGATGAGGCTACTGATGAACCAGCTGAACCAGAGGATGCTATTGTCCAGGCCCATGATGCGCATGGTCTCCTTCAGCCGGGCCTCCTTCTCATACACGATGCCCTTGATGATCACAGCCACAGAGTAAATCCAGGCCAGAGTCATGAAGAGGGGCATGGACCGGCTCATCACTCTCAGGAAGCTGGAGGCCCCAGGGAAGGGAAGAGAGACAATTAAAGACCAGTGTGAGGCAGATGCCTGGGCCAACACCTCTGGGCCTATGTGCAAGAGATGGGCAAGCCCTCTGGACTCTGAAACGTACCGGTTCTCTTTTCAACTGCTTCATGAGTAGTGCAATGTAGTAATAAAAATTAGACTAACACAGTATTGCCAAAATAAACTTCTTTGGGGACCCGCTTTAGTAACTAGGTAACTGTGGATGTCATTAAGCTAAATGTGGGTGACTTTAAAGTACCAAAACAGAAAAATCATGAAAAACCATGAAAATTCAAAATCTCCAAGGTCATCTCAACTCACTATTGACTTGTATAACCGTTATGACAGATAGTGCAGAAATACACATCAAGCAGCTCTCGTCAGTAATATTTCAGATTCCAAAGTAGAACAGGAAATGCAGTGAAGTAAAAAGGACACAGCATCTGGACCCTAAAACTCAAGGTTCGAGGTCCAGTTTTAACACTTAGGTATTTTCTACTATGTGACAACAGGTAAAGACTCTTAAATGCTTTGAACTCTCATCATGTCCTCATCTTAAGACACCCTTTCTAGAGAAAATCTTGGCTTATGGGGTCATTGGAAAAGTCTTGCTTTAGAAAACTCTGGCTAATCTTTCTGAAGGTGATAATTCTAGGTGACATCAAAAAGCTAGAGCTGAGCCACACAAGGAAATAGACTTTTCCAAGCAAAGCAGAGAGCAGATGGGAGGAGAGTCACCCTCCCATTTGGATTGTTTTATTTGGATTGTCTCAAATTGTGGTTTCCACTTATAGAGAGGAAGTAGACAAATTTACATGAAGTCAGCTTTCATAGGTCTAGAACACTGTTTCTGTGTTTGGGGAATGTGTGTATGCTGACATGTGTTTGTCATGACATATTTTAAATTTACACATTGAGCAAATTTTAACCAAAAGGGTAGAGCGTAGAAAATAAAAGTTCTGGTAACCATGGGTGAGAAAGGAAGGAGGGCTGCCAACGTGTGCACGTGTGTGTCTCTGATGTGGCTCAGACTGTCAACTACTTACATCTGGCATCTTAATTTCTGAAATCTTCACAGAATTTCAAAACTAATTTTAACTAGAATCAACATGCATGTAAAAAAAATTGAAATCAAAGCATTCTGTCTCCTCTCTTGGTGTGTGTGCACATGCATTGTGTGCATGTGTCTATGCTCCACTTGGGGACAGTGTTAACTGGTTAAATAAAGATGGTGGCTCACTGGTAACTTACATGTCATCAACATAGCAGGGGTAGGGCATCTGTTGCACATAGACACCAGTTTTCTTCTCGGAGCCCGTCAGCACCCTGATGATTGCCTGCTCCACCAAATCCTGCAAGTAGGCGAAGCCCCCCCAGACATATCGCATGTCCTCAAAGGGGTCAGCCCGAGGACCAGGGTCCCAGTACCTAAAACCAAACCACAGGTAACCAGATAGTCTTTAGAACCAAACAGTAAAAAAATCCAATCACCCTCAATCCCATCATCATTACAGAGTCACTGTTTTTATTTTTGCATCCTACCTGTGCACATATTTTTTAATAGATTTAATCGGAATGAGCACATCACTTATTAGTTTGTTTTTTCCCCTCCATTGGATACCTAACATTATATCAAGTAGACATACCAAAACTTACCAACCACTCCCTTTTATATTGATAGCTCCTTTTTGTAAAAATGCCAGCACAGGGAACCTAAAGTCTTTTTTCCTTTTCTTTCTTTTCTGTTGATTAATTCCTTGGGATTAATTCTCTTGAGTTGCAATGCTAAAAGATAGTGATATTTCACCGAAATCATGCCATCTATTTGAGTTTCTACCAAATTATCCCATAAAATTAAGTACCTCTAGTCATCTTAGCTGCTCTTGATTCCCCAAGGCTGCTTGGCATGATGGAATTCAGCTTACCCATCCTTGATCTTATTTGTCCTCTCCACATTGTCAATGTCCATTCGGATCTTGTACTTGACATGATGGGGCAGCTCGACACTGCCGGGAGTAATTCCGGTGAACACGATACCAGCCCAGAACTTCCTCTCATCCAGCAGCTCCATGGATTTGTTGATAAGCCTAGCTTCTGTTGCTATTGGTTCCAGCTTGTTCAGGTTGACACACTGAAGGAAGAATAGCTGTCATGAGAACTCTGGTGGCCAGAAAAACAAGCAGTACAACCAAGACCCTACCCGAAGAGGGAAGTACTGTGTGGCTTTTTTATCCTCACTCTGTAAGTCTTCTCTAAAGTCGTTTTCCAATATTCAACCAAAAATGGATATTTTTTTAAACTGAAATTTAAAGATAAGTTACTTACATTGATTTCTGTGGTGAGAAAGAGGTTGGAACAATGATCATACCCCTCCTTTTTATCAGCAATTTTGAGTCATTTACAACTAAGTAAATAAATAAACAGATCCCCACCCCCGAAAAAAAAGTCTTTTATTTGTCCCTGTTAAGTGACATAATTTTTAAGAATAAATTTTTAAATGTAATTTGTCCTATTAGATTTTAAATAAATTTCATAAATAATGCCCTTAAGGGACTGCTTTGTTGCAATTAGGTATTAGGATATCAAAACACTGAAAAACCTAGAAGACAAGGGATAGAAACATCCTTGAGTCTGACAGAATAAAGCTAGAGTTAGGTTTGTTTATTTACTCATTGAACTATCATTTATTGAGTGCCTTTTGCACATCAAGCCCTGTGTTAGGTTTCAGGAATATTCCTGTAAATAAAACTGGACATTATTTCTAAACATTCCTCCAATGTGACTTATTGCATCATTTCAGAAGAAAAGCCATAGCCTTTTCCAAATGAGCCATAGAATAGATCCTCACCTCCATGAAGCGAGCTATGGTCTGGACTGCCCGGTTGCTCTCATTGAAAGCCTCTCTCCAGGTATACACAGAGCCATTAGCTGACTGGACATCCTCTGGATGCTTGGCCAGAAATGCCATGATATCTTTGGCTGTCCAATCTAAGCCAGACAATTGCTGTTCCCAAAAGTGATCATTGCCTCTGCTGTTCAAGAGTGTCTGCCATGACAAAGAGAAAGCATACATAGTAAACACCACCTAAGTCTTGACAAGAACAAATGATTTACAAAATCCTTCACATATATTGTCTCTTTTGTTTTTCATCCTCATAGAAAACTATTGAGGTAAATAACAGTGTCCCCATTTACCAGATGAGAATATTGGGGCTGAAAAATAAAAGAATACGATTTTAACCAAGGCTGAATCACATTGCTCATGGGCTTGGAGCTGAGGTTCAAAGTCAAACCAGTCTGAATCCAGAGTCTAAGTTTTTCACTGTACCAAACAGGATAGCTCAACAGTATTAACTACAGTAACAACAGTGATTGTGCTTACTCTGTACAATTACTATACTGATTTATTTCTATGCTTTATCTCATGCAACTCCATAAGGAAGATATTTTTAAGAGTTCCCATTTTACAGATAGGAAAACTGACCATCAGAGAGGTCAAGTCCCTACCATAAGTTCACATGGCTAGTAAGCAGCAAAGCCAGAATATGAAACATGGGCTCTCTGATTCTACTGCCCCATCCCACTGCATTGTACTGCCTTCCTTTTTTGAGAACCAGGCTGATGACTCCTCATAAAGACCCTGGGTCTAGACTGAATGAAGACAAACCCACTTTTGCTGTTTCGTTAATAATGCTGCTATTAAACCAAGTAAAATATGACCTTTCCCCATTGTAGGACACATGGGTCATGATGCAAAAGAGGCCTGTCTCCATTTCTTGTTCTCTGGTTGGTTCTTCCATGTAAATCATTATGGAAGAGAAGGACACCCCAGTCTGGTGCTCAACCAATGGGTCCAGAGGGCTGGGGCAGAGGCCTGCACAGATGTGCTGCCAAAAACAGGGGTCAGCTTCAAACTCAGCTCATGGAACAGAAGGAGCTACAAATCCTGTCACAGCTTTGAGAAGGAAGATGAAACTCTGGCTCTACTGAAATGGAGACTCTAAGGAGCCAAATACTGCTACTTTTTAAATCAGTCTTATTTCCACTAACATTATAAGCTTTTTTCTCCAGGTGGCTTCATATTTATTATTTTAATGGAAGCATAATGATTTTATAGAATAGATATACTATAATTTCATTAATTATTCTCATACTGCTAAGCATTTATCCTATTTCTAATTTCTCGCAATAACAATTGTGATAGCAATAACATTTTCTCTCATTCAGAGGCTTCTTTCTTTAAAATTATTTCTGTAAGATACATCCCTGAGGGTGTGTAGAATGGAGGCACATAGGATAGCACATTTTTAATGGATCTTGCAATTTTCATCCCAAATTGCTTTCCAATAGCGAAAAACTATTTATACTGTTATCAGTAAGATATGTACTTTTGTTAACACAAATAGTTACAAAATTGTACCTTTACCAAAGTTCACAGGGGTTTGGGTTAGCAATTCTCAAATGACTTTATTTGCAGACTTGAACTGAACAAAGAAGAGATGAGTAAAGACATGTGGCATTTAGGGTGACACCTGCCCTGTCTGGTGTGGCTTCAGAGCAATATGGCCAAGGAAGCAAGATAAGAGAGATGTGTCCGGTGAAAGCCTGATCACATGGCTATTCTAGGGTACTTGAGGGGACCAGGAGACCTAAGGTCACCCTTAGGAGTGCTAGCCAGAAAAAAAAGCCAGGCCTTGAAATGAAGGAGGCAAAGAGCAGCTGGAAAACAGAACAGTTTAGTATCAGTGGGTTCCACGATGCAACGGAGAAGTGACTCTATATCTGTGGGGTGATGCAACAGCTGTAGACAGAGCCACAGGCGGCAGAAAGGTAAGAGTTATCACAAGTAGAATGGTGGTTGCCAGAAGCTGGGGGTGGGGGAAATGGGGAGCTCAAAGCATACAAAGTTTCAAGTATGCAATCTAAATAAGTTCTAAATAAGTTCAAAAGTATAGCATGGTGACTATAGCTAACAATACTGTATACCTGAAATTTGCTAAGAGGTAACTATGTGAGATAATGTGTATGTTAACTAGCTTGATTATGGTGATGATTTTACAATGTATATGTATATTGAAACATCAAATTGTACACTTTAAATATATACAATCTTTATTTTTCAATTATACCCCAATAAAACTGAAAGAGGGAGAGGAGAGGGGAAAGAAGGGGAGAGGAGTAAAGAAAAGAGAGAAAAGAGAAGAAAAGAAAAAGAAAAGAAAAAAATGAAATTACTCCAGCAGAAGCAGAAGCCTCAGGCATCACCTCATGTACCAGATGTGAAAATGCAGAGGGTGACCAGGACTGAGAAGCCCGAGTTTGTGGCATTAAATAAATACTCCTTAAGAGAGAAAGGAAAGTTAGAGGAGGCTTCTTCAAGTTACACCCACAGGCCGATGAGTCCCTAGTCAGTGTCTCTAGCCTAAAACAGCCCCCCTTCTCCCAGCCCCCAGTGTCCATAAGCCTATTAGACATCCCCATTATCCACCATCCAGAAATCAAGAATCATCCCAATGCTTCCCTCTCTTTCTCCCCTCCACAATCAAGCAGTCATCAGGCTTCACTTCCTGCCAGTGCCTTGATCACCCACTTGGATAATCTCCACCCTGGTCTCTGCCTTCTATCTTCCCCTTCCTTCAATCCACCTGTCATTATCAAATATGTTTATATCTCCCCTTGCTTAAAAGCTTCCCCCAGAGCTTAAACTAAAGGTCCTTGACACACAGCCCTTCCAAACCACAGCTCCTACACTTCTTATTGCACATCCTGGGTTCTCCCAGCAGAACTAATGAATGCGATGGCCATGTTTCCAAGGGCTTGTCCCAACGAACTGGGAGCCTGAGCTGGAGCATCCAAGCCAAACTCCCCACTTAAGAGTAAGGTAAGAATCTATCTGCCTACAGACCAAAATTCATAGAAACCCTTCAACGGGGCCCCTCAGCATTCTGAGATCCAGAAGAAGTCCAACAAGAAGTATGGATTCCAAGGGGAAGACCAGAAAAAAGAGGCCCCAGACCACACCTAGGTCACATGGCTGGGTCATATGAATCCTTTTAGAGAGGAGACACTGGAGCCCAACAGAGACCCATACTTGAAGGGCATGAGTAGTTATTATTAGAAATTATTCAGTAAATCCATAAAAATTATTGTTCATGTTTTTATCACTAAAATCCTTTGGTTTTTAAAGGTCTTAATTTAAGAATTCTGTGTTTGTAATAGGACTAGTACAACAAAGATGACTCTAACTTTCCCGTTATTTGAGGGTCCCCTGGTATCACCCCTCCCAGGACATCAGGGGACAGTCCTAAGCCTGAGAGAGTACCTTCCAGGTAGGTACCGCCTTTAAAACCCAGCTGCCCTTCTGATCAATGAGGTGTCAAGACAAGAAACCTGGCAAAATCCATTCCTGCTTCTTAATAGCAGCGGAAACAAAAGGAAAGAGGCCTCCCTCACCATGGAGACAGGAAATAGTCTAATGATTCTCTGACTCATCCCAAGGCAGGGATGATGTGATTAAATGGCACTCAGGCTCAAGAAAAGAAGACATTCTGTTCTTTCTTATTCAGACTCCTGTGCTTTTGAATTCAATTGTCTTTAGAGCACTAATCCCTTTGAAGTGGTTCTGAAGCACTAAGTGCAATTCCGTTCCATGTGGTAACAGCTACGGTTAGCTCTAGACCCAGAAATGAAAATGGTCAGGGTTCCGAAATCACCAAACTCTTGCTCCAAATACCAGCCCTCAGTTTCTTGGAAAACTGATTTTTGACTACCAGACACATTGACGCTGATAGGCATGACACAGTGTTATCAGTGCACCATCACCTATAGCTCTACAAAGGTGACAGCCCTGTGGCTTGTGCTCTACTCAATACATTTGCTTACACTGGTTAAACGTAAAGAATTCTCATCTCAACCACTTCTGGGAAAGTGACCAGAAACTCACCTCTCTAGCATCAAGCAGGCACTCAGTGATCAGAGGGATACTCACCCGGACAAGGTCCATTTCTGCGCTGCTCTCCATGAAAGTCCAGATCTTAGGGCTGAGCTCTTCCCACATGCCTTCCAAATCATGAAACAGAGCCAGTTCCTGGAAAGTCTTATTCACCTGGAGTCAGGCGGGGAGGCAGGGATAGCAAAAAAAGAGGAGAAGAGGTACAGACTTGAGAAATGTAGCTGCCCTGTAAAAAGACACTCCATCATAGCAGCCCTCTTCTAGTCCTTCTAAGCACCAAGAAGTGCCTGCGGGCAGCTTGATTCAAACACCCACGGCTGGAGAGCTGGCCCTCAGCAGTCAGCTCTGGCCAGGGTCAGACTCGAGGTTCTTACTCTTTGGAAATCCCACAAGAGCCAGGAGTATACTTAATATATACTCCATCTGGAGCTGCCTTTACTTTTTTTGCCTGCAATTTGAGGAGGATTTTGGAGAGCACCTCCTGGGCCTGGCTAGCTTACCTCAGCCATAATCAGCCTTGTGGCTGGAGTGTCAGGTGTATACAGGATCTTCCCAACCAGCAGAGGCTTGAGAGCTTTCCATATGATGCGGGAAAGAAGACTGGACTCCAAATTCTTCATCAAGTCATTGCAATAAGGAGCTATGAAGAAGATGAAAGGCAAATATTCATATGTATGGTCACAAACATACAGCAACTAATAAGAGCTTTGGAGCCAGCCAGACTGTCCTGGATTCAAATCCAGCTCTGCCACTTAATCGCTATGTAACAAATAACTTCACTTGCCTAAGCCTCAGTTTGCTCTCCTGTAAAAATAAAGTTAACAACATTTACTTGGCAAAGATGTAGGAGATGTTATCTGTAGAGTCCTTAGAACAATGCTTGATAATCAGAACTTATATCACTGACGATGGATAACTCAAAACTGAGACAATCTAGAAAATGTTTTTACTATATACAGACTGTGCAACTCTAGATTCATACTAGTATGCCAGCCCTCACCACTTTGTTTTCATTGAAAACAGAGGGCCGAATTCAGACTTCAGTTTTCAAGCAAAAATTTTTTAAAAATCCCTTTATTTAGTAGGTCTCAGCATTATATGTAATAAATATAATAAAAATCCCAAACTGAGAAATTCAAAGTTATAACAAACAATAGGGTTTGATTATCCAGAAGGATTCCTGATTTTTTTTTTTTTTAATTTCATCCTGGGTTCTTTTAGATACCAAGTAGCCTCTCCATGCAGCAAAGACAATATAATTTTTTTTTAAAGAGGATTTGCTCACAGTTGTATCTGCTGTGCAAAAGAAGGTTCCCTTGGATTCACTGGCAAAGCAAGGGAGAGCAGAGGAGATGGCATTTCAGAAAATTGCCTATAATGCCATCCTCTTCAGGATTGCAAAGCAACCTGCGATGTCTGTGGTGCTTTACTCCAGAGAAAAAATAAAAGGTTCTTCTGTTACAGTAATGGACAAAAAGCTGCCTCACTCAATGTCTGAAAGACACACCTGCGGTTGGAAATAGAGAAAGGCTCACTTGCATCAAGTTTTCAAGGAAAAGGATGCCATTGTCTAAAACTGTAACACTGGCTTCTCACTGCCATCAGACACAGGACGCATGTCCCCACAAAACTGCCCAAGTGCGGGGAGAAGATATGGAGTTACAAGGATCTTTAACACTGCTTTGCAGCTAAGAACCAAAAACAAACAGCAGATCAAATGCCTGTGTCTGATGGTAGACATATGCCACCATTAACAGCTAGTTTAGAAGCCTTGTGGTTTACCGGAAAAAAGAGCATGGAGCTAGGCGGATCCTGGCTTAATCCAGGCTCTTGCCGATTAGCTATTGTGTGGCTTTGACCAAGTCACTTAACCTCTCTGAGCCTATAAAATGTGAGGTTATAAAATCTTCTTTGCAGAGTTATTTTAAGGGTTAAATGAGATAATTTAAATAGAATGCATAGTGCATAGGAAATGTTCCCTAAATGTTGGCTTTTATTGTTGCTATTGCTGTTACTTTTAAGTTTTTATTACAAAGCATACTTCATGGATGACGAAGGGGAGAAAGGAAGAGAAAAGAATAACATCATGAATTACTCTGGGAACCACCCTCCTATATCCCCCAGAAAACTTGGCTTTCAATCATTCATTCATTTGATAAACACACTGTATACCTGAGACGTGCCAGACCCCATTCAGAGAAGTGGGCATGGTGAGCTAATTAGGAGAAGACTCTCCCCTCTAGGTGCTCATTCTGGTGGGCAAAGAGACATGTGGACACCTAATGCTGCTGCAAAGGATGAGGACAAGTATGAGAGAAGAATCCATGACTAAGGTGGGCTGGGGCTGGAGCTCTAGTCTGCAGAGACACTCACTTGTAGAATTGTCATAGAAGGTTCCAGCATCCTCCTCAGTGCCATTGCCTCCAAAGAGGGCTTTGTAGTTGTTGTCCTCATACCAGTTGAGGGACTTGATCTTCAGGCCCCCACCCTCGGGATGGCCACAGACAATGCGGGACACGGCCTGGTATATCTGGGTGGAGGAGCTGGAACCGTTCATGTTGGCCAGAAACATCACCTCCTGCCGCATGTCACTCCAGCTCCTCATGCTGAACAGCTGGTGTCAGGGATTGGGAGGAAAAGGGGAGGAAAGAGGAGAAAAGGGTAGAGCAAGGGTTGGAGACAGAGAAGAGAAAGAAACATCTTATTTTCTTGGCCTCTGTAGAGCCAGACCCCAGAACATATCTTGTCTGACGTCATTTCCTCCAAGTCCTGTCATGAGATTGCCAGAGAACCAAGCTACTACAGTTGTGGTCAAGGGACCAGCAGTGTCAACATAATCTAAAAGGTTGTTTGAAACGCAGATTCTGATCTGTCTACCTACAGTTCAAATTTGCATTTTCGCAAGATGCCAGGTGATTCCCATGCACGGTAAAGATTGAGAAGCACAGCTTAGAAGTCAGTGGAGCCCCTGGTGATGGACTTTATTTCATTTGATTATCTTCTGGTTTATGGGAGAGAATGTTTTCTCTGAACAGCTATGTGTTCATAGACATACATCAGGAACTGCTCATGCTCTCGATCACTGACTTATTTCTAAAACACCTCAAACTTCGGTGTTGAACCTGAGGAGCTCTCTGCCCTATGGGAGAAAAGGTACTGTGTGTGTAGCCCCCATCCTTGTCTCAGTCAAGTGTTGGGCAATGGAAAAAGTGTAAGGTGGGAGATCTGAGTCTGAATCCCAGCTAAGTCTCTCATTAGCTTACAGCCTTAGAAAAGTCACTTCTCTAAGGCCCAACTTGTCATCGAGATGATGACGGAGTGTGGTAAGGAATAAACCACATGATACATGAGGGGGGGAGGTGGGTCTGCAAGCGATGACTCAGCCAGAGGCTGAGTCTGTGACTCACACTCTGACAAGCACTTTGTCTCACATACAAATCTACTGCAGCACCTTGAGGAGTTCTTGGCCCAACTGCTCGTATAATTAAATATTTATAGAGCACTTTGTATTTCCATGCATTTCACAATAAATCATTAACAATTCCCTACATCCCTTGAAAAGTCACTGTATATGTTCTCATCACCTGGAAGACTAAGGTGTGGAAAGTAGAGGGGAGAGGCTATGGGCCTCTGCACGCACCTGGAGAAGGCCTAGAATCAGACTCCATGAGCCCAGCTTTCTGTCTCACAGAGCCTGCTGGTTCCCATGAGTGACATCGTCCTGGCTGCTACAGATCCTGACTGGGCCTTCTGCCTCCAGAGGGGAACCAGGAACTCCAGGGGTGGGTCAGAGCTCACAAACATTTCCCTCCTAGAGAGGGGGCATCGACCATATATCACGAGAAAACAATTATGTGGCCGGCTTTTCCTTATTTTACCTTTTCATAACCTATTTGAGGTATATAGACAGGGAGGGGAGAGATGGTCAGACCACCCCTCCTTTTGTTGGTGGGTGAAATAGCCCTGGACATTTTTAAACAAGAGTCACTCATACTTACTTCTCTTTCCACAGGCTGCCTCACCACCTCCATCCTGCCATAATCCAACCAATAGAACGAATTTCTTCCCTCATTAAACCTGCCTATGTTTGGACAGGGGCACCATAAATGACAGTTGTTTCAAATGGTTGGCTTTTCTCAGCACCTGTCTCAGGGAGAAACACCTACTCATTCTTCTCCAC
Source organism: Pteropus vampyrus (assembly GCF_000151845.1). Lineage (NCBI taxonomy): Eukaryota > Metazoa > Chordata > Mammalia > Chiroptera > Pteropodidae > Pteropus > Pteropus vampyrus. Next base: position 4,980,248 of record NW_011888884.1, on the reverse strand, counting down.
CTCAGCTCATGTTCCACACTTCCTCGGTGAAGCACTCCTCTGCACAGGGAAGGGTGGCCACTGGTCCCTGAGCCCACGAAAGGTGGTGCTGGATAATCACCTGTAGCGTGAATGAATGGCTGGCTGACTTAACCACTTTCTCAATCCACTGCAATGACCTCCTTCTGCCCTTGCTCCCCCACCAGCAACTCTTCCTGATTTAACAGCCACAACGTAAACAGTCTCACACTCTAGGTCACGTCATATGCCCCTCTGCTCCAAACCCGAGCTGGCTTCCCATCACTATCTCCCATACCTGCTTTATTTTACTTCATTGCACGTAACCTTGCTGTCACATTATACCCTGACCTGTCTCCCACCCACAAAACAAGCCCCATGAGAACAGGGAGGTTAGTGTGTCCACTGCTGAGTCCCCAGCATCAAGCAATGCCAGGTACCCGGTAGGTGCTGGGTGAGTAACAGATGCTGCTCCCTGTCCTGCCTCCCCAGTCTCATCAGGCATACCTTCTCTGTGTCCCACACATGAAGCCCAGGTCAGGGTGACTCACCTAGGTCCACATAACGGCCAAGTCCTATTAATCTATATCTTCTTTCTTTGAAACATCTCCTTTCTGTCCTATTCCAGTCACCATCAGACTTCGTCAGACAACAAGTGGGCTATAGCAGCAAGAGCATGGGCTTTGGAGTCCAACAGTTCTGGGTTCAAATCCCAGTTTTGCCAATTAACCATGTGACTGTAGGCAAGCTGTCTAACTTTTCTGAGCCTCAGTGTCTTATGTAAAATGGGTACAATATAATCCAATCACATGGATTATACAAGGAAATTGGGTGAAACTGCTTGCACCAGGTGAAGCTCTTCAGAAAATGTCAGCTCCCTTTTCCTACAAGGATTGTGCTTTTGTCAAAACAACCAACTTTCTTTCCACACACTAAACAGATAAAACAAGTGCATTCACTTATTTATCTTGTCCCGTTTGTCCCAGAGAAATAACAAGTTAGACGATGAGTAACTTATGCTCAGAGTGACTTCTTCTCCACTGAGAGGAGAGAGTGGCCCCTGCTTGCCCTGGACTTGGGAACAAGCAGCACACACGGAAGCAGTCACCAACGAAGATGTATACTGCTCAGTTGGAGAGTTTCCGCCACATCAGCAATGGGAACATCACATGCTTTCAATTATTTTTTTTACCCCAGACACAACGCAGGCCAGTGACGTTAAGAGGAAACAGCTGTACCCAGAACGTGAGTTTAGAGACAGCCTCCCATGTTACAGTCCCTGCTTTTGCTCTAAGGCTGTGAAGGGATCTGCAAGAGTAGTTAGTACAGGGCACGTCAATGTCAGCTAACTGGACCCTAGAGAAATGACTATGGATTTGCAGGGCAGTTTGTGTTTCTCTTTCTGCTTCCTGGAAGAACCCCAGGTGTCTCAGCTTCTCCACCTACATAAAGGTCACTAGCATTTATAACTGAAGTAACGAATGGCAAACTGGCAAAGGACTTCTCCTCCTGAAAGGGATCAAAAGCCAAACCTCTTCAGTCAGACACACATGAGCAGAATGAAAAGTAAAAAGAACGGAAAATTGAAAATAATACACTAAAGTGTCAACTGTGTTTCTTCTCTGTGTTTTCTGTATTTCCCAAATATTCCGCATTTTCCACAGTGAACATGCAATAATTCTATCCCCAGAAAACAAAGTAAATGTTGATATTTGTGAAAAATGATACCAACACCAAAGACTGAGCGAAGCCACTCAAAATAAGGCTGGACCAAGCCTGACAAAATTTCAAGAGAAATTATTCCTATCCAGTGTCCTATACATTAAGGTCTGTACTGTTCTGACCACTGCCCCCTGGCTCAGCTCCTCACACACTGGGCTCCAGACAGTTCCTCCTTTCCAAGTCTAATTTGAAACAAGGCTTGGTGTCAGAAAGGTGAAGCACACACTGGCTGGGGGGCAAAGGAAAGGTTAAGTGCTTCTGGAAGCACTTTACAGGCCCTCTCTGATCCTTTGACAAAGGTTCTTCTGATACATTTGTCAAAACGTGGACCTGAAAGGCAAACTCCACTTAATGTTCATCAGGAGACTAAATTTCCAAAGTTGAACCCCAGAGGCCAAAAGTTTACAAGAGAAAGATTTGAATTAGGGGTACCCATGTTATTCCCTTTAGTTAGCAAACAAATGTTTTGGCAAAAAGATTCTCTTCCCTTGCTACTGAAGAAATTCGGAGAAGTTGCTGCTGAGACAAATGCAAATAGGGATGAGCAGGTTTATCCTCTCTACAAATGAGTCATTAGCTAGTCATAGGAGTAACAGTAGAAGAAAGTTCTAGACTAGAAATCAAGCCTTCAGCCACTAATTAATTAGCTCTGAGACATCTATGAGCCTCGAGTTCTTCATCTCTAAAGTAAGATCAAACAAGATCATTTTTAAGATCACTGGTGCTTCTAAACTTGATTGTGCATTTCATATACTATTCAAATCAAAAGGACTCTTTTTAGCCAAACTCAGGGTCGAAAAAAGTGATAGTGGATGGTCTGGCTTCTGGGGTTGGAAAGACAACTTACTTCTTGGGCCAGAGTGCTGAGACTATCCAGCAAATTTTTTGTGGTTTCAGCCAGCTCCTTGCTCGGGAAGGGAGATGCAGAGTTTATCTTTACCTGGAATGAGGAAAAAAAAAAAAAAAAGTTGTTTTTAAGCTCAAATGTAAACCTGAAATCTCTACTGAAAATAAACAAGTTAATTAAAACCATTCACAACCTTGAGTTTAAAACACAAGAAGGCCACTCTTAACCAAAATAAGACACTAAAATTATTCTAACTATATGTTTACAGGTTGTTTATTTCAGATAAGAATCACTAATTTTTTGATGAATGCTTTCAAATGGTGTAAGAATGTAGATTTAAAACTAGTGGGTATGCAATAGATAAAAACACCTCATGTGTGGGGTATTTGTATGTCTAATGCAACTCTGACCACAAATTTCTAACTCTGTCTACAGTTCTGCAAGATAGGAACATGAAAATGATGTCACAAGTTCATGATGGCTCAACAAGAAAGAAAAAATGTAAAGTTTACAGCTACCAAAAGCATGGGAAGAAGGAACTCTCATTCTGCTCGAGTCAGCACTGTTTCTAACAATGAAATTTAATACAGAACACTTATTTTTATGTCTAGCTTTAGTACTGTCTTTATATTTATTCATTTATATATTTAATTGCTGTTATAGGCCACCTAGCTGCCCAGCAAATGTAAGAAAATAATTAATTAGGCCCAAGGAAAAGATATGTTAGAAAGCCTAAGCAAGAGAAGAAAAGGAACAGGGATGAACACCAACTCTAAGGCCGGAATTGTGATGGCTGAGGAGCCTCACTCAAATTTAGTTCTGAGTTTTCAGGCTTCAAAGAGAAAAAGATATAGAGTCAGTTTCATCATTCTTATTTGTCAAATGGGCAAAAAAAGTTTTTCCCGGAAAATCCATCTTTCCTTACTGCTTCTACGGGCATCGTTTTATTCAATTTCAGACACCTCTGAAATCTAGAGGAGGCTGCCTATTTTGGGTATATGTTTTATATCAGAGATTGCTGTTAAATTACAATTCAGACTGCAGGAAGAGTGGCTGAAAGTGGATGGAACCCATTATCACCTCTGAGAAACATCTGCCTGGGATGTTTTCCTTTTAAAAGAATTCCAAAGGCAGAAGATTAAGTTAGTAACATCCAAGCATAATCCTGAATGTACACTTCTGAGAGAATCTGTCTACAGGTTCTATGAAAGAATTTGTCCAGCCTGAAATCATGAGCTCTTCTAGAATGGCTTACTCACAAGCATCCCACATTCCCACTCTCAGTCTCCCTACACTCAGTGCCTAAGGGACCTGTGGTCTCCCTCAAACTCTATACTCAGATAGGTCTCCATGATACTACTCACAGGTTCTATGACTATACCTTCCATGAAGTTAATTCACGAGCAAAAACAGGTGGGGTGTTTTTGATTTGTACTTTCTCTCTTCAGGTTTACATAACTAAAGGTTAACACTAGAAGTTAATATTATAGAGAATTTGCAATAAGGAAAACTTTTATAAGCTAAGAGGTCCTAACTGGAAGACATAAGAAGTAAGGTAGTTTTTTGTTTACCATGAGGCCCATATATGTTCAGAATTGCATAGAAAAACAAAAAAATGCCAAATTAACCTAATATAAATTTTTAAAACTTAAAATTTGGCAGTTAATCCATTTCCTCAATAGAAATAAGATTATCCTTCTTGTCACTCTGCCCCCTCTTCTCTGGTTGTGGGGACCTGGGGTACCTACAGAGCCCTGAGTAAATAGCGCAAATTCCCCCTGCCTCTATTTTCTCAACTACACAACAGAGTTAACAATGCTGTGCATACATCACAGTGTTTTCATGAACACTGGAGGCCAGATGCAGAGTACCTCGCACAGCGCCCACCACAGAGTAGGTCCTCACATCATAAATGACTTCATCCCTCCTTTCTCTTCCCTTCCTGGAAAGTTTACTACTACCAAAATTGAAGGGCTTTAGTCTGCAAACAGAGTTTTCTGGTTCTTCACAAGATTTACATTCTTATTGGGACCAAAGACAGAGGTTAGCAACTTTAGAATGACATCAAGAGTTTATTAAGGGAATTACAGATGAAAAGCAAGATTTTAAGCAGCAAGATGGTAGACCGAAAGGGGAAGGAGGTGTGATCTATATATGGCCAAGTGGCAGGTGTTAACACAGGGGGCTCGTAGCCACATGGCACTGGCTTGGAAAGAGCTGTCTAATCCGAAGCAGTAAACAACTTAACGCGCCCACTTTTCTATGTGAGAACATTCCCTTCAGGTGAACTGGCGGTCAGGTTGGCTCGCTTCCTAAGAAGGCAGGGGTTACAATAAGTACAGGGGATCATTTCACCTCACAGTCCTCCCTTCTGTTTCTTGGCTGGCTCTTGTACTTTTTCTGCTGTTGAGGTGCCCTCTCTCTGCTGGGCAAAGCTAGAGCTGTCATCTCACAGCACATCAGCCACACTCCACTGTGCTATTTCTAAAATTATAAATACTCCACAGTGCAAGGCTAAGTATATTTATACTATACATATACACATACAAATTTGCCCCAAAGCTGACATTGGAAAACCTGAAGGAAAAATCATTACCTATGATTATATATATATATATGTGTGTGTTTGTGTGTCTACATCTACATATATAGACATACAGACATACACGCACCTATATCTTAATGTATATTTACAAGTACCTTTTACATATAGTAATACTGATTTTACTTTTACAGTAGTGACACAGTTTCCTTTCTAATTTACACAAAAGGAATCTTTAAAAGGAAATACAAAATTCAAATGGTACCAACTGCACTTGAATACAACCAAAATCATGACAGAGGATTGTGAATGACCAGGTTTTGCTAACACAGTGTGTGGCCTTGGGAGCTCCTGTGGTGCCTGTTAAGTATGCAGACTCCAGATACCTACTGAAGCTAGGAGTGCTACCCAGGAGGCCTCGGGGCATTCTTTTGCACATTGAAGTGTGAGAACCACTGAGACACAGCACTTGGACAAATGTTCACACCAATTTTTAAAAATATTCTCTGCAAGAAGGTCATCATTTGTGCATCCCATATCTGAGCTTTGGTTTATTTAACTTAATGATTTAGATTTTGGTCTCGGAAAAACATTGGCTAAACCCATGTATAAGTAATAGGTAGAACAGTCAATGCCATTATTAGGATCTTTTTTACACTAATCGTTTTGAGATTAAATGCTCAGTATTCATTCACAGTATCGACAGCCTGCAGTCAATACAAACAAATTTCCATTTCCAAAGGAGTGTTGCCTAGAGTTATACATCCAAGTGTAGGATGGCATCACAGGGTTAAACATACACACACAATTCAAATTCAGCATCGAGCTTAAAGCTTAGATTATCTATTGAGCTATTATTTTCCTCAAAACTTCATTTTCCTTTTCTGTGCTTGGACATTATAAAATACAAACAATGGACTGATACAAATCAGCAAACTTAATATTACAATTTAATGGGAAAGGGATGACTATTCAATTACTGATGATGGGACAATTATTTATTCATACAAGAAAAATTAATAAATTTTCCATCTCACACCACTATATAAATTTAATTTGAGGTAGAATTAATAAAGAGCCAAAAGTAAAAATGAAAGTTTTAAAAAGATGGGAGAAAATATACATATGAACTTGGGGTAGGAAAAGTCCTCTTTAACAAAATAAGACAAGTCCAAACCAAAATAGGGAAAAAAAATTACTACAATTTCCAAAAGTAAAAACTGTGTACCAAAAGACACCATAAACAATGTGAAAAACCAAGGCAAAGTTTAGAAGGGATTCTTTTTTTTTAATTTTAGCACAAAAATGGAATATCATGTAGCAGTTAAAATTAATCTGATGCCGCATGCATAGACACTGATAAATCTCAAAAATCAGTTGTTAAATGAAAATGACAAGCTGCAGAGGAATATGCATATTTATACAATGTGAACACATGCAAACCAATATAGTCTATCGTTAATAACAGAATGCAAATATATTTATATATATAGTTGCATAGAAACATGCGATTCCAGAATAGTGATTATTTCTAATGAAAGAGACGAGGACACATAGGTGGCATCGGCTACATCTGTAATGTTTTATTTCTTGAAAGAATCTGTAGCAAGCAAATATGGCAAAATGACAGACGATGGCACATGTGTGTATGTTATTTTCTGTAACTTTTTGTATATTCGAAATATTTCATAATTTTCTTTTTAATTCAATGAAAGATAAACAAGAGAGAGGGGAGAAAAAGAGAGAGGCTGGGCAAGAATGAAGCACGGGCAAAGAACATAAGCTGGCTTGACTGCACATCAGATCTGAAAAATGTACCTTCCTTGAATAAAATTAACCCCAGGAAACATACCTTGAAACTAGGCCACCAGATGAAGTCCAAGACCAGGTGCTTACACTACTATTAACTGCTCATACTTACTTGACAAAGGCAGGCAAAGCCTGCCAAATCATTTTTCCAAAAAGCTCCAATAATCAATTCAGTTTGGAATTCCTACTGTTATTTTTCCTAACCAAAAACATTCCCTTGGCTATGAACTCATATAGGTCCCTACTGACCACAGGAGACAAGTGATTTTCTTCTATGAAGTAAGGAAAGGGAGAAAAAGAAGGAAAATAGAACTTATAGTAAAGGACTGTACATTCAGTGTTACGCTAACAAAAAGTCATGTATTATTCAATATTTTTAGATCATAACTAAATACTGTAATACCATTTGAGGAAGAGTACACAAATGCTTATTATATTACTCAAAAGCTCCCACCCACTTCTGCAAAATGTGTTAATCACAACATAGCAACATTTCCTAAAAGCATGACATTCGAGGGTGCTGGCCCCGTAACAACAAAGGCCATTGTGCCCCATTCTTTCTGGGTCTAACAGATAACTTCATTATATTCTTTCTTTCCTCACTAGCTTAATAACTACACTGTAAAAGACTGAAAAATAAAAAAGCAGTAACCTAGCAAAGTCAATTTGACTTTACTTTCTGAGCTGGTGCTTTATTTCAACTCAGTGTCTAGCACATTTCCTGGCACATAATAACTAGGTGCCCGATAAATGTTTGTGAAAGAAAAATCAAAAGAAACGGAAAAGCACATTGGAAGAAAGGGACTGGAGTGAGTCCTGCTTCAAAGGTCATTCAAATTCACAGATTTACTTCTGTTTTGCATTTATCTCATCAAGTCACTCACCCTCTGGAGGCTTTTGGTGGCTCCCCTTGCTCTAAAGATGATGCCCAATAGCCTAAGAGGCTCAAGAAAGATTGCCTCAGCTAACCTTTGCCCACCTCCAGTGTCTTACCATTCCTTCTCCCATCAAACTCCCCACAGCTATATCCACTCCACTCTGAGCTACTCAGTTATGTGCGATTCCCCTGAATACCCACCTTCTCTCTCCCCTCCAAGCACATGCCTGGAACATCTTTCTCCTAGTGTTTACCTGGCTAATCTCCATTCTTTAGGTTCCAAATTAGAGAATGCTTCTTTCCTGATCCCTAGGTTAAGAAGCCTCATCGGGGCCTGCCCGGCACCCAGCAGAGGGTCTATCACTCTGCACAGCATCTGCTCCTTGCTTGGTCTGGCTCCTCTATTCTCCCACCAGCAGGGAAACTCAGAGAAAGCAGTCCCTTGCTCACCACTGCCTCCTGGCCCAGTGCATGCACAGGTCAGGGTTTGATAAATATTTGCTGAAAAAATGAATGATCACTACACAAAATGAAGACTGGTAAAGATTACTACTAATACATTAGAAGTCACAGCCAAACAGAAATAGAAGAGAGAACATCTGTGAAATAAAAATGTACTTGAAAACTTTTCAATTTATAAAAACCTTTATCTACACACAAATTTTTCAGGGACTCTACTACTAAATAAAGTGAGATGTGGATGTATTTTCAAAATACAATGCACAACTTTGTTTTCCTCCTGTGGATGCGTGTTACAATGTGTTTATCGACACATTTTGAATTTCCCTTAAATATTCTCGTAAAGTACACTAAAATCTCAACTTCACTTTGTCCATATTCAGAAAATCCAACTCAGGACTACGATTTCTATGTTTTAGTTCAACTTGGAACTAGGCCACATACCACCTACAAAGACTATCCACCACCCAGGAGCAATCACTGTCTCTTAACTTTCAGGAACATTTCAAAATTTCTAAATCAAAGTCAGGAATTATAAAACTCATGTCTGAGGAAGATATTAATCTTTTAAAAACAATTCAACAATTTAAATGTTGAATTCTATTATGTTTAATGCATTAAAATACTTCATTTTTTGCTGTTTCTAAACACAGTTAAATACACCCACTACCACATCGCTCAGGACTAAATATCAAACCTCTTAGGAATGGCAGCCCTTTTCAAGAAAGAAATAATATAATCGAGGCAAAATGTCTAAACAGACGGGGTTGAACAGTCATATTAACACATTGCTAAATGCACAAAAAATTTATCCCCAGTTCTGCGATCCCCTTTTCCTGCGGAAATCAAGGGAGCACAGAGTCTGAAGAGGAAGTCCATGAGGCGTGTCGTTCTCTCATCTACCATTTAAGGACTGCAACTGCTTGCCGGGCAAAAGCATATGTTATAAACAAGTGGGCAGTGAAATCAAATAAAGCCAAATAAAATCTGATACTTCACACAAATGTCTAAATTTCAGGAAGGAGGAGAGGAAAAGCAAGTGTTTTCTCCTGGAAAAATAAAAATAAAAACCTACACAAATGCTTCAAAAACTGCATGTGACAAGTTGAAGTATCTAGCCCCAAAAAGGCACAAGTCAAGCTGCATCTGTATCCTGAGTCCTTGTCTGAGAGTCAAGAAGACACCAAACAAAGACCCTTCAAAACAAGGATGACTTTGTTGACCCCTTCTCCATCTGCTCCTTCACACTACACACAGCCCGGCTGTGAGATCACTGCTCTTCTGGGGACCGAGGGCACTGCTCACTTCACCTCCTTTATCCCATGAACTGAGTCCCGCCTTCTGGAGAATATGCTGTGTCAATCAGAAGACATATAAACAGAACTCTGTGCCACAGAAACACAATGTTCTCTTTTAGGGTGAAGGTACCATTAGAGGTCAATCTAGTCAAATAGATGTGTAATCCCAGTTGTAACTGAAAATGGAGCTAAGTCTGTATGCCTGTCCTTCCTAACTCAAGAATCAGGCACCATCTTCACATCACTGAGACAATGGTGAGCCGGTACTACAGCCCAAACCTACTTTCTGCTATGGCTCTCAGTGTGCCATGTTGGCAAAGACTGTTGTCAGGGGGCTGTTGGGATTTCATGGGTGAAAATGGGGTAAGAGGGCAGCCCTCACTCCACAGACCCAGGACCTGTGAGAAACTCAAGTTACCAATCTCAGCCTTAAAGGTGGAATTATTCTGGATTATCTGGATGAGTCCAATCTAATCACATAAACCCTTAGAAACAGTGAACTTTCTCTGGCTAGAGGCAGAGAAATGTGGAAGAAGAAGTCAGAAAGATTTAGTATCCCTGGGAAGACTTGTCTCTCCCTAAAGAAATTATGTGGCACAAAATTCCAGAGGATTCCAATTTCATTTTATCATAATGAGGAACATGTCTTTCCGGGCACATCTTCTTCCTTCCAGGGCTCTTTCCCTGGTTTCAAGAGAACTTAATGACAAATCAGAGTCCTATATGGTGAGTAGAAAACTAGAACACAGGTTGCTAATTGATGTTATTAGAGGGGCATTTCACCAGAGCTCTCAAAAACACCTTTCCCCCGCCAAAAAATACACCTGTTCTGGAACTATACACAACTCTCTAATGACCAAAATGTCCAGGTTCATTCCCATTCTTTGAATAAGAATGAACATGTATTCTCATGGACTGCTTCTCTGTACTATTGATTCCTAGATTGATCAAACTTTGCTGGCAATTTTTTCTCTGTAAATGCAATTTTATCAATGATTAAGCTAATTACTGAGCGTGCTTCCATCCGATTCCAAGGTTTTGTCACTGTGACAGTTCACAGTGTCTCCTTTCTGATGGGCTTTTACAAATGAACAGGTATCTATGTTCCCATCAATGGTTTTGAGAACTTTTTTTCACTCTGGAGAACTCTTTCTTCAAATGAACTCTTATAATCTCAAATTATAATATTAAAAAAACAGGTATCTTTGATTAAATAGGCACAATGAACTTTAGGCTTAGACTCAGAACCACATGCAACTCATTCTTCTTCTTTTCACTCTTTGGCAGATAACCCAAAAGTTTGAAAAAATAGTCAGAATACCATTAAGCTAAACTGTATCTCAAACTCCCAGCCAGCTCTATGTTTCTACAAAAACAAAGTCACATTGTCCAAGAAAAAAATTCACATTCCAAAGGCGTTAGTACTTGAAGCTTCTCCACACGGCACACCTACTCACCAGGACTGGCTTCAGGATGTCCAAGTTGGAGCGAAGTACTTGCTCAGCTGCATCCAGTTTTTCTCGTGGCAGGCTGCAAAGCTTAGAAACTTCTTGATCACCAAGTTGAATCATCTTTTCTACTTTGGATCCACCACTGCACAGATTCGTCAAATGTAACTGGTAGCCTTGCAAAAATATCTGGAAGCATTTTGTACAGAGAGACAAACAAAACTGGATTATAAGGATGAGAAGTTGGGTCCTTGAATCCTTTGGGGGGACTTCACATCAATACAACTTTAAAGAATGGACATAACCTCAATAACCCGAAGCATCGGGTCTCTTTGATGAACTTCGGAATGCATCAAGGCGCGGTCTGACAGGAAATTTAAAACTTAAATGTTGTGTTTGACTCATCATCTCCCACTCTCTTGTCCTTGGGAAGAGAAATCCCGAGTCCAACTCTTTTTCTCAAAAGCGGGACACATGATTCAGTAACTAGGAATCTGGAGCCTGAACTCCTGAAACTACTTTTATTAGAGAAAAACATTCTCATTACTTTGGAACTTATAATATCTTAAACTGGAGTTGGGCTGAATTACGGTTTAAAAGCATCTATACTATTTATTTGTAGGTAGAGATGTTTAACTGAGGCAAAGAACTACTTTCAAGCAATTTCAGAATTTATATTTTGCCTTTTACTCGCCGCAGAGTAGAGTACCAGAAAGCCAAACTTCTCATCTCATTTCATTGACAGGCCAATTCTAACTCATTCTTATCTATTCATTATAGTAGACCTCCTAGAGAGCTTCACTGTGGCCATATTTTGTTTACTTAATTAGCTTTTGGGGCCTAAATAAATTGAGCTTCTTCATGTATGGTCCTCACTATCCATTAGACAGCAAGTTCGATAAGATGAAGGACTTTGCTTTTCCTGCTCACTTGTGTCCACAGTGCTGGAACACTGCAGTTAATAATATGTGTCGAATCACTGAATGGATATGCAGACTCTTTATTACTCCATTACTACCTCCCTGTTAGTTTAAATTAGTGCTGCTTGACCTGCTTATAGTACAACCTACTGTAAGCGATGGACCAAAAGCCTCAAAGACCCATTTTTCTAACATTGCAGAGCATTTGGCCTGCCATGGTTTCCATTAAGTTTTCACCTACTGCCAGATACTCAAGCACACTTCAGTTGGTCTCCTTTCTCTAACTAGTCCTTGCTTCTAGGCTCAGCTCACCTTTAGAGCACTGACACAGAGACTAATTACCACTCAAGGACCACCTCCGTATTTAGGATGCCTCTTAATGTTAACTGATTGAAAGTGACACATATGAAATTGGCAGGGGCAATGGAAATCATGCTAAATGCAACTATTTTCATATGCCTGCTGCCTCTGGCCCATCTCCCGACCACACAATTGGTAAACACAAGGCATATTTTCCTAGTTTCATAAGGGCAAGCAGTAAGCACATTTTTCTAATTTTAAAAGTTCTAGATCATGTACGGTAAAGGTCTTATTTTCAGGCATAAACATTTCCACTGCTTCTGCTTATTGTAAAGACAAGCTAGTATGCAGACATGAGACAGGTTAAGGAAGCAACTTCCCTTTCTGCCAGAGAATAAACTGAGACGCTTCTCTGGAAATCAATAACCATGCAAGCTGGGTCTGCTACCCACTACATAGGAGCTATATATCTAATGATGGCAGAGGAAGTTTTCCAGGGATATAAGGTTAAAATTCCATATAAACACTAATAGCACTTCCTGGTTTTATAAATTAAGAAAAAAAAATTCTCCTTATATACCTTTCTTGTCTGTCTTTAAAGGAAGCATTAAGTTTTCATAATCTGCTGACAGAGCTGCTCCAGTTCAATAATCCTCAACCCTGGTTACTGCGAAATTTTAAAGAAAATGTTTAACCCATCTTAACTTAAACGCATCCATCTTTTAGGAGGAAGTTATCAACACATGTCAGTTGACAGGCAGGAAATCAGTTTTATTTCAATCAGCTGGCCCATGACTCCAGGTGGCATATTCCATCTCTGAATGGTTTGGCAATGCCAGTTTGAGCAGGGAAATAAAAATAGGTGATGCTGAATTTGAGCTAATGCCCTCCTTCCACACCATTACAAAGCCAGGGGTTTATATTTTTTTCCATGCATTCTCAAACAGTGGATTGCCACCAGCCCCACCAAGGGAGCCGAAGGTCACAGCTTACCTTGCGGAGACTGACACCAGCCCCCAGCACTTTGTCCACAGTAGGCCCTGGCAGAGAGAGGTTGTGATTCAGGAATCCAGAGAAGGTTTCATTGTCCACCAGGAAATCCTGAAGTGTCAAGCCTGCTGAGAAATAGTGTTTTATTTTCATTTAATAAGTAACTCCAAAAAAAATCAGCACAATGGGGCAAGTGGAGAAAAATATAATATTGATTGCCTCGTTTTAAACTGACTGGTAACCACAGATTCTGGCTTAAGCACACAGAGAAACGAGGCTCAAGGAGCTTCGCCTTCTCAGGAGACATGAAAAGATTGCTTTCTAAAGACGTACAGAGCCACACAGCATGTGCTCTTAGACTCAAACAGTGTGACAGTGCTGTACACACACACACACACACACAGCCTTGCCTTGCTTTACAAGGCAAAAGCCAAACCTTTCAAATGATCTCACCCATCCCACCTGAGATTTGTGACACTAACCCCACTGCTCCTGTCTCCCTGCTGCTATCTCAGACAGAGAAAAATTGAGAACAAAAATCTTATTCTCAACAAGCCCCAGGGCTGATTTCCCCTCAATGAAGAGCAGTGGTTCTCAAACTTGAGTGGACATCAGTTTCACCTTGCAGGTTCTGTTTAAAAAGATTGCTGGCTTCCATCACCAGAGTTTTCCAATCAGGGGGCCTGGGATGAGGCCAGAGAATCTGCCTTTCTAACAAGCTTCCAGCTGACGCTGATGCTGCTGGTCTGGGGCCCAAATTTTGAGAACCACTGGTGTACAGCATTACACCTATCAAAGTGCTTCCGCAGACACGGTCTCATTTTAATTCCAAACATGGAACACATGACATGGAGCTCCAAAACCTGGTCTGCTGCACTTTAAGAAAACACATAAGCGTATGGTTTTACAAAATCAATCCTACCAATGATTAGATTGCTGCAGGGTTTGATACAGAATCCATTTAAATAATAAGTCCTACAGATACATTTTAAAAAGGCTCCAATCCAGTGTAGTGAAGTAGAAGGAGCACTGGCCAGAAACCTAGAATTTCAGTCCCCAGAGTTGGAGGCTGTGCCTGTGGTGTCATGTGACTATTTCATAATCTTTCTGAATCCCAACTTCTTCATCTCTAAAATGAGAGGTTTCTGACCAGATGCCTGGTAGTGGCCCCTCATTTCCCCTAACTTATTTCATTTAACTCTCTACTTCTCCTTCTGCGGCACCCTCTTAATAACCCAGCTTCTTCCAATAAAGAGAAAACCAGCCAATCATAACCACATGGGCAGGCAGTCATCATCTGTAGACTGCAGCCCACAGATCCAGGCACTAACCAACCTCTAGGGGGCAAATCTCGCAAAACCAAATCATTTAACTGAAGAGAGCAAGAGGTTAGATCTGAAATCGGGGCTATAGTATGAGGCTTAAAGAAGACAGGAGTTAAACCTGGGATCTAAGGCTTATATGTGTACAGAGACATAGTAGAAGGAGCAACCAACAGCCCAATCAGACCCCCATCAGCGCTGCCTGGTCCAAGTATGCTCTGCCTAAGGAAATGTGAGTAACACAGAGCTACAGAAAGGGTAAATTAAGCACAGTTCACAACTAGTTATTCCTCACGACACCTTCAAGAAGCTGTTCCTTGCCCAACTAGTGTCCTCCTCAGAACAGGTGCTCCTGCAGGTGGCCATCTGCCTGGTGCTTCCTACCACACATGACGTTATACTGTTACCATCAAGTTTACTTCCGTAATTGTCAAACCTCAGAGCACCTAAGAGTCACTGAGGAAGCATGCCAAAATGCAGTTGCTTGGGCCCAATCCCCAGATATACTGAAATAGCGGGTCTAGAATGGGGCCTAAGAATCTATATTTTAATATGCAGCCTTTGTACTTCTAATGCATGGGGTCTGGGCACCATACTTTTAGGAACACTCTTTTATTGCATACTATCTCTCCTAGACTACACGCCTCTGGGACACAGAATATGTTTTATCTCTGTATTGCAGTGCATACGCCAAGGCCTGGCAAAGAATTACTGGTTAGTGAATGATAGCTGGATAATAAATATTAGGAGATGGGATTAGGACTAAGAAGATTCCAGAAGTATCTGAGCAGCATCACAGGAGGCTTCCTTTCAGCTGAGCAGGTCTGAGGAGGGCCTAGGGGTGTCAGAATGATCCACCAGCTGCACTCTAGGAGTAAGCAGGATCCCTAGTCACTAGTACTATAGTCCCAGGGAAACAGCAACATCTGCAGTGTCCCAGTATCCCTATGGCAGAGGTAAACAGGAAGGAATGTAGGAAAGCTGGTGGCTTCAACTGGGGCTTGGCATGAAAAGCCAGACACTGAGCATTGTGGAACAAAGGGAAAAGCACCATACCGAGGGTCAGACCTCTCTGAGCCCTGGACAGAACATGAACTGACTCTCACAAATTCCTCCTGAATATGAAAAGCCAGAGCAGCAGGCAGATACTATGATAGAGAACTTCAGAACAGCCTCCTCCCGAGCAGGGCTGCTAGTGTGGGAGGCTGACCCTGGCTGCACTTGTAACGGGTCTAGGTCATGGACAACACTCTCCAGAGCAGCAAGTGTCCTCAGTGTGTTTTTACGACTCTTCTGTTGGATCAACAGGCTCTGAGGATAAGAACAGCTGGATGTGATCAAATTCCAACCACCTATCAGAGAATCCCCTGGATAAGACATAAGAACCAAGAGGCTGATTAAACAGTCAACAACCCTTGGCAGTGCATGTGCAAGGGGTGGTGAGGTCACTGGGTGGGGAAGCAGCAAGGAGGCCCAAGATCCCTGGCTATAAAAAATATGCATTCTGGTCACATGGATACCACACCACCAATGGCAGCTGCAGCCAGTGTGGACACAGGGAGGCAATGTGGTACGGTACATGGTTTCTCAAACTTGGCTCCCATTAGTCCCATGAGGGAGCTGTAAAAAAATCCCAATGCCCAGGCCACAGCCCCCGACAACTAATCAGAACTGGGGCTAAGACCCAGGCATCAAAAATTTATAACTCCCCAGGTGATTTCAGGCAAGTTTGAGAAACAATGGTATGGCAGAAAGATCAGGGGTGTGGAACTACAAAAACCTAAACTTGACGCTGGACTCTGCTATTTATTAACTGTATGGCTTTAAGAATTCCATTTTGTTTTCCTGAGCCCAAGTTTTCTTCCCTAAGAGGTAAGGATGACAGCTATCTATCTTTCAAAGTTATGGGAATAAGAGCTATTCGTATGTAAAGCATGAATAATGAGTGAGTGGCTCATGGTAGGTACTCAATAAACGATAACAATTTTGTAATTTTGAAAAAAGTTTTTTTCACTCAACTTTACCAATGTACCACAATGAACCACAATGTACCACAGAGAAAAGGTAAAGACACAGACTTTGCCCTCAAAGAACTTCCAAGGCTGATAAGGGAGATGAAGATGTAAATCTGTAAAGCAGGAGGGATGAGGAAGCCAGAAGAAGACAGTTCACGGAAGGATCTGAACAAGATGAGGTTTATCTGCAAGTGCTTCACAGTGGAGTCAGGCCAGAGCGAAATTTTGGAAAAGGACAGAAAGTTAAAATTCTCTAGAGGCTGTGGTATGGAGAGGGTCTGTCCTCTCATGATGGCAAGGACCAGGACGCCCTATAGTCACAGTGCTGTGCACATAGTAGGTGCTCAAAAATGTTTTTTGAATGAATAACTAACCAACAAGCAAATAAACATAGAGAGAGGAGATTCCTCAAAACCTAAGGGTTGGAAAGTAGGATGAGAGAAGGACTAGGGAGGAAGACAGTGTGAGGCCAGAGTAGGGTGGCTTTGTATCTCTGGTCTCAGTTTTCTCCATTCTGTGGCTGTCAGGAAAATGAGTGGAGAAGAATATTGAGAAAGCCGGATGTCGAAAACAGACCTTCTCCTCTTAGCCTAGCTAACTCTTATCCCTTTCTTTATGACTTGTCCCATGAGTCATTTCTTTCAAGAAACTGCCCTGACTTTCCTACCCACAGGCTGGGTTAAGTGGCCTTCCTCTGTCCCTAATAGCATCGTCAGGCACTGCTCAGATCAAGCTTCAGTTGTCTGAGCACACATCTCTTTCCCTAGAAGAAGGGCCTTGAGGGCCAGGACTTTGTAACCCTGAAGTGCAGCAGAGCCTGGCAAAGATGAGGCTCTCAGTAAATGGCGAGTGTGTGAAGGAATGAACACCAATGAGTGAATAAACTAATGACATGAGACAATCAGGAAAACCTCCAATTATGGAGAAGTCAATTCACCTTGCAGTGGTTAGGAAAGAGTGGACATGAACGTGAAACACACCAGGTTCAAAACAGCACCAGAGTTTCTCTGAGCCCACTCGACTACATCAGCCCAGGTCAAGAAGAGTCAGGGGAACAGAAGCTGGTAACAGGGAGTGGGGAAGTGTCTATAGAACAAATGGGGGTGACAGTGGCATCTATCTGACTGGGCTTAGCTGTGGGTTAAATGAGAAAATGCACTTGAAGTCCCAGTGTAATGCCAGGCACCGAGAAAGGTATCCAATAAATGACGGCTGCTATTATCACCATTTTCAGAAATGACTGGTCTCATTAGCTTCGTTGCTAATTTAACCCTAAAGCATATGCTTTTAGAATAGATAAGAATACAGAAGTGACTGCCAACTAAGTGGAGAAGTTGAATTTATGACCTAAGGGGGTGTGTGTGTGTGTGTGTGTGTGTGTGTGTGTGTGTGTGTGTGTGTTATATTTGCCTGGCTGAGTTCCTGAGTCAGAAAGAATTACTGAATTCTTTCTGTTGATACTGTCCATAAGATGAAGAAAAGGTTGAAGCTGATTGACTTGTCTGTTCAGAATTTTATAGAGGAATAAATAAATCTAGCCTTTTACAGAGAATCAACAGGAATGATCTCATCTATGAGGTCACTGCGAGGATGAGCATAGGTGGAAGATGACTAGCCAGAAAGGTCTCTAGAAGTGAGACAGGGAAAAGACAGTCACTTAGCCATTTAATTTCACCCGAGTGAGCTAACACGATCTCGATTTTCTTAACTATAAAATACGGGGTGAGAAGGTCATCTCAGAAGTCTTCTTACCCATGATATTGAAAGGTACACTTGGAGCACTGGATATAGCACTTGGATCTAAATCCAAGACCCAGCTCTGCTGTTCCTCAACTGTGTAACCATGAATCTCACTTTTCCCCTTTTCCTCATCTCTCTGGGCCTCAGTTTCCTTAAGCATAAAATGGGGCTAATAACATTCACGTTGTTGTGAAAAACAAGATCATAGGGAAAGAGCTGATGCACCTCAAGAGTTTACATGGGTAGCTGAGTGGGTATGAATGCTGTCATAGAACACAGCCATCAGAAAGCTAGACTGGTCACTAAATTGTGAGTTCCTGCTGCCTGCGGAGAACACTAAAAGTCACAATCCAGCAAAAGGCCAAGAGAGTTTTCCTCCTGCAATCTCTCTACTATGAATGAAAATACATGATCCACTGAACCCAGCCTCCTTGGTTTTGTCTGGAGGAGCCTGTCCAACTTCCAAGAGCTTTACTTTGGGTACAGTGAGGTGGGGCAAAAGAAAGAAGGGGGGAAAAATTCCGGAGCTTGGAGTCTAAGGAATAAAACAAGTGAAACGTGTACTCTGTGTGCTGAGGAAGAACTGGGCAGAAGCCTGTTTCTTGCCAATCCTCTGGGCCAGGGCTCTCTAAGTTAAGGAAACAGGTAGACGGGTGTGGCAGGGAGAGGCAGGGAGAGGCCCTGCACCCAGGGGATGCTCTTACAGCCACTTAAGTGTTCCTCTGCTTCTCCCAGCCTGCCTGAGTGCAGCAGAGGAGGACGAAGAAGGAGAGGAGGGGAGGGGGGAGGAGGGAAAAGGACGGATGAAGGAGGGCAGCGGCAGGAAGGCGGAGGAGGGAAGCCCGCAGCCAGAGAGCTGGGGTTATTCTCGGTCGATGCCCTCCAGTCCCCGGCTCTGGTTTCAAGATTGCTGTAGCCGCTTTTGTTCAACATGAAAAGAAACCACAGCAATCAGCTGCTTCAGAAGTGGGTAGAGGAGGGAAATGAAAAAAAAGAAGTCGGGAAAGAGATCAAGTCAGCATCCATCCAAGGCCCAGATACTCTTCCTAAAAGGACCCCAGGAGGGTCTTCCAGCCTTGACTCTGTCAAATGGCCTTGAGGGAAGGGCCTGGGCCAAATTCTAACTCGTGGCTTTACTCAGCCTAAGCTTTATAAATAAGACCTTGAAACATTTCTCTACTAAAGGGCTGGTAATAAACATACTTGGGTGTCTTCTGGGGTGTTTTTTGTTGTTTTGGTTTGTTTTCCTGATGCTATGGTTGTCCTTTCTTCTTCAAAGATAGCTACTGCCTGCTTCTCTAAGATGGCTGGACCCTCTCTGGGAAGACCAGGGCTTCTCTGGGAAGTTCAGGGCTGCGGAGAAGCAGGTAAAGCAGGGCGACCTCGCTGTTCCCTGGGGTGACTCCATAGAGCAGATGAGAGGAGGCCAGGAGCCTGGGGTGCACACAGCCTCAGGACCTCCCTGCTGTGTGTCTGGGCCTGGGGGCCCCAACCTGTGAGAAGTTTCCTTCTCTGCAGTGAGGGCTTGCTGAGGGGTACTAACACACACCTGAAAGATCACAGGTTCTGAAGTCTGGCTAACCTGGTTCAAATCTCAGTTCCAGAATTTTCCAGTTATGTGACCTTGAAGAGGTCACTCAGGCTCTCCGAGCCTGCAATGGAGGTCTGCCTTACGAGGGTGTGGGTTAGGTAAGCGCTCATGACACTAAGTGTGTAGCACCGTGAACTCATTATGAATGAGAAAATACAAGCTGAAAATTAAATAAGTTCTAACTAAATGTTGATAAAGTCATAATGACAATTATGTGATGGGTTCCCAAAAGAAACCAGAAAATTCATGGTTATGAACTCGTTGAGGCAAGTACTAGGGGAGTCAGAGTCTTCCCTCGAGATCAATGGGAGTACTGTTAACTTTAGAAGCCACATAGTTCCTAATGTATTTTACATGTAACGTGAACTTGCATTAGTTCAACAAACTTAAATGGCCACTGAACCCCAAACACTAGTGCAATGGTTCAAAGTAGTAATATTACTTGGTTCTTCTTGAAGGCAGGAGCCTGTTAACAAAAGAGATGCTGTATAAAGACATGATCCTTTCTCTTGTCTTCCAAGAAGAGATGGACAGAGGATCGGGTGAGCAGAGCCGTGAGTTCCAGCCCTCTCTGCCAGTCCAGAATCAGTCATCAGTGAAATCGCAGG
Organism: Pteropus vampyrus; assembly: GCF_000151845.1. Taxonomy (NCBI): domain Eukaryota; kingdom Metazoa; phylum Chordata; class Mammalia; order Chiroptera; family Pteropodidae; genus Pteropus; species Pteropus vampyrus. The sequence goes on along the minus strand of NW_011888884.1, from coordinate 4,959,763 downwards.
ATGAAAAGAGACAATAAGCATCTTTCTCCAGATCCATCTACTAAGGCAAAGGCATACTCGTGTCTCACTGAGAGAAGTCGTTGGTAGCACCTGGAATGAAGACTGACATCAACTGATAAGAACCTGAATGGTAATCAGGTCCTCAAAGTGCCAGTGGAGACTGTGGCTCCAAAGGAAAACGGTGACCTGTTCACAACGGCCAGGAGCACTCCTGATGCAATGGGAGTGGCAGGCACAGTCAGGCTGGCTTTGGAAAAAATGAAAGGTAATACTGAGGAGGGAGAATTGTGGCCCAAATGAGTTCTGGGCCTAAAAGAAGATGAGTTTATAAGTTAGGGGCCGAGAAAGAATTCTTTTCCAGGCTGGACTAAGACAGAATTGTTAAAACACACACACACACACACACACACACACACACACACACACACACACACTACATACAATATATAAATAGCTTAGTTTTTCTTCTTTGAAAAATAATAAAATGTATTAAGGGATAAGGTATTGATCTGTGGGCAGAGGAAGGTAATTGGCATTTACTGAGCATCAGACACGTTATATGTGTTATTTTATAGAATCCCTAAAACGAACTTACAAAAAATGTATTATTCCCCTTTTTCAAGTGTGAAAAAAGACCCAGGGAGGATAATATCCTGCTCAAGGTCACAGAGCAAGAAAGAGGTAAATTTGAATACAATGGGCTCTGGCTACAAAGCTTTGGCTCTTTCTCCTACATCAGTAATTAAATAAATCGTTTTACTCTTTAAAAATACTTTGCCACATTTTTGGTATGAAAAGTAAATGATGCTACCCATGCTTCCTGGGATCAGAATAGGGTGACATGGCAGCATGGTGTGGTAGGAAGATGCTGAGCCTTGGGGTCAGACAGACCTGGATTCAATTCACAGCTTTATTCTATGACCTTGGGCAACAGACATAACATTTTCCAGTCTCAGTTTCCTCATCAATACAATGGAGATGATAATATTAGCCTGCTAGTGCCAGTGTAAGCCTCGAATTAAATGATATATTAAAATGTAAAATGGCATCATTATCTGATGCAACTTAGTCTGTTGGACAAAGTATCACTCCAAGATTGCCCTTTTGTGCTTCAGTGCAACAGTGATTAGAGGCCAGAAATGAGAAGTACTCAACTAGAAACAAACTGGACCCCCAACCTGTTCTTTGCCACCCACAGAGTAAATAAATCTTATACTGGAAAAGCAAGAGATATGAAACAATGTTCTTATGTTATAACAATCCAAACTTTTTAAAGACAGTCCAAAATTGTGGGGTACGTGCTATCCTGTAATTGGGTACAGTTGTGTTTTCTATTCTTGTCTGGGTAAAGTCTACTTCTGATTTTAGATCAAGCAATATTTTGACATAGCATTGTAGCATTGCATCCACCTGATTACAGCCTAGCTGGGAACAGGCCCCTACTCTAGACGGAAACCAGCGATCTAGACTCTGGGATGCAGCCTGGCTGTGACAGGTCTAAGAAAACTTTCTCATAATAGCTGGAAAAAGTTTCCAACTATGAAACCCTAAGACCCTAAATCAGAACTTCTGACCAGTGCCTACAGAACAAGAATCGCAATCACCCAAAGACTTAAAGGAATTTCCAGTGTGATGACATGATACTGACACATATATCATGAGATTTCCCAACAAGATGGCATGAGTAGGGCCCACAAGGATGATAAGCAAAGTTTGGGGTTGCAACTTTAACTTCAGCGGCTGCTCAAGGGAATGAGGGGGTTCAGGCGGGGAAGGAGAAGTGGCTGTGAGTCACAGGAAGTTCTTTCTAGACGAGCCTTGGGGAATGTTCCACTCAAGCCTGTTACCCGTGAAGCCAGGAAGTGGAGGAAGTCTGGCATTTCTCTCGGAAGGCCTCTTGTCTCCTTTGTGATCCCAGCCCATAAATGTTTAGTATCCTGTGACTTTGGAGAAGTTTCTGGCTACCCTGGGCTGTGCTCTTTAGCATATAATAGCAGAGTATGAAAAACCTTTTCCTGCCTCTTGCCAGCTATGCTTCCTTAGACAAGTTACTTAGTCTCTCTGAACTTCGACTCCTTCATGTGCATAAAAAAGAATAAAATTCCCTACCTTGCATGATGGTTACGAAAATGCAGCAAACTAAAGTACAAGCTTGGTACTTCTTATGTGCCAGATAACTGTACTAAATATGCTTTACCCTTATTAGCTCACTTATTCTCTACAATATCCCTAAGTGAAGTTCTATTAATATCTCCATTTTGAGGAAACTGAGACACACAGATGTTATGGAATGGTCCAAGGTGACATAGCTAGTAAGTAGCAGAGCCAAGATTTGAACCAAGGCAGTCTGGCTGCCAAGTCTGTTGTCTTAACACTAAATTGTACTGCCCAGTGGATATTTACAAGATGATAATTTTACATCCCTTTCTCTCAACCCCCTGCCATAACCAACTACACTGCCATGTCACCAAAGCCTGCCCTGCCCTCAGGGGATCATGTCTTTTTTGACTTTCAAAGATCATAGCTGAATCAAAGGTCCGTACAATGAGTTTTCAGTATTGCCAATAAATCCAACAGCCAGAAGGTTATGACTCTTTTCCTTAAGTTCACCACAAACCTCAGAACTCATTTCACAAAAGTCTTACAGAGCACATCAGAAAGACCAAACAAACCAGATTTGTACCATGAATATACAGAAAATGGCAGCCATGCTAATGACATTCAAAATCTAGCTGAAGGGAGGGAAATGCTCAAGACCCAAGTCAGGACAACAGGATGCATGCAGCGCTGCACTAGATCTCTCCTCCAGTCCTTCACCTTTTCAGCCCTTGACCTCGATGATGTGGGATGTGCTCCAGAGGGACACCTCCAGCCTAGTGACAAAATGCCTAAAGTTCTTCCTTGTTCTTTCCCATCAAAGTTCTCATGAGCTTCAGAGGACTCTACATCTTAGAGAGAAGGTATTTCAGAAGCCCCTGATTCAGGGGTTACGGGAGGTCAGTACAAGGAGCTGAGACAAGGTACACTAGGCCATGGCAACGAGCCATACAGGTTGTGTACTACCCAACTTCAGGGAGTACAGTTCTCATGGGGAGTGCCATTTATGTAGACCATGCCATCCACAGACATGCGTAATTTGGCAGCTCTTCATACAACTTGAGGGGGAACAGTCACCCCTCAACTGTTCCATCTACCTGTCCTGGCCTAATTCAACAGGTCTAGAAAATCTTCTTCTCAATTCCCACAGAGCACCGAGCACCTACTGGGCTTCTGTTAAAAGATGTTGGTGCAGCTGTAATTTGGGACAGAACCTGATACCTAGAGAGCTAAGATCCTGGCCGAGGATGGAAGCTGCTGAGTCCCCTGCACAGGAGAAATTGGGGATCTGGCATCCAGCCCCACCACAGAACCCACAGCCCTGTCCATTGGGCCAGGCAGGCCACGGCTGGTAAAAAGAGAACTCTCACAATACCCTCACAAGCCTAGGAATTGTCCCTGGCCAGCATAAGCATGGTGAGGCTAAGGGAGCAGACATACTATACAGCAGTGGACAAGAGCCCAGCTAACGGTGGAAATGGGGGAAAGTAGGGAAGTTGGAGAACTTTTTAGAGGGGATATGAGGATGGCCCACCCCTGGAAGGCAAGAAGCCTCAGCCCCAGGATGTGCATTTCATAACTTCCAGTCAAGTAGGAAGCCCCAATCACTATCCATGGTACAAACTCCAGAGGGGCTTGGGCCCACGGTACCCCCTAGAGATGAAGGAACCCATAGTCCAAATTCCAGAATTTGAGAAAGAAGCAAGGCACTAGGGTAAAGTGGATGAGCAGAAAGGTTCAGCAGGAAGCAGGCTAATGAGCCTCTTAGGCATCACTAAGTGATACATATAAGTGGTTGAAAAGGAAATAGGCCAAAAGAAAGCAAAGGGACCATCCTTCTCCAGCCCAGTCCTGATCCAAGCAGTACCAGCCCCATCTGGGAGGCCTTAGCTCTGGCCGGCCTGCCAGCCTCACCGAAGCGGGGCAGGTGGGCTGGCTGGTGAGTGAAGTTGGCAGCCAGAGCAAAGGAGGTGGTTCGTTCCATGCCCCCAGGATCTCGCCGAGGCCTCTGGCAGGGGCAGACACTGGGTGTGAGGCCAGAAGCTGACACAATTTGGGGGGCTCTGTTTAAGAAAAAGTATATTTTTTTTAAATCCTACTTTGACAATTGCTGATTGCTAAAATCCCTACCAAGGCCTCAAAAGGGATCTATGAAAGTACAACTTTTTAAGCTTCTCAGTAAATCCACTTCAGGCCTCGGGGTTTATGGCAGCTCTTCCAGTAAAGTTCTGGAAGGTAAGCCTTGGGAAAGAAAGCAAGCCAAGACAGTTTTAAGAATTTTTGTCATTATTCTTAATTTAGAGCCTTGTCGACATGGGTTCACAAAGGGAATCAACTACATGTGCTGGGATTTCATACTTTTCAAAGTACTTTCACTTGACCCTTAAAATACTCTGTGAAAGGCGGTTATTTTCTCTCACCTTCATCTCACTAAGATGCACTGATTTCTTACCACGTGCCTGCTACTGATGCTTAGGATAAAGCCATGAGCAAAGGTCAGTCCTGCTCTCGAGGGCTACAGTGTAAGGGACAGCCCACAACACGGATGAGTCCCAGGTGATCCCCTCATTCGAATAATGGCCAAGTTTCCGAGATGAAACATTTTCAGGTTCTTTTGCAAAGTCTCCATTTTGAGGCAAGGCAAGTTGAAGCTCAGGGAGGCTGAACAAATTGGCAAAACCAGAGTCAGCCAGGAAGAGAAGGGGAGGTAAACGGACTCAAGATTTATTGTGTGTCAACTACGTGCTCTGCCCCTGCCATCAATCATCCACAGATTTCATCTGATTTAATGCTCAAGGACTCAGGGGTCAGCTAATCTCCATTTTTCAGGTAAACTGGGGGTCAGGAAGAATCAAAACATGCCCAAGATTCACACATAATAAGAGACAGAACCTGAACTTGTTCCCTAAAAGAATCTTAATACAAAGCCCCAAACTCTCTTATACCAGTGTTTTCCAATCTCCATTTATAAACTACTCTCATAATTTTTACCATATCCACATAAAATGTCTTCTTTAAATTAACTTTAACTCATTTTTTCCTATTTAACATTCTCCTAAGCAATAATACCCATGAAATTGCAATTTGATGCGGGTTAAAATTAAAAGTTGTCATCTGTGTACCACCTGAAATCATCTCAGATGCCACACAAAACTCAGTCAGAGAAACACCACTTGAGAGTCTGCACCTCACAGAAACAGAACGTAGACCTGTCACTTTTTCTAGAGTTTCTCAGTTGTTGTCACATTTTAGGTGTTCAGTAAATACTGGCTGAATGATTCAATTAATCAACCTATAAATCTATAAATGAACTAATGGCCTCTAAAGTCTCATCCAATAAATGGAAATAAAGCAATGCTCTAGTGCAGGAAACCATGGGGCTAAAAGAGAGTATTTGAGTAGAAACCTCCATGTGCACAAATTATCTGTGGATAGTCCAATGGATTTAGCAGATGCAAATTGAAGGAAAGAACAAGGCAAGTCACCCAAGTAGACTGCAGAAGCAGGAGCTCAGCAACCCAGCATTGATGACAACACATTAGTGGATCTTTAAGAGCCTTAAAGGGGTTGTTAGTCTCCAGTGATCCAAACCTCAAGCCTTCATCCCACAGTCATCAATGACTTGGATGAGAACAAAGAGGGCTACTTATCAAATTCCTAGAAGACAAGAGAAAACAAGCAACAGCAAATACAGTACATGGCAAAATCAGAGACTAAAATGGTTTGGGTAGGTCAAGATGACAAAAGGAATCTAAAAATGTAAAATAAAAAAGATGTTTTCCTTCAGTTCAAAAAGCCAACAGCACAATTAAGAAATGGAGAAATGGAGAACAAGTAGCTTGCAACACTATCTCTTTAAAAAACTCCACGATTTCAGTTTACCACACATGGAATATGAGTCAAAGGTGTGATATGGGTGTCCAAAGCCTAACGCAACCTTGGATTGCATCAACAGACATACACTGCTCAGAACAAGCGAGGCAAAAGTCCCCTTTACTCTGTGCTAGAATACTGTTGTAATTTCTGATAAACTTCAAGAAAGACAGAAACACACTGAAACACAACCAGAGGAGAGGCAGATATAGGAGGAAAGAGTCATTCCAGAAACCTAGAAAAATCAAAGACTGTGGGAAGAGAGAGGGAAAAGAAACAAGATCTGTCTTTAAATATTTCAAGGGAAGTAGAATTAGCATCATTCTCTAAAAGGCATAGCAAGGTAGTGGATATTTTCTGATAACTTAAGCTGTCCACACCCAAAATGAGCTGCCCGTGTGAGAATTAGGTCCCCATCTCAGGAAGTGGGTGTATGGGAGAGAAGGTTGATGAGGGCAGGGCTTCGGGCCAAGAATCTTTCCAATTCTGAGAGTGAGTGCAAGACAGCGAAGCACAGGTCTCTAAGTCAGGATCTACGCTGAACCACCTCAGTCTCTGATTCTCCCTGAAATCTGGAATGCTAGTCAAATGCTGCAAAATGCGACTGACTTCACCTAGGAAGAATCAACATTTCCTGTATTTCCCTCTAGACAGAGGCCTGGTTCTGAGCTGCAAGACAGGCGAAGAAAAGGTGAAAGCGATTTAAGAAGTAGCTGCAGGGCAGAAATAGGAACCTACTGAGTGAACAGAGAGATAAGCACTGATATAATGTAATCAAAATAGGAGGAGACCTCTCTTCGGAGCATGTAGAGAAAGCTTTTTTGAATGAAGTTTTGATTTTTTTTCTTCACTCTAACTCCTGTCGCCAGTTGTTCAATAAAAACAGCCTGTGTCTAAAGCCCCCACTAAGATCTGAAACTGTTTAACAGCTCACGCTCATCAGCCAGTTTATTTCTCCAGCTGTGAAGTTGAGAAAACAGCAAGGCCAGGTGTTCAGAAATGTATCACTAACACATAAGAAAAATATTGACTCCCACTTATTGAATATCTACGAGGTGCCAGACACTGTTAGAATTCTACATTATACATTGTAAGTTACCAAGTATACTACAGCTGAGGAAATTAAGGCTCAGAAAGTTTAACCGGCTTGGCCAAGATGTCACCATTCCAAAATAATCATAGCTCATATTCACTAAATGCTTCCTATGTGCCAGATGCTGTTTTAAGCAATTAAATGTTTTATCTCATTTACTCCTCACAATAATCCTATGAAATAGACTCTCCTATTGTTCTCACTTTATGGATGAGAAGAGGGGCCCAAAAGGGCCTAAATGACTGATTCGCAGTCACAAAACTACAAAACTACAAAAAATATTTATCCTAGCACTCTTTCCTATTTCCTCTGGGCCACACTGTCTCTGTACTAGAAAAAATAACCCAAGCTCTGCCTCTGGTCTACCAGGCAGGGGCCCTCTGGTAAATCAGGAAGGACTGATGCTTTGGTTGGTGTTTGCTACCTCTCTGTGTCCTGTGCTGGGACAGACATACATGTGCAGGACCAGAGGCCTACAGAGCAAGGAAACAGCATCCAGACGGCCTGGTCATGCAGCCAGGACTGGTCCAGCTGGGGGTCCCTAAAAACTGACCCAGGAGCTGAATGAAGCACAATCATACCTTTCTTTTCTGTGAAGTGACAGCTCCTCTGTGCCAACCCACGCAGAGCTTAGCTTCCCTCTGTCATCAGTTCCCACACTGCCCATTGCCTCTTTTCCTATCCCCAAGAAAAAGCTCCACTCCAAGTCTGGTTTAAACTCTAACACTTTTGTCAAGTGGATCACAATCTGGGAGGCCAGCCCATCCCACCCCTCCCAAAACACCAAACTGAGTAGAAAATACATTCCTGGAATAGTGACAGCAGTTGGCCCATGGCGGGGAATAATTTATCACTGACATTGTTTAGAACCACCAGTGCATGGTGATGATAAAAAGCAGACCACCTTTTAATAGGCTTCATTATTGCTTTTAAATCCTCTACAGACTATGCCTGCACCACTGCCTGTACCCCGGACTGCTCCCACACCCCCTCACTGCTTTGTAGGCCACTGCCTGGGAGGCTGCCTCATGACTTCTGTAGCCAATGCCTCTGTCAGCAAACTGCCTGTTCCTCAAACACTTCCTTAATAGCACGCAGTAAACTGCCTGGACATTTACCAAATGAGGGATAAAGATTTTGCTTTTTAAAGATCAGAGTTCAAATGTCCATCAGACTAAATCAAATGACTAGGGGGAAAATGAATTACGTTTTCCTTTTAGAAGTAAATGCTTACTTTCACTTATCTATATCAAGTTGCAATTTTAATTACTCTTATATGCATAGAAGTATCCCCTTTCTATAAATCTGCCCATTCACTGCAACTTTATGGCCAACTCCAAAGAAATGAAGTTGGAAGCAACCTGCACCCCTAACTGTCCAAAAACCGGGCCTGTGTCATTCCTCTCTGGGGGGTTTTCTTGTCTACCCCAGGAAGCCAGCACACTCATTGTCTTCTCAGTTTCTCCTCAAATACCTCCTGCAGAGAGGCCTTAAAGACCAGCCACTGAGGAGGAAAACCCAGTAGAGAAGAGCTAAAAGGGATAAGCACCAGTCCGCCTGGGTTGCTGTCTCTCTTTGGCACAGGTCAATTTCCAATTACAAACCAACACACAGAAGACTTTTACTTACTTGAGCTGTGACTCTCGATCTTCTGTAATGTTCTCAGAACTTTGTGCATGTTCTTCATGGTGGTGTCTTTCTGGCTATATAAAAGAAGCCGCTGAGCATCTGAGAACAGGCGAGACACACTGCAGGGGATGCGAGAAAAGCAGAAAAGCTCTGGTTAGGGCCCCCGCCTGGTACACATGCCCCGGTCTGGCTGTCGGTTCTACACTCCTACAGCTGCCCACACTCAGCTTCACTGACACCCCATATTCCCAACCACCTACCCACCATCCTTTCCCGGAATGTTCTTCTCCATGTGTACACACAACCAAATCTTACATGTGCCTCCTTCTCCAGGAAGCCCTCCTTCATAAATAAATACGCGCGCGCGCGCGCGCACACACACGCACACACACACACACACGCACACACACACACACACACACACACACATTCTTACTCGCCCAGGGCCTACTTATCCATGAGACACAGTAAGGCACAGTGCCTAGGGCTCAGGATACTCTTTTAAAAACCAAATTCAAAAATTCAAAATGAGTATGAATAATGATGAATCCAGCCTGGATTACATTCACCTTTAGATCAACACACTTAGAAAATAAAAATTTTAATATTTTTGCATGGAAGAAAGGACCCACAAAAGCTACGAATCCTAAGGTCCATGAATAATATGGGGTGGTTCTGCTGGCCCAGCTGTTACTTCCTCAGAACCATCTTCCTACATCTCCTACAATCCTTAGTCCATGCTAACACATGCTTGGTTCTGTGCATTCCAAGAATCTTCAATGGCTAATTCAGCAAACACTTATTAAGCCCACATTTAGGTCTGGTGTTGAAATCGGGAGCCAGGAATACAAAAAGCTGAGGAAGGGGCATCATGGCCCTCAGGGAGCTCGTATCCAGGGACGAGAAAGACCAGAGAGTGAAAAGCTGCAGTAAGATAAACACTGACAGAGGAAGAGAGGTGATCTGTGAACTCTCCCAGCCTTGGTGGTGAGCTCCGTGAGGGCAGACAACTTCCTGTGCACATCTTTCTACCTACCCCTCCCCCCGGCCCCAGGCCAGCTGGTTCAGATGCACAGTGAATGTCTACTAAACGAGTGGCCAGGTGAAGCAGATCTGCTGTGTCTCCCTTTTCAACTTACAGCCAGTTTTTGGAGGAACAGCCCCCAGCCACGCGACTCTTAGCTAAATCTTGTTACTCCTAAAATACACTAAAGGAAGGTCTTAAATGCTGGCAGCAATTCTCCCTGCCCTCATTCTGCAAACTTTATCACACAAAACTTTATCACACAAAAGCAACTTTATTCAAATACAACCATTCAAAATTCTTCAGAGGCAGATAAGAGAAGGAAAAGTATTAACTGACAAGTTTGGGAAAGAAAACTTGATCTGGTACTTACATGGATTTGTTAAAGTTTCCAACAACCCCGGGAGCCTCACCAGGAGTCGGATAACGGAAACATGGGTTATTGGCATTACAGATAATCCCCTGAACCCAGGGAAGTGTTCCTGCAGAGGGCATGGCTTTGTTTGGAAAGTGGCCTGTTGACATCCAAGAGAAGAAAAACACAGGAGAAACATTAATTCTTTGAAGGGATTTTAAGACTTGATCTTTATCTCCATTGCTTCCACCCATTCAGTCTCTATCCCAAATCTGTCTGTCCCATCCCCCACATCCCACTGACCTGCCACCTCTGACTCAACCAACCCTGAATTGGAAACTTGGCATCAGACAGCAATTTTTAATCTACTCAACGTCATCTACAGAATGGAATCGACCTGGGGTACATTAGACCACGTACAGGAAGTGCCGGGTGTGCAGCTCGTACATGATCATCAGTTGTTCATCTTCCACCACCCTCCTTGCCTTTCAGAGACACAGAGGGGCCCTAGGGATGACCTAATCACACTCAAGGGAGGAAACTATGGCAAGATAAAATGGCTGATGGAGAACACTCAGGAAATTAGCAGGCAGGACCAGGAGTGGAACCCACATTTCCCTGGTCCCAGTCCACACGCTCCTTTCTTTATACCCGTGGCCCCTTTATTCTCAAGCCCTTCTCAATCTCCACTGTACTGTCCTCAGTTGGCCAAACTTATGTCGGTTTCACTTCCTCCGCCAGCTCACAAGCTCCTCAAAGGCACCTAATAAACATGTTAACTTCCGGTCAGATGTCACCTGTGAGGCTTACAGGTGTTGTTGTTGTTGTGTCACTCATCAAAACAATGAGCCCCATTCGATAGTGCATCTCCTCACTCTCCTTTCCCTTCATTATGGAGGAGCTTCTGACAGACAGCATGATTGGGTGTATTTGGCTGGTCTTAGGTGTCAAAGGCATAGTTTGGAGTGTGGCAGTCAGCCAGATGCTGCTTATAAGAATCAAGATAAATGTGCCCTGAAACAGGAGCTCTTAACCTGAGGAACAAGATGTGTGAATTCCCTTGGACAGAAAGGCCACGGCTCCTGCTTTCATCATATTCTCAGGGTTATCTGTGACCCCAAAGAGTTAAACAACCGTTGAGAACCACAGGCTCTAGGTGGCAAAAAGCCATGTAGCTTCAGGGGCTTTAGGGTCAGACCAACCAGGATTCATATCTGGTCCCTACAAATCACTAAGCAGTGACTTTGAGCCAAGTCACTGAACCTCTAACCCTCAGTTTCCTCATCTATAAAATGCTGATAAAAATACAATCTACTTCACAGAGCTGCAGTGAGTATTCCATGAGTTCTTACAGGCAAAGCACGAAGCAGAGAGCCTGGTACAATGTAAAAAGGCGCAGTGCATGGGCCTGTGGGATCACTGAGGCGCTGTAGTAGTGAGCCTGCAGCAGTACTTACTCTGCTGTTATCCAGTCTGAACACTCCTTTCATCTCACAGCTACCATCTTCCTTTAATCTTACTATTTTCATGCAAATGTGCTAACAGAGTCTCTCCCCGGAATCTAACCCATAGCCAAGACTTGCTACACTGCATTTCAGTATCGGGGGCCCTACTCTCTCTCTCTTCCCTTCTATCTGCATTCCAATCAGAGAGACAACATCCAAAGCAAGGACATAACAGGATCTGATCACTGTGGCCACTCTGAAGGGACTCTGGCCTGATGAACATTTAGTTAACCTCCTTATCTCCCTGTTAATAGTTCAAGGAAAACCAAACAAGGTCCCTTGCCGACATCAGCTGCTCCTCATGCAGGGAAGATCTGTGTAACCCAACCAAGGACCAAAGGAGTTTCCCCTTTAATCTCCCAGAGATACTGCCCTGATCTAGGCAGCACAGGACAATGGAAGATGAAGGTATTTCAAGCTATACCCTGGTGAGTGAAGTAAGGACCCTTCCTTGCATGATATGTCCCACCTATTTTGCAAATAAAAGTAGCAAGAAGATTTGTCACTGAGGGTACAAAATGACAATCAAATAGCATAATGGACTCCCGGGACCTAGGGAAGTAATTAGGACTTCAATGGCTCTGGGTCAAATTGGGAAAGATTTATGGGGAAAAATTATAGAGCAATCCTTTGTTTCCATAGACAAGACACCTCTACAAGATTCACCTTAGCTTTCTCCCTTCCAGCTAGGTCCCTAGAAGGGGGTGAGAATAGGAGATAAGGTTACAAGAGGTGCACAGATGGAAGCAAAAGTCTTATCTTCCTTTTATAGGTATAGGAATGTCACACCTGAGAATCTATGGTTTACATTTTTTTTTTCATTTTTATTTTTCAGGCGAGCCACCCTTGGTTGACCTCACAGATTGCAAGGACCTTGTCAGCTTACAATCCCTTATTTTTTTTATCTTTTACACCTACAGCACCTGGTCTTCCTAGGTGGTCTCCCATCTAAGTACTAACCAGGCCCAACTCTGCTTAGCTTCTGACATCAGACGGGATCAGGCTTGTTCAGGATAGCATGGCTGTAAACAAATCTATGGTTTAGATTAAGAGGGCTCTGGGTTAAAATTCAACAACTTGCCTAAGAACACAACCTTGGCAAGTGGCAGAGCCAGGATCCAAACAAACCGCAATTTGTCCAATGCCAAAGTCTGCCTGTTTCTACTACACCAGCTTGCCTGTCTGTAATCATTCTAGAGAGAGAACATCTCAGCAGATGAAAAAGCTGAGTTTTCCCTAGAACATACACTTCAGTGGGGCTTAGGATAATGCTTAAATAAAACCAAATATGCATTTGCTCATCACTCTTTAGGGTTCCAAAAGAGAAAGCAGAATTACCTCCCAGACCCACAAACTGAGTGTATATTTCATTTTGTATTTTTTTCCTTTTTGGTAAAATCTGAAAATCACATATGGTACAATGTTCTTGAGGTCTTTTGGGTTTTTAAAAACTTGAATACATAAAATGCATAATGGCAAATTAGCAGGTAAATAACTGCTGTTGTATACAGTGAAAGAGATGAGACTAGACCAAAAACACAATTAAAACATGACCGTAGCCCCACCCCTTTCCTGCTGAACAGCATCCTCCAAGCCTACAGAGTAGACAGGGTGTGGGTGGAGCTGGTTAATGGAAGGTAAAGTTACAGGAACAATGGAACAGAGGTTCTAGCTAAACCTACATAAGTGCTGATCATTTAGACTGGAACACTTCTACAGTGTCAGTCCATCCAGCGAGTTCAGCCAGGAGAGAAAGACCTATTTGTGGGTTAACGCCCATGACAATCATACAATGTAGGTATTATTATTCTCCTTTTATAGAGATGAGGAAACTCAGGTACCAAGAAGCTAAATCACTTGTCCAAGGTAATAAACCTAGTATGTGTTGGAGCTGGGAGTCAAACCCAAGTAACCTGACATCTAGAGCTTGGCCACCACTGTATTTTCTACACTCACTATAAAGGCCATCACCAAAACACAGGATTGGGAATCAGATAACCTGAGCTTTATTTTATCTCTGTCACTTATTAGATGTGTGAACTTAGGCAAATCCCTGTACTTCTCTGAGCCCCAATTTACTTATCGAGCAAATGATAACAATAATATAGTCTATTATACAAGGTTGTTATGAGCATCATTAGTCAAACTGAGAATACTGCTTAAAATTATGTGTTCCATGATTGGCAACTGTGTAATAAAGACATAAGGCGCATGAAAAAGACTGGCAGGGGCCAGATGACAGTGATGCCAAGGCGCTGCCTTAGGGGGCTTTTTTAATCACTACTTTCTGAACTATCAGTAAGATTATTTTACTTTCATGATTGAGAATGTATGAAACAGATGTTGGCTATTATTATAATTACTATTATCACCATTCACGAGAACTGAAAATAGTTTCCTGAGTTCACGCCTTATCAAAAAATCAGAAGCCTAGCTTTTCTGTTCCAAACCATTTACAGTGTTTCCTAAAGATAGCATCAAATTTAGCCCACAGCCATTGCCTGAATTTCACTTGCTAGTGGTGAGTCTCAATAAGAATGCTCAGATACTCACACTCATGTTGCTCATAGGGAGGGTAGCTCAGCCGAACAGAGATCAGGATCAGGAAGATAAAGAGAGGCCAGGCCACTTCCAGCAAAAGCTGACACTGAGTGGGAAATAAGACAGAGCACTGTGAATTTAAATAATAATATGAATGCCTAATGCTACTGGGCTTTGGGAAATCCACAGAAAAATTAATTAAACAATTGATGAACTTCTTCAATTTCTCCCATCACTCTTTAAGCTGTCATGACACTGAACTACTTGCAGTTCTCACCTTGTAACATACTATTCCATACCTCTGTGTTTTCCTTAAGAAAGAGAAGATGTTTCCCATCCTGCTTCCTCTGGCTCACTTCTGCTCACTCTTCAAGACTAAACCAGGCATCATTTCCCTTCCTAAAATCTCGGGCTAAACTAGAAGCCCTTCTCCTGTGCTCCCACAGTAACTGAGCCCCTGAAATCATCTGTTTCTATCACTGGCTTCCTCACTGCAATATGAGCACTCTGAAGGCAAAAACTGGGTCCCAGTCACCTTTGCATGCCCAGCTTTAGCACAGTTTCAGGTACGTAATGACCACTGTTGAAAGGGAAAGGCCAGAGCAAGCTGCTGTGCTAAATACACACCACTTCTGCTCCTCTAAATGCAAACACAGAGGTGTGCCCCACAAGGCTGAGAAGAGGGCTCAGAACAATGGAAATTCACACACAGTTCTATATCAACCTCCATGTACCCACGATGGGAAAGAGCTGGGAAGAGCGCAAAGGTCTTCCCCATCCATCAAGGTCTGGTCACCATCTTCTCTGATGTGTAGGAAGGTCATTAAACTTACAAGTAAGCATGATCCACTGATTAAAGCAATGAGGTTTCTCTAAAGGAAAAGCCCACCTCATTGAGTTGCCAAGGGATAAATAAGCACAGGGATAGGATGGAAATCATTACATAATTTAACTGAACCAGTGGTGTTCCAACAACTACAGATGCTCATTGATTTATGATGGAATTATGTCCCAATAAATCCATCATAAGTTGAAAATACTCTAAGCTGAAAATGCTCACCTACTGAACATCATAGTTTAGTAACCTGCCTTAAACACGTCTCATACAATGACTACACTGCAGAGTATCTGCTGTTTACACTCATGATTATGTGACTGAATGGGAGCTGCAGCTCGCTGCTGCTGCCCAGCATCACAAAAGTATCCTTCCCCTATCACTATCCTGGGAAAATATCAAAATTCGAAAGTCAAAGTAATGTTTCTACTGAATGGATACCACTTTCGCATCACTGTAAAGTCAAAAAAATGTAAGTTGAACCATCATAAATCGGGGACCGTGAGTAGTTACACTGCCTGATTTCTCACCTCTTTCTTCTTTTCATTTTTATACTCTAAAGTTCTAATTAAGATGAACACCAAAGAGCCCAGAAAAGTCATGGGGCCTTGTGGTTAAGAGTAACTACCACCGTGGCTTCTGAGCCATAAAGCCAAGAGAATACTGATATGAAATCCCTCCTCTTTCATCAAAATTTTTTTCTTGATCTTCAAGTTCATATATTTTTATTGTAGAAAATTTGAAATTAAAAATATACAGAAAAGTAGAAAAAATAAATATAAATCACCCTTAATTTACTTCCTAGAGGGAGTCTCTAGTAAATTGAGATAACAATGATTCTGTTAATTTTTTTGTCTTTTTTTCAATGCACACATAAATATTTTTCTCTACAAAATTTGAAATTATACAGCTTATATAGCTTTGTATTTTGCTTTTTAATTTAACACCATACTGGAAGTTTTTTCCATAATATAAAATATTCTCTTAAAGTATGGATTCTAATGGACACTTAATATTCTACACTGTGAATGGATCATAATTTAACTTTTTCTACTATTGCTGGTGCTTCAGATTGCTTAAAGGGTTTCTGTTTATTATTTTTTACTGAATTTTTTGGTATTTTAAACAACCTGTTTTTAATTTCTAAAGACCTTTGATATGGTTCCACAATAACCTCTTTTTTTTTAATCTTCTTTTGGTAAGGAAATATAAGGATGATGACAGTGGATGTCCTGGGGTGATAAGAAAATGGGTGATTTTTTAAATACTTTCCTGTGTTTCCTGAATTTTCCATAAATGGAACAAAAAAACCCACTGTTACCAGATAACTATGAAGAATAGTTTGCTATAAAAAGCACACCAGGAAGAAAAAAAAAAAAAGATAAATGGGTCCCTCTTTAGAAGGAGGAATGCTGTCAATGGGGTCTCCAAGACCAAAGATGGGGCTGGTCTTGCTAAGTATTTCTATAAATGATCCCAAAGAGGCAACACACACTGAAATCTCCAGGCTTTCAAATGACATTGGGCCTCTTCTACCAGCGGAGTTGGAAGTCCCTCCTTGGAGTTCCCCAAGTACTCTGTGCCTCTATTAGCACTTGGCAGAGCAAGGGTCCTATTTATTTGGGAGCTTCTCCCCTAGTGTCGCTTTCTTCTCACTAAGCGTTCATGATGAGGGCTTAAAAAATGTTTGTTGAGTAAGAGAATGAACTGAAGTTTATAAAATAATGAAGATGGAAATACAAAATCAGTTGAGCCCTTTGGGAAAGCAATTTGGCCATATGTATTCAAAGACATGTTTATCTCCTTTGATCCAGTAATATTCCTGGGAATATATCCTACGGAACTAAATTTAAAATAGCAAGAAGTTATATACATGAAATTGTTCATCCAATGAAACACTATAATTCAAAAATACTAGAAACAACTTAATTACAGGGCAAGAAAGAAATGACTAAATTATGGTACATCTACCCAACAATATAGTGTGCAGTCATTACAATAATGTTTGTGAAACGCAGACACTATTAACCATATAATATTAAATGAAAAAAGCAGAACACAAAATTTTATCCATTCTAAGCTTACAGCTAAATAAAATCACAAATATTAACAGACAAGAATAAACTTGTTAAAAATGGCATAATTGTGAATGAATTCAAAAGAGAATAATGAACATAAGATAAATAGTAGCTACCATTTATTTAAAGTCCAATATGTAGTAAGTACAATATATATGGATTATTTCATTGAATCCTTAGAATGAATCTGTGACATAGGAACCATTACCATCTCCATTTTATATGTGGCAAGGCTGAAGATCAAAGAAGAGCTAGTCAGCAGCAGGGTCAAGATTAGAGACCGCTTCTGCCCAATCCCAGAGGCCACATGAAATTCTTTTTGACACAGCAAGTGGCCCAGGTGGGAAATAACTTTACTGGATGTCATGGTCAAAAAAAAACAACAGGTTCCATACATGTAAAATAAACTCATGGCCTATAGATTTATTATAGTGACGGACCATCCTGAGCCCCTACTGTGTATCAGAGATTTTTATACATCACATCTTTTTTTTTTTATAGTGACATTGGTTAACAAAATCCAGTAAGTTTCAACAGTAAGTCATATATATTTTGCATTGTATGTTCACCACCCATTAATTAGGTTTCTTTCTGTCACCACATATTTGACCCCTTTTATCCTATCTACCCTCCCCGCTACCCTCTGGTAACCACTAATCTATTGTCCATGTCCATGAGTCTCTGTTGGTCATGTTTGTTAGTTGCTTTTAGGTTTATATCTCACGTATAAGTGATGTCATTAGACACTGCATCTCTAATATTTAATTTTCACAATAACTCTGTAAGTTAGGTCGCATCATCACTATTTTAGAAGTGAAGAAACTTAGGTTTCAATAGGTTATGTATGAGCCAAAGCCTGGTAAGAGAGCTCATGAGTACTGGAACCCAGATCTACTGACCCTAAATGTGTGCTTTTGCATCCATCATGTTGCCTCTCACAGAGCCATGTTTGGGACATATACCTTTTAAGATGGCCACTTAAGAGGAATCTATCACTCACTAGCCCTCCTGAGTACTGATCTGACCCAATAAATCAAGCCTTATGTTCCTGGACATCTCTATAGCCTGCACATCTAGGTTGTTCAAAATATGTCAGTTGATTGAATAAAATGAATGGGTCTTCCCCATGGTTCTGATAGTAAAGGGCACAAAGAAAATCTTACGAATCATTTTCAGCTTCTGAAGCCAGTGGGTGTAAAGCAGTTCAGGGAAAGAGGTAAAAAAAAAAAAAAAAAAAGACTAACCATAATAATTATCAACACTTAAGTGGGCCTTACTATGTACCAATGTTCTAGGTGCTTTACATATATTAACTCGTTTAATCTCCAAACGACACCATTAGCACTATAATGACACTCATTTATCAGATGAGAAAACTGAGGTTCAAAGAGTTAATAAATTGCCCAAGGCTATAAGGTTGATAAATGGCAGAGCCAGGATTCAAAGCCAGTCCAACTCAAGGGTGCCTACTTTTAGTCACTTTGCACCACAATCTCCTTATGCCTTCTGCTTTCTTACCAAAGTATCTAGATTCTTGATCTTCAGAGCCCTTGCTGAGCTGAATCACTCACATGTATGAATGAATGAAGAGATGGTCTCCAAAGCTCACACCACCCCAACCAGAGAACTCATGAGAGACAAAATTTAATCCATGCCATTTTACTCTGTACCTCTTAAATTATTTCTGTCATTGAACACAAAATTCACCTTCTAAACTCAGGGGGATGTTATAGGTATTTCTTTTCCTAATAGCCTCCCTCTAGAAACCTAAGTTTCACTCATCATCAAAATCAGATTTCTCCCCCATCCATAAACTTAACACTTTTCCTGCACGTGGTCCCTCATAAATAGCTTGGAAACAAAACTGATGCTTTAGTGCTATAAACTCCTACAGAAAACTCTTCGAAATCTTGCTTTAGTATCTACCCACCCACCATCACATCTCTCCCCTAGGAGGTGAGAAAGATGGAGAGAAACATGATTTTCAAAAGGTGTTTCTCACAAAAGTCAGAAATCTTCTTTGAGTGTTAGGTATTAAAATAATACTTCTGATATTTAACTGAATTGCTACACTGAGTTGCTCTGGGGAGCACCAAAGCATTGCTTTGCACCTTTCTTCTCATTATTCTTCAGTTGTAACATGGGGATAATCTGAGTGAGCAAACCTAGAGCAGGTGTCTCAATGGCAGCACTGTTGACATTTGGCCCAGATAACTATTGTAGGTGACACTCCTACAAACCGTAGGATATTTACAGCATCCATGGCCTTTAGCCACCAGATACCAGCAGCACCAATCACTCCTGCCCAGGATAGTGACAACCAAGAAATGTCTCCAGACATTACAAAATGTCCTTGAGGCATGAAAATTAGGGAAGGATACTGTTTGGAACTTGATAAGGTAATAAGATTCAATGAGAAAAAGAAATAGATGAAACTATCAAAGAGTATTCTGAGTGGCAAAAAGGGAAGCGCAGGACAGCGAATTCCCCCAGATCGCAGATGTTCAAAGTAATAGCACACTATGGGCATCCAAATAAAAAATATTTATCAATTGACCAAATGAATAACCCCAAAATAGCTCCCTACACAGATAAGATTTTGATAAATGTCCCAAAAATCACTAGAAATCACTGTTTAATAAAAGTTGCTGGGATGACATAATATGAATGCAAAGAAAAATTAATTTTAGACCCATCTCTGATACCATATACCTCAATCAGGTCTGCACAAATTAAAGTGAAATCTTCAAGATCAAGCCAGGGAACTGCTAGAGGGAAAAACAATTTTTAAAACCAGTCCTGCCTTCCCAGAACTAATTATCTAGCCTCACGCATTGATGATGGCTTTTTAAATTGGTTTGGTCCTTTGGAAAGACATCTGATCATAGACTTCAAGGGCCATTTCCCTTTGACCTCATCCTACTCCTGAGATTTTGGCTTAAAGGAATAATAACAAATAGATGAAAAAGCTAGAGGTATAAAATCTTTATAGTAATATATTTATAATAGCAAACACTGGAAACAATCTAAATGTTGGCAACAGACTATGAACTTACAAAAAAAAATTGTGTTGATCGATTGCTATAAGGCTCCCAGGAATGTTAATGGAATCATCTGAGGATAGATTTGGGGCCAAAAGATCCAGCCCTCTCTCTGACCACCTTATTAACCTACAATACCTTCCTCACCAATGAAACAGGAACTGTAATGGATACCTCTCAGAATTGCTGTGAAAATCAAGATCATGGATATAAAAGCACACTCAAAACTATAAAACACAGCCTACACATTAAGAATCATTATTATAAATACAAAGGCTATTTGGACAGATAGGAACATATATGCCCAATAATGTTAAAGGAAAGAGAACATAAAATGGTCCATACATAGTAATGGCTACAATTGTCTCCTTGGGCTATCGTCATTCGAGTCCTCTCAGTGTCAAGGACCGCACACAATCTGACCCCTGAGATCATGGCCCATCGATCACAGGAACTCCTTTTGCACATAAAATAAAATTCATCTGCCCTTCCTCAGCCACAAAGCCCTGCAAGATGTGGCCCTGCTGATTCTCAACTCACTCCCACCCCGTCTTCATTTGCTCCACCAGTGCCACTGGCTTTTCTGTTCCTTGATTCAGGAACATGTGTTAGGCCCCCACGGCCTTCACTCCTTCTGGATCTCTGCCTGGAATACAGCACCCCTGATCTCTGGGCTTTCGACGTTCCCCTGGCTAACCGCTGCTGGAACTTTGGGGCTCTCAGCTTAAACGTCATGACCTTCTATTCTAAGCTAAGTCGCTCTCCACAATCTGGTAGTATCTAACACAGTATCACAGTTTGGGTTTTGTTTTTTGTTTTTTTTTCATAACACTTATCATGGTTTGTTATAATATTTTTACTTATGTGATAGTGTGTTTCACTTCCCTCACTAAACTGTATGCTCTATATGGGCAGGGGTCATGTCTGCTCACTGTCCCACATGTAGTAGATGGTCAATAAATATTTACGCAAATGAAACAAAAAAACGGCTATTTATTCTAATGCTCTTCGTTCCTTAGAAGGGGAAACTAAAACCTAGGAGAAATGATTTTCCCTAAACCCAATGGCATATAGTGGCCAAGTTGGAATTAGAATTGATTTAGAATTCGATAATAATTATAATTATTATCTGGATCTGAACCATCACTGCCAAGCCTGGACTAAGGATGGAGAAGAAACGTTTCAGGTGAATCTGCAAGTGGGAAGCAGATACAGAAGTTTCCATTTACTCTGTAAAATTCTCTAATGGCTTTAAACAGTTTTAATTTTTATTAATTTGCCAGCATATTTGTTATTAAACAATGCCCAAATACTGATATTCTAATTCATGCAAAAATTAAAATTATCTATTTTCTCAGCTACATGGTAGTTGGATCGTATTTGATAAAATATTTAATAGCGAAGGCAAAAAAGAAAAAAAAGAAAAAAAAAGGAGGCTATATGGCCGCACTCTGTCCTATCTGTTCCATGGGGACCTTGGCCTCTGGCTCTGCCTAAACCAAATGAGGATCCTGAAAACTCTGAGGCCCCTCCCACTTCTTGTCCCAAGCCCTGTTTGCACTGAATGACTGCCACCCACACAAGTTAACCGTTACTTTGGACCCAAACTGAGCTTTGCACCCAACTTTCGCAACTCAATTTCAATGTATTCTTTGCCCAACAAGAACAGCAGAAAGCTAACCCCGGCTGATGGTCCCCATGAGAATGCACAATGGGGGTATCAGAGAGAGGTCCCCAAGATTCATCTCCAAGGACACAGAATGCAAGGGTAAAATGCCCCTTTTAACAGGGTAGCTCTGGGGTATACTGTTCAGGTCCCAACTTTCTGTTCACCGGCAGCGGCACACCAGGCCCCTAGAGCAGGGGAGCATCCTTAAACCTACAAACTAATGCCCCATTTAACACAGTTACTATTCACTCAGCAAATGCTTATTAAGCAAATCCCAGGTGCCAGGCTCTGGGGCCACGTGGGTACACTCCAGGATCTCAGAAGGGAAACGAGCACTGATTCCCCATACACTATGGGCAAGAACTGCCATGGAGCTGCTCAGTTCTTCCCTGCCTGATGGACAGGACTGGTTCTGACTATGTGAGCTCACAAAGCAGCACCAAAACCCTTAACAAGTCTCACTGTTAAGTAACATAATCTGGAAATCCAAGCCAGGAGGATGGGGAAGTAGCTACCAGTCAGAACCTAAGATCGAGGGACATTAAACCTTTAGTGCAGATAAAGCAATGCCTGCTGTAAAGGGCCTGTGCCTGTAGGGCTACCAGGAATTTGGTTCTGGTACTAGTTCCATGACCGACCTGCTCTAGACCCTAGCCCCATTCCCTAACAACTATCCAGAGCACAGGCCAGATTGTTCCAGCTTTGACCATCTAAGCATCTCCGACCTGAAATAAGCCACTTTTCTGGTTCAGTAAATACATTTCCTTTAGAAATCAGGAAGGGAGGTAACAAGGACAAGCTAGCAGGCAGTAATATATCTTCTAGAAAAGCCCTTTTGGGTCAGGATGCTGTGTCCTTACTTCCTCCTCCAAGAGGAAACTCTGCCACAAGACCACAAATGGCCTTTGACTAAGCCTGCCTATCTTTCGAATCTTAACTCTTTTTCAACCCATCAGCTATATTAGGCAATAAGCAACAAGCTCAAGCCCAGCGAGACTGGCCCAGTCCGGATGGCCCAACCCCACGTCCTTTGCCAGGACCCTGTGCTCCTGATCCTTTGACTTTGGGGAAATCCCTTCCCTGCTTTGTGCCTCAGTATTCTTATCTGTAAAATGAGAGGCTTGGACTGCACTACCCATTTCATTGCTAAGATGATACAGTTCTTTCCACTACTCACTGGCTAATAGATACACCACAGCAGAGACAGTTTCCCGTCATGTGGGCTGCTGCCACTAGGATGAGAAAAGGCAGGAGATCTAGATCACGCAGTAGCTAAGAAATGAAGATGAGAAATGAACACGTCGGACTTGGGCACACTAGAACCTGGGAGGAGCTATGGAAAGCAGGGGGGAGGATGAAGAAGAAATTAGAAACTTCAAAATCTTGAGACTGATAGAAAAAAAAAAAAATGATACCACTGAAAAGCAATTTGACGTAGTTGTTTAAAGTACCAAGCCTGAAGTGAGATGATCTGGATTTAAACCCTACATGTGCTTCTGTGGACCTCAGACAAATTACTTAACCTCTCTCTGTGCTTCAAGTTCCCCAGCTATAACAAGGAAATAACAGTGCTTCGTGGGGTCGTAAAAAGATTAAACCAGTTAATAGCACACTATTTAGCACCTAGCACATGGAAGCTCATTCTAAGTGTTTGCTTTTCTTATATAATATTAGGTTTTATATTTTTCTATTATTATTACTAAGACTGGTAGGATACGTAGATAAACAGATTCTAGTTCCCACTCTCTCATTATTGACCTTGGGATTCTGGTCCCATTTGTAACATGAAAGGCTAAACAAAAGCAGAGTTTCTCAAACTAGAATCTGAATGTGTGTGTTCCTGATGGATTTTATAGGAGTTCTCTGTGAGAATTTTAAACATTGTGTTTTCATTTCAGTGGTCATCTAAACAAATTTGAATAAATGTATCTGGATTTTCTGAATGCCTACTTTATAACCAAGTTACAAAGTAGGTACAACCAACGCTAACATTTCTACCCAGCTGTAAATCTACGATAAGTGATTGAGCCATATCAGGACCACTAAGTCCTGTGTCCACCAGGACTACGGTGGCCACATTCATTCAATCGCTTTGAGAAAACCAAGTCGACTCCCTTTCCTCCCACCTCCAATCCCCAACTCAAAGCCATGAAGAAAAGCATGGGAGCACCCCCCAGAGAAACCCAAGCTTACTGTTTGTCTTCTTCTGAAAGTGAGATTCTTCCACAGCAATAACCTCAACTGAGGCCAACAAGCCATGTCACCTCAGCTGGCACCCACAGCAACCTGAGTGTGGCTGGGAGCCCGTGGAGGCAGCGGCCAGAGCTCAAAAGCAGGGACTCTGTGGCTGGTCATTAACTGAAAGATAAAGCAGGGAGAGCACTGTCAGTTAGCACTGCAAAGCCAAACGCCAGTGAGGGCTGTTGCTCCAGCCCCCTCACCTGAGACCTCAACACCCAGGTCTGCGTCAGGACTGCTTCTCAACAGGTCCTGAATCCCAGACTTCCGGCCTCAGGATTCTCCTGTAAACAGGGGATTCTGGAGGGTTTTTGACAGCAGCCCGGAGCTAGTCATTATAATCCTAATCATTTTAGCTCCATTGGTGTGATCATTTGGGAGTGAAACATACACTTATGAACAGATTTAAGTGAGCAATCTTAGGTGGTCAAAACACTGAGCGTGGATATGGCATACTGGAATCCCAGAGACCCGTCTCCTTTCTCTTAAGAAAATGCCTCCCCTCACATAAAATGTCAGCAACATTTCTAAGTTTTGCCTCAAACCTGGAGTAATTTACGCTATTCTCTGAAATTCTCCGCAAACTACATTTTCATCTGGCCACAAAGTTGAGTCGTTTAAATGATTAATGGCATCACTGATAAAGCAGTTCCTGAATCGAGAAAGCCAGAGTGTCTCAGATGACTGTGAATGAAAACCAAGGAAATGCTATCAACACCTGGCTCCCAGGTGACGAGGACAATCCCAGTGCTGTGTGTCTGTGGGAAGAAAATAACATCCCGTGGAGAAACAAGTCAGCTAAGGCAGGCAGAGAGCATCGCCTGTGAAACTGACAAGCTCCCACTGTCCAGACATCTGCACACTCTGGCCTTGCTCCATCTGCACCTGCACACAGGGCCTGGCTACTCCTTGTCAGGTGTCACGGGTGCCTCCTTGGAGGACTGTTTCACCATCTTAG
Organism: Pteropus vampyrus; assembly: GCF_000151845.1. Lineage (NCBI taxonomy): Eukaryota > Metazoa > Chordata > Mammalia > Chiroptera > Pteropodidae > Pteropus > Pteropus vampyrus. Next base: position 4,934,827 of record NW_011888884.1, on the reverse strand, counting down.
AAGAAGGGGAGGTTCTTGTAAACAGAGAATACAACATATTTGTGCGTCCCAATTGCCCACTCAACAACTATATTTATTTAATGCTGGAATATTCTCAAGTAGTCATATAAAGTTAAAGCTGGAGAAGGGGCAGAAAAATGAAAAGTGGAAGGGGAAGGGAGGGATACGCAGGTTAAAGCCAGGCCTTGCTGGCACTCCGTAGTCATGACCCCTCAACAAAAACTAGAAACCAGCTTTACTTCTACAATGGCTCAGTTTAACTGCCGTGGCTTCTAGTGGAATAGAAGTGGGAGTAGAATATCAGGCCTGAGGAACAGACAGCAAAAAAGAGCTAAGAACGTAGTGGATACAAAACCAAGTATTAGACTAAAAATCTGTGAGTCCAAATCAGAGCTCAATGCAAAGGTCAACCTCCAGTAAGATGTTGCCCTTTTGTACCCCACCTCACAAAGACTTGGATTAAAAACTTCTGGAGAAGAGAGTGGAGGGAATTTGCAGTATCTTAGAAGTAATGACCTCTTCGTTAAGTATTCACATTAATTCATTGACTATCCAACAAATCAGATCCCTAAAGGTTCTCACTCTAAAAAAGAGGAAGAGTTAAACCAGCACTGTGTCAGTTTGCAATTTGTTATTTAAAGATAACTGGCCTCGACAGTCAGAATGCCATTGTGCCTGTAAACCCGAACTTGTATTCCAGAAAGAGTGAAAAAAATAATTACCTAGATTTTTCTCATCCAAAAGCTGCTCTCCAGGAATCACTCAGCTGGTTTAGAAGCTACCGTGAATCCTTTCAGATTCCCAAGGTAACAATGGGAAGTTTAGAACACAAGTTTGAAATTTAAAAAGGAAAATCACCCTAGTAGAAAGAGCCCAGACATGAATTACCCTCGGCTTCCCACCAATGAACACCTGGCCAAGCCTTTATGCTCCCTGAGCATCTACTTCCTCATTATAAAATGGGGATGACAATACCTACCTTGCATAATGTTCTAAAGATTAAATGAGATAATGTAAGTAATTTCTCAACACAGTACCTAGCACGTTAAAAGTACCAAAGAAATTAGTTCCTTTCTAACTTATCTTTCTCTGTTTTGTCAGTACAGAAATGGTTACATGCTGTCCAAACATCATTTTCTATTCCATTATTTCTAGCGAATGCACCGTAGGAGTCTGGAAAAATAAGAAGGGCAAACTAGAAAGGACAAAATATGAATAGCCTAGTGTCGGAGTCCCCAGGCCAAACCAGAGCACAGAATTGTCTCCTCTAAACCTGTGTGGAGGATCTCAGAGGAAGGGAAGACGCACCTCTGTAGAAGATTCATGAGAAGAGAAAGGCCAGGAGGAGTTTTTCCGGAGAGTATTTTCCTAAAATGAGAGCTTCTGGGTCTCTAGATATGGGTTCTGACCCTAGGGACCCTGCAGAAGATACTGAGAGAGGTTATCAAGTAGCCCAGAGCAGCAGCAGAAGGTGCTGTGCTGCTCTGGCTTTTCTGGGTGCCAATAGGCAGGTTTCTTGCCTCATTTCCCACACCCACATTGGCATGGCCCTGCTCCCACTTTAGAGCACAGTGATCACTGGGAAGAGCAATTCTGTCCAAAGAAAAGGGTTTGGCAAAGCCCAAACCCCTCTGCTCACAGGTAACTGAAGCCAAAGGAACATTTCTACATCAGTTTTCCAAGGAAGTAAACAAACGAACCAAAAACAAAAGGAAGACCGTACTACGAACTAGATTTCTCAATGTTTCAACGCGAGTAGCACTCGCTTTTGCCCTCCTGCACATTTCCAGTTACTGGCTGGAAAGGGTCCTACTTCACAGTCGTTGTCCTTGGAGAGGCCATTCTCACCCCATGACAACCACTTCACTGGTCTCCCTGCCTCCAGTCTTTCCCCCTTCCACCCATTTATCACAGAGCAATCAAAGTTCTTTGACTAAATCAGACAGCTAAAGATGCCACTGCCCCACTTAAAACCCTTTGCCGGCTCCCCACCACCCTGAGGATGAAGTTTAATCCTCACTGTAGTTCCCCTGGTGTCCCTGATGACTCGCTCCAGCCTCCTCTCCCACCACTCCCCACTGCCTGATGCCCCAGAAAACTACTTACAAGCTCTGAAAGGACCACACTCTCTCCTGTAACTGAGACTTCTCGGTGTGTTCCCCAGTCCCCGAAACACTACAGGCCTAGCTAACTCTTCCTTAACCTTAGGTCTCCACTTAGCTGTCACTTGCTCAGGACCCCTTTCCTGATCCCCTCCCCTGCACTGACACCTCGGTTAGGAGCCCCT
>NW_011888884.1:4912808-4932490 GCF_000151845.1 Pteropus vampyrus | reverse complement strand
CAGATTCCCAAGGTAACAATGGGAAGTTTAGAACACAAGTTTGAAATTTAAAAAGGAAAATCACCCTAGTAGAAAGAGCCCAGACATGAATTACCCTCGGCTTCCCACCAATGAACACCTGGCCAAGCCTTTATGCTCCCTGAGCATCTACTTCCTCATTATAAAATGGGGATGACAATACCTACCTTGCATAATGTTCTAAAGATTAAATGAGATAATGTAAGTAATTTCTCAACACAGTACCTAGCACGTTAAAAGTACCAAAGAAATTAGTTCCTTTCTAACTTATCTTTCTCTGTTTTGTCAGTACAGAAATGGTTACATGCTGTCCAAACATCATTTTCTATTCCATTATTTCTAGCGAATGCACCGTAGGAGTCTGGAAAAATAAGAAGGGCAAACTAGAAAGGACAAAATATGAATAGCCTAGTGTCGGAGTCCCCAGGCCAAACCAGAGCACAGAATTGTCTCCTCTAAACCTGTGTGGAGGATCTCAGAGGAAGGGAAGACGCACCTCTGTAGAAGATTCATGAGAAGAGAAAGGCCAGGAGGAGTTTTTCCGGAGAGTATTTTCCTAAAATGAGAGCTTCTGGGTCTCTAGATATGGGTTCTGACCCTAGGGACCCTGCAGAAGATACTGAGAGAGGTTATCAAGTAGCCCAGAGCAGCAGCAGAAGGTGCTGTGCTGCTCTGGCTTTTCTGGGTGCCAATAGGCAGGTTTCTTGCCTCATTTCCCACACCCACATTGGCATGGCCCTGCTCCCACTTTAGAGCACAGTGATCACTGGGAAGAGCAATTCTGTCCAAAGAAAAGGGTTTGGCAAAGCCCAAACCCCTCTGCTCACAGGTAACTGAAGCCAAAGGAACATTTCTACATCAGTTTTCCAAGGAAGTAAACAAACGAACCAAAAACAAAAGGAAGACCGTACTACGAACTAGATTTCTCAATGTTTCAACGCGAGTAGCACTCGCTTTTGCCCTCCTGCACATTTCCAGTTACTGGCTGGAAAGGGTCCTACTTCACAGTCGTTGTCCTTGGAGAGGCCATTCTCACCCCATGACAACCACTTCACTGGTCTCCCTGCCTCCAGTCTTTCCCCCTTCCACCCATTTATCACAGAGCAATCAAAGTTCTTTGACTAAATCAGACAGCTAAAGATGCCACTGCCCCACTTAAAACCCTTTGCCGGCTCCCCACCACCCTGAGGATGAAGTTTAATCCTCACTGTAGTTCCCCTGGTGTCCCTGATGACTCGCTCCAGCCTCCTCTCCCACCACTCCCCACTGCCTGATGCCCCAGAAAACTACTTACAAGCTCTGAAAGGACCACACTCTCTCCTGTAACTGAGACTTCTCGGTGTGTTCCCCAGTCCCCGAAACACTACAGGCCTAGCTAACTCTTCCTTAACCTTAGGTCTCCACTTAGCTGTCACTTGCTCAGGACCCCTTTCCTGATCCCCTCCCCTGCACTGACACCTCGGTTAGGAGCCCCTTCCAAGTGCGCCCAGGGCAGTCTGTTCTCCCTGGCAGCACTGCTCCCACGTTTTGAGGCTGGGCAGGGACCATTCCTATTCCTTCATCACTGTTTTCCCTAGTATGAAAAATGGCACCTGGCATGTAGCAAATATTCAGGGACTGTTTGCTTAATTAATTAAGAGATGGACATGAGAAATAGGGCTTCAGAATATAAGGGTGGTGGCATTCCTGGGCCTGTGGTAACTGATTTCTCAAGCTTGATTAACTAATTCAAGCAAATTGTCCCAAGAGAGGGAACTCTATGTTCAGCAGGAACTCTATGTGATGGCCACAAAGGACTGCTGAGCTTCCCAGGTGACTCCTAGGGCATCCGGGAAAATGTAATTGAACCTGAGTCTGCTTCTCACAAACACTAGGTTTAGCTAAGCATGGAGCAGGCCTTCCCAAGGCCAGTGGAGCTATGAAATCAGCTTTCTGCCAAGCTTCATGCTCAAGTCCTGGGTACACTCCTTCTGGGTCCTGTTATCAGTCACCCAGATGGGTCACCCTTTGCCCAAATTTAACAGATAGTTTCTACACCCTAACCATCTTTTGTACAGTATGAACCTGGCAGAAGTGACTGTTTAAAACTTTACCAAAATTTTTAAAGAAATTTTCACTTTAGATGCCACTGATATTAAGTTATTCAAATCTAGAAAATCCAACAGACTGCTAAAACATGACCTTCTAAAATAAACAAAGATGCCTAACATCATTAGTTGAAGAGAAATGAAAATGAAAATAGTGAGCTACCACTATACACCCACTAGAACTACTAAAATTTTGTAAAGTGTAAGAATGTGAAGCAATTTTCTCACACACTGCTCATGGGAATGGAAAATGAAAAAGCAACTTTGCAAAACAGTTTAGCAATTTCTTATAAAGTTACACACAGACTGGTGATACAAACCAGCCATCCCATCCTGGGGACAATAGTCCTCCTTTATCCACAGGGGATGTGTTCCAAGACCCCTCAGGGGATGCCTAAAACCACACATAGTACTGAAGTCCATATATACTATGTTTTTTCCTGTACTTATATACTTATCATGAAGTTTAATTTATAAATTAGGTACTATAAGAGATTAACAATAGTAATTAATAGTAAAGTTGAACAATTAAACAATATATTGTAGTAAAAGTTATGTGAATGTGGCACTATTAAGTAAAATAAGGGTTATGTGAACACAAGCACTGAAATACATAACAATCAATGTAATAAGTGAGAGGGCTACTGAGTGACTAACAGGCAAGGAATGTATAAAGTGTGGATATGCTTGACAAAGGGAGGATTCACATCCCAGGCAGGATGGAATGGGATGGTGCAAGATTCCATCACACTACTCAGAATGGCACACAATTTAAAACTTATGAATTGTTTAGTTATGGAATTTTTCACTTAATATTTTTGGACCATGGTTGACTGCAGGTAACTGAAACCACAGATAACGAAACCACCAATAAGGGGGAACTACTATATTTACCAAAGAGAAATGACAGCATGTGTTCACACAACTGTACATAACTGTTTGTAGCCCGAACTGGAAACAACACGAATGTCCATCAATTAATAAACGAATGAAAATAGAATACTACCCAGCAATAAAAAAGGAACGAACTACTAATATATGCAACAAAATGGATGAATCTCAAAAGATTCAAACACAAGAGAAATAAGTCAGACACAAAAAACTACATATTATATGACTCCACTTATATTTCACATTCTGCGAAGGCGAAACAATAGGGACATAAATCAGATCACTAGTAGCCAGTGGCGATGGGTAGGGAAAAAGACAGACTGCAAAGGAGCACTGAGTGATGGAAATATTCTATGTTATGATCTTGGTCGTGGTTATACAACTATATACATTTATCAAAACTCATCAAACTGTACACTTAAAAAGAATAAATTTAACCATATGTAAATTATACAACAATAACTCGACTTCCTCCCACCTCCAAAAATACTTGCCTTGTAATATAATATTTAACATACTCTACAAGTCAAATCATACATCAAAGATCTAAGAATGGCATAGTGTAAAGCTTGATTATTGTGTGATTCCCTAGGAAGGTGAATAGTGAATAAAATAATTCACCATCTAGTCATTCAACAAACAACTGCAATCTTAATTCTACAAGGCCCTCATTAACAACTAATATTTCTTGAGTACCTACTCTGTGCCAGGCGCTCTGTTCTAGACACTGGAGAACAAAAGCAGCAAAGTTCCTGTTCTCGTGGAACTTCTATTCTAGCAAGGGAGTAGAAAACAGACAAATAACAATGGGTTGTTAAGTTGGTGGGTGGTAGGAATACTGAAGTACATAAAGCAGAGCAAGGGGACAGAAAGTCATGGGGGGGGGTGGGTAACTCCTTTCTGAGGAAGCATCTTTGGGACAGTGAAATGAGAGTGAGCTATATGCTACTTGCAAAAGAATCACCAAGTGACAGCTGAGACTGTGAATTCTTTAACATTTCCCTAAATCTAAACCTGAAATGTCAGACAGTGATGATGGCAAAAGAAAAACATGCAGGGTCACAGGAAGCTTGGTGCGAAGGCAAAAATGGTGACTCCAGTCAGCGCCTACCCACACCTCTGCTTCACCAATATATTTGGTCCTTTTGAATTTCACGTATAAGTCTCAAAGAGTGATAAATTTAAAGAAGGAGGAATAAGGAAGAGGAAGACATGTCAAAAAGACAAGGTAGGAGGGGTTCCCACCCCCTACTTAGCAAAGCCAAAAGAAAAACAGGCACTACTTCCTGTGACTGCCATGTCTTTTCACCATGTCTTCCTTAGATGAAAGATCAACTCTAAAGCTGGAGGGCACAGCCTCACATGATCCTAGTGTTCTTGAAAGAACACCAACCAATCCTTTTGTTACTGCACTAAGAGCTTCTGGTAGCAGTGTGAACATGCATTTTTCTCATTACATTTTCTTAGACATTAAATCTTGCTGTATTGGCAGATAAAAAGAATTTGATGGGAGTTTTGGAGACCCATTCTCACCATACTCCTGCTCCAATCTTGGAGAAGCTGAAGCCCCCAAAAGCAAATGACTTGCCCAGAGTCACACCCCAGAGTTAGAGCTGGCCCCCAGCCTTCTCAGGAAATAACTTTTCAATAACTGTTACATGCCCTTTCCTACTACGATATTTCTCCTACAACTATTTTTCTGAACACATTTTTCTTACAAGTACTATCTGAATAGTTCATACACTCAGAATGTGAAGTCAGCATGTAATTTTCATCCTTCAAACAGTGGTTTTATGACGGCTATTTCTCTAAACTTTAATTAATTAATGTGTGTGTATGTATTCTACTTTGACAAATTTCCACAGTTACCAGAAGTGAGATAGAAATTGAAATTTCTGACAACAACAATCAGTATCTCTCTTGATGAAACTGTTTCTAGATGTCTTATATCAATAAACAGCTAGCCAATAACGTACAAAGCAGGAGGCAGATTTAAGGCAGGATTTAACTATATCACATATGAATTGAAAATGTGTTGATACTAAAGCTCAGCTTATTGCCTATTCATGATATGTTCATGCAAAAGCAGGAATTACAGATGTCTACGCATTTCATCTCCAGAGAGATGCAGAGGCTCCTGAAGAATCAGGATACAAAAACTGTACGCCCAACAGAGCATGCTTGCATTGAAAAAGGTTTGTTTTAATTGCCTCTTTGAGCTTATGTCTCTGGATCAACAGCCACATTCAGGAAAAAGACTAATGAGGTTACTGAAAGTCAGAAGGCCAGGCTGGAACACGCTCACTGCAGCCATGACTGAAGACAGAGAGCATGGTTGCTGTGTGCTGACGGGAGGGGATTTTGAGTCATCTTGTGATTTCTCCCAGGCTGATTTATGAGCTGTATTAATTTGATGGCCTCAGTTTAACTTTTCTGGCCTCCAGTTGCTGTTGAGCTCTCTACCCTTAAGGCCATCCTAGCTAACCCTTAAATTCTACCCCCTCACATTCCTCAACCATCCTGTAGATTCGCAATTTCAGTGAAACTGTCCTTCATTGCCATTAGGCCCTTAGAGGCCTGTAGAAAGCCCACGAGCTGGTACGGTGTCCCTGAAATTTTGTTCTACTTGAACTGAGTATTTAACATTTCAATACTCAAATTTGAGGAGGTAAAATGTTGTGAAGACCACCAAGAATAAATTTAGCTATTCTACCATTCTAGAAGAATTCTATCATTCTAAAAGAGGCTCTGCTATCATGCTACCCAGTTAAATAATATAGATCTTGTGAATTTTATCAAGTCCAACAATCTATAACTTAGAAGGACTTTTTCGAAATTACCAAGTACATCATTTTCACTTGGTTATTAATAGCAATAAGTTTATAAATAACTGCATACTCTTCTTTTTCCCTGGAATACATATTTGATTTCCTGGACAAAACTGTTTGTTAATAGCAAATTTTCAAAATGAAGGCTATGAAATGAAAAGCTGAAAGTTAGAAGAGATCTATGAATACCATATAAATCTGTAACTGGCCTTTAAGAAGCATAATTTCTCATGCTGTCAACAATTCTATTTAAAAGAAGACTCAAAAGATTTAACTCTATTTCTATCATGTCACTGATATTTGGATGACCAAAGATCTTATTTATCACTCTCAACATTCCAATTCCTCCCATCTAAACAGTCTCAGGACTTCTAAAACTATCAAGAGCCAGGGTTTCTGAAAACAAATCTGTCCTGTAACCATTCTTGTTTCACCACTATAGAATTATGGAGAAATTCTAACAAAATGTTAGAGACAGCCCTTCTTCCCATGCTGATTTCCACTAAACAAACAGAAAGCAACCTTCAAAGGAAGACTTCATCAAACAATACAACTATTTGCTGTTTTCCTGGTTGGGGTTACATAGAATACAGTAAAAAAAAAAAAAAGAACTTTGCCTAGAAAAGAAATCAACCTGTCACAGGAAAAAAAAAAAAAAAAATCAAAAAATTTCAATCATGATCATAATGCCAAAATCAGAAGACCTGCAGGGAAGGAACTATTGAAGTTATAAACATCCTGAGCTATAGACACACAAGCAAACAAGGCTCCATGAACAGTCCTTTATTTGCAGAAAAACTTGACTGGGAAACGTTCTCTGTGGTTGTAGAAGGGTTTTTATCCAGGAGAATTTTAGGATAAAAGGCTTAGTAACTGTATCAGCAAAAAACATTCTGTTTGGCTCACATCTCTGAAGGGTCAACATCTTCAGACAGTCAACCTTTCCCAGACTAAAGGGTTTATTTTTATAAAAGTGCTCCAAGGATTTGGGGGACAGACAAACCCAAATCCCTTCACTGCCTTCACCTTCCTTTGGGCCGGCCTGTACTACTACGTGGCAAACACCCCCAAACATCCTTAACTCTTTTTATTTTCTTCAATTAACTGGCCCAGTAAAAAGTAGGAAGGTTCTGGAATCAGAGCAAACTGGGTTTGAATCCTGACTCTATTACTCAGCAGCTCTGGGACCCTAGGGACTATGAGCCCCTGTACCCTTTCCATAAAATAGAGCTAGTAAGGCATATAAAACATGTTGCCTATTCCCAGAACACAGTAGGTATCCAGTAAATGGTAGCTATTATGACTAGTGCTTCTGACTTTACAGAGTAAAGCATTCATCAAGGGTAGGGCACAGAGAGGTTCCTTTGTCCACAGAAGGTCCCATTTCTCCCAAAGGCCTTTCCAGAACAAACTGGAGTTTCTCCAGTGCCCAGCTCAGTGGGAAATATGAAAGGGTGATCCTGGTATTCTGGTGCCACTTCTGGCATTGTTTTACCATAAAACTCCTTTATAGGGGTCCCCACCACTCACTTAAACTGTGCTCTCCACCCTCACAGCAGTCAGCTCCCGTTTCCCACACAGGCACATTGCCACCTTCCTTCAAGTCTTCAGCACCTGGCTCAGTTTTCCTCTCCGCTCCACTTTCTCCAGCCTCTAGGTCAATTACCTATTTGCAATCTGGGCCTTAGAATTCCTTCATCTTTTCAGCTCTCCCAGTTTACCAACTTATCAGATGTTCCCTGCTAAATTATAAGTTATGTGCAGCAAGCTAATGTGTCTTTACATCTTATTTTCTTCCACACTGAGCCCAGTGCCCAGGATGACCCGGTGCTCCATTAACATTTGTGGAATGAGGTCCGCTAAAGTCAGACCTCAGGAACAGGGAAAAAAATAGGTAAAACAGAGGAAAAAAATAGTTAAAAACGGGTTCACTACAGTAACAAATTAGAAATTTCATTGAAAGTAAAGGTTCGGATAGGCTAAAACCATGACAAAATTTCCAGCTGTTTTCAAAGAAACTTTACAAGTTCAAGCAGGAGTGCATTTAATTTGGTGTTCTTCAAAAGCACTCTAATTTGTTGGGAAGACCTTCATTTTCATCGACTTCATGCGAGCAAAGGAGAACCTGCAATTCGCCAGCCAACAAGAGCACCTTCCCTAAGGGCTCAACCCCAAATACCAGAAGTGTAAGCATTGGTGAGCAGCACTGAACTCTAAAGGCACAGGCTCAAGTCAAGAACTCACTTAATGAAGCGTACTGACATCTGAATACAATTCTGCTACCTGAACACTTTATTCTCTTTACCAAACCAGTTATCTAATCTCCAGGCTCTTGTCTGGTTCTAGCTCATAGTATGTGACCAAATCCAACAACCTTCTTCTGATGATCCTCTTTCACCAACCAGCTCTTGAAACAGTGCAGGTACATGTCATGTGTCGCAGATACCTCTGTTTCTGCAGGCTGGCAAGGACCAGGTAAAAATGTAATCGGAGTTCCAGGGCAGGCATAGAGGTACAGGATCTAAGCCCTGCCTTCTCAACTTGACAGCTGAACTCCTTCTTTATGATAACCAAAACAAACCACTTTACTGACTGCCTTGCTAAATTAAGAGCAGAAAGAGGAATAAAATCACAAGTTTAAAAAGACTATATTTGTGATTCTGAAAAACAAAAACCAAAGGATGATAGTTTTTTTTTAAATACTGGCAACATTAATTCCATTATTTGAGGTCTGAAAGGATTCGTCCAGAAGAAATGGATCCGTACTATTCCAATATTATCATGATTCTTTTTTTTTTACTTTCATTTAATATTTATATTTATATTTTATTTTTGTTATTTTTTTTTTTATTATGGTGACATTGGTTAACGAAATCCAGTTAAGTTTCAGGTATACAATTTAGCAGTAAAGCCTATATATCTTGCACTGTGTATTCACCACCCATAGTTAGATTTCTTTCTGTCGCCACATATTTGACCCCTTTTACTCCACCTACCTCCCTCATGATTCTGAGTATTCTTTTTAGAAAGTGCTACTACCATTGAGATTTTCAAAAACCAGACATTTTCTGTGTGGGATTAGAAAGTACTCAAGGAAAGATGAAACTAAACTATTGGGTGGAACTCGGACAGCCTCCTTTTTTCAACTGTTTTACAATGGCATTTAACAATTCAATCCCCAAAGCACCCATGTGCCTATCTACATCAAGTGAGCACAAGGGAGTCCCCAGATGGAGCTCTGCCTAAGGACAGTGTCTTGCTGGTCTCTGCAACCCCCAGAGGCACATCCACTCCCATTAATGGAGGCCATTTGACCCAAGTAACAGCCAACCCTCTATTTTCTTGGCAGAGGAGAAAGCCACACTGCAATCATGTGAAATGTGACTAGAGTTGCAAACTGGAAAATGGCACTCATTCCCATTTGCAAATTCTGCAACAGGAATGACAACTGAATAAATACTACCTGACCAATCAAAGGCTTTATCTTGAACTCAAGATTCTTACTACAATTAACACAATCATTACAGTTAAAAAAAAAAAAAAAAAGAACCCTGCCTTGAATCGCAATCTTAATTGGCCAAAATTTGCACAGAGTTTTGTACCTCTGCATAAAAGAAACAATTTCTAGGAAAGACTCACCTTTTAGGACTTCTGTAGAGATTTCCTTCTAATTTGAACCTATCACCAAAGAGTAATTTTTATTTGAGAGACAAAAAAAAATCCAGTTGAAAATCCCATGAAGATTCAAACTGGACCAGGAGACAGAATAAATAATGAGGCCAGTCCAGTAGTCAAGGATTCAGTGTCCACTTTAAGATGATCAGGATAGACTTTTATAGACACATTTCTTTTTTCTCTCCTAAAAGAATACTGTAAATATTATCCAAAATTCTAGTATAATAGTGAGAAGCCTGGATTAAAGAGGCAAGGGGCCAAGATTTCAATTTCTAGTTAATGACAGCTGGAGAGTGAATTCAGGTAAGCCATTCTACCACTTTGAGCCACAGAACAGAAAACAAGTCTTCATGATGAAAGGGCTGCAATAGATAATCTTCTGAGTCTAAGAAAACTGCCCAGAGAGGGGAGGGAAGTTAGGGGGGAGGGGTGGAAAAGAGGAAGGGATTAAAAAGTACAAATTGGCAATTACAAAACAGTCATGGGGATGTAAAGCATAGCATAAGCAATATAGTGAATAATATTATAATAACTATGTATGGTGTCAGATGGGTACTAGATTTATCAGGATGATCACCTCATAAGATACATAAATGTATAAATTACTGTGTAGTAAACCTGAAACTAATATAATATTGTATGGCAACTGTAATTGAAAAATGAAAAAAAAATATTTAAAAAAGAAGAAGAAAGAAACTGCCCGGAGTGTGGGTATCAGACTTGAGTTCGAATCCCTGGCTCTAGCATTAATGAGATTTGTAAACTATGAGCAAGTTACTTAACTTCTCTCTGTATCAGGTACACCATCTGAAAAATGGGGCCAGCTCAGTATTTCCCCAAATGCAGGAGAGCTACACGAGATAACTTTAAGCAGTACTTAGAAGGTTTTAGAAGATGGACAGGCACAGCATTGAACAATGAATCACATAATGAGAAAATTTTATTCTTTTCGGCACTTCTTTGGCCTTTATAAAAATTTTACTACATTAAAAAGAAAGGTTTTTTTTTTCTGGTCTTCTCTTCTACACCTCTTTTAATACAGGCTAATTTCCCTTTTTAACAAAGTGAGAGCAAGTTTCAGAGTCAGCTAGCATCTTGGAAAGCAATTTTATTATACAGACTGTTTAAAAAAATAATGATTTATTTTAATTTTTTTTTTAATTACCTTCTATTCGAGACAACTGATATCGATTTTCAATTTAGAAGACCAATATGACGTTAATTTTTAAAATATATTGATGATTACAAAAATGTGAGTCAATTTAAATAATTTGAGCAGCCTATATGCTGCCTATGTCAGGGTTACAGTGAAGATTTAATGAGGTAATGTAGGGGAGACCTAACCCACACTGTGCTCTCATCTACCCATGGTCAATGGGTACAATTTCAGTCAATGAGGAATGTGAATAGAGGGTACAGCGCAAACAAAAGCAACTACAGAAGATAGGTGTGAGTTTCCAGAACAATGAGGAGCCAAAAAATAGCAAGAAGGGGTTCTTAAAGTAGAAGTCAGAGAAACGAGGAAAACCTGTAGAGGGAGATTCAGGTAACAAAGTTTCTGAGCTATACGACATGCTGACCACTAGAGAAAACCAGGTGTAGTTCCTTTGTGTATGCCTTTTACAATCTGGGACAAAGTTGTCAAAAAGAAGTCAGTCTTGTTTTAAAGAACCTTGAATGTCCAGCTAAAGAGCATTTATGATGGCAGATCCTTAGTCTAGTCTTTTCACATTTGTTCAGCACTTAGTATACTTTACATGATGTTTGAAAATATTTGCTGAACAAATGAATTTCAGTTTAATGGTATTTTTTATATATTAACTCATCTGATTTACATACATAATTTATATGTATATATGTAATATTATGTCTTCTTCTTCCCTCCCTATTCCAGTACCAGAGATCACACCTCACCCAGCTAAGATAAACTGCCACCTCCATCCCAAGGCCCTGCCTCTGGATGTGGAGAAAGGTCAGGCTAAACTCAGTAATCTGAGTCTTCACTTTATGCCTTTCCAAAGAAAGCTGCTCCTTCCATCAGCGTTCCCTTTATGTCAAACTTGGATCATCAAAATACCAGATGGAATCAATTTCAAACTGCTATACCCTTGGGGACTTGCTTCTTAAAGAAAATAAGCTTGATTTAATTCTTGGCAAAAACAATTATTCCCAACCTGGCATCCTACAGGAATTTTGCAGAGCAAGTGTAAATAAAGATATGAAACCCAAAAAACCTCTTAACAGCTCCTTCTCTCTCCCATGCCCCCAGCCCTGAAACTTCTTGCTCCTTCTTCTCCCTTCTTCCTTCCAGTCCTAATCTATTATGATTTCTGAAACAAATTCATGGCAATACTTTAGAAAGCTTTGTTTTTGCCCGCCTACCCCCAAGGAGAGTCTCTCAAGGTATTTAGAAATATCCTTATAAGGTTCTTTCAATTCTCTAAGACGGGCATAGGTGTTCCTTTCTTGGAGGATGAATGAGTCTTAGGGTCAGTTAGCTTTCCTTTTTAACACATACTGGCTTAAGAGGACTGTAACGTAAGAAGCAAAATCTATACCCAAAATGGTGATATCCAGGATGGAGAGTTCAAATAAATATTTTACTTCAGAGAGATGCTCCAAATAGTGGGTCAGAGATGAGGACAATGTCTCACTATGTTTCACTACATCATGTTTGCTCTACTGAAATTTATTGAACTGAACTAACTCCTCCTTCCTTTGCATTTCAGATAAGAATTTCCTTCTGGCTCTATTATTTAAGGCTTTGTCCACCTAATTCGACAACTTTCTTTCCTTCTTCCTCTCCTGCATCATCCTTTCTTCCCTTATTACTCTCATCAGGAACGCTCTTATACATCCCCTAGGTGTTTACCTTCTACCTTTCAAAATCCACATCATCTGTTATACTAATGTCTCTCAAGTCGTAGCTCTAAGAGGCTCCAAAAGATCACCCTTTTTCCTAAATACAGACCTAGAGTTAGAGGACATAATAGCTTGAAGGGATCTTAAAAAGTCAAGTATTTCAGCGTCTTTCATTTTATGAACCAAGAATCTAAATCTCAGAAAAGTAAAATGACTTGCCTAAGGTCACATGGCTCCTTAGTGGGTTTCTAAAATTATATGCGAAATACAATTATACATATAATTGTAATTATATGTGATTATATCTAAATTTTGGAGTTTACATGTCTTTCTATATTTTTGCTGGATTATATCTAAATTTTGGAGTTTACATGTCTTTCTATATTTTTGCTGGACAGAATCCATAGCTTTTATCATATTCTCAAGGTAGTAAAAAAATCCTCTTCTAATAAATAATAACCACTGATTGGTTTTACATATATATAATTATCCTTAGCAAATGTCCCATACTAAATACCAGTTATAATAAAACATCTTGACTTCAAGACTAGCCAGATAAAATGCTTTGACTCCGAAATACTTCTTGAAATTTGGATTTGGCATAGAAAATGTTGCAGAATTTTAAACACACACACACACACACACACACACACTCACTCACTCACTCACTCACTCACTCACTCAATGAATAACAGAATTGCTCCTGTGCATGACAGGTTATTTTGGTTTTTAAAAACTATTTAAATTATAAATTACTTAGTGAAATATCTCATTCTTATTTAAAAAATAAATTACTTTCCAAATCAAAGTACTCGAATGTAAAATGTTAGACTATAGCATTTTTTCAAATCACAGCTGCCTCAGAAAGAGAAATGAAACAAGAGAATTAGAATTGTTCTGCAAAAAGTTAGCTGGCCTAGATAATTTAAGTACATACTAAAATTTCTCAATCAAAAACCTAACCTTAACTATAGTTGTTTCTCATATAACTCTATTTCTAATGCTTTTCTATGATTATCCCATCATTTTAATTCACCTTTCAGAATATAAGAAACAACACTAGTTTCCCATTCTCGTTGACTTATCAAAGTCAGCATTTATTGAACCCCTTCCATATGCCATAATGAGGGGTTTGAATCAAGGACTAGGGAGAATGAATGAAAGATCTTCTCCTGGAAAAGCATACACTCAAAAGGAGGACAAATCTTAACTACATCAAGAAACACAGTTAAATACATGGCACGAATAGTGCTATGATCCAATCTTATGGGAGTGAAAAAGAAGGGGATAATTAATTTTAAACTCTATGTTGGCAAGGAGGAGTGAATCCACAAGGGTCTATGAGAAGGATGGCATTTAAATAATGCCTTAAAGTAGATTTTCAAAATGTAAGAAGTCAGAATTTCAAAGTTCATTTTCCAAGTCTTATGTGGCTTCCTCCGACCGACCGTTGTCAGGATAAAACCTCTTTTTTTTAACACAGTGTATCACTCTCAACAGAATGCACAGTAACAGAAAGGTCTATCTGAAAGCAATTTTAAATATGAAATTTTCATTCTCTGGCTTCAAATATTTCTAAAACGCACCTCTCTAACAGCATGTATGCTGGTTATGTATCCAAAGAACTATTTTTAGGTGAAAATATCCAAATGAAAAGGGAGAGTCACTCTTTGCCTCTTGGTAGTAAGTATTTCAATTGTCAAAACTTTGGTATTTTGACAAAGTCCTTGCCCTGATATTGGTAAATTCATAGAAACCAAACTACCTGGAATGCAACCTCAGCTCCACTACTTACAAATTGCATGATCATACTACTTAGCCTGTCTATACCTCAGCTGCCTCAACTATAAAAGGAAGATAATAACAGTATCCACCTCACGTGGTTCTCATGAGAATGAACTGAATAATTACATGTAAAATGCTTAAAACAACATCCAGCACACAGTAAATCAACAATAAATGTAACTGTTTTTACCAAGAAGAAATGTTTTCTAAGAGCTTATCTCTAACTTGCTACACCGCTTAATAAGAAAAAGTTTCCCATTCTATTTCACTTTTATAAAGCAGACTTTAAAACTGTATTTTCTTTCAGAGAAAAATGCCTAGGCAAAGGCTAAATTTGGTTCCTATACAGAAATGGCAGTAACAGAGAAATAGCTTATTTCAAAAGGTCTAAAATATAATTAAGGATAAAACAGGCAGGAATCATATTGTACTATAATCAACTTTTTAAAACTTCATCGAAGTTAGGATTGACAGTTAAACTAACAGTTATCTTCCCTTTGTCTTTTGTTCCTTATGCCTTTACAGCCAAACACTCTGTTGTTCCATTTTCTGTGTATTGCACAAAAAAATATTTTGAGGTCACAGACCTACTCACGAATATCTGACTAAAACAATAGTACGTTTTTCATTTTAACTCAACTCAAGAATTAGAGAATTGAGTAAATCTTATTGTCTGTTCTTTCCATGGTGTTGCAATCCCTATGCAACCAATGTCCCAACAAGCAAAAGAGAATTTGGCTAACTCACTTACAGCAATAATGGAAATATGATACAAGCTGTCGATTCTGATAAGGACTTAGTAGATGAACGTACCAGAACACAGTAAGCATCCTTGGAAAGTCCTCTGTTCCCAGCATCTGTAACTGCACCACCTCACTGGTTAGTGTGGGAGTTCAAGTACACTGGAGCTCACTGGCTAGGTTCAAATCTTAGTTCTGCCATTTCCAAGATGTATGGCCAGGGACAAATTAGTTAACCTCTCAGTTTCTTAATCTACAAAATAGGAATAATAAATAGGTTTGCTATAAAGATAAAATTAGTATTTGAAAAGCATTTGGAATAGTACTTGGCACATTGTGCTATTTAATAGCGTCTATTAAATAAACATTGCAATAACTTTGGCATTTATGGTTATTTCCACATGCAGATACGAAGAGGGTCTCAATTTTTAGTGTAGGCCCTCTGCCGGAAGAGTTAAATAAAACAAATTTTCAGAAAGTTTATTTAAAATTTGATTCTGGAGTAACTGGCCATAGGAGGATTATACCTGCAAAATTTCTTCAGTATCCAGTTAGTAAATAAAAATATATTTGGATTTGAGAGTATTTTAGAAATGCAAAAATCACACCTAGATATCCGAAAAGTTCATAAGAGTCTAAAGCAATGTCCACTTAACTATTTTAGGAGCTAAAAACTGAAATCATGAAGATATTAACAATTTGTGATCACTACAAATAATAGTATTAGCAACTTGCTTTATGAGAAGGGAGATCCCTAAAAAAAATTTAGCTGGAAAAACATTCCAACTTCTCTCCACATATGGTAAATACTATAGAAGATAATAAAAAGCTGTATCACTGAGTTTCATTTGGTTCCATTAATTATTAATAATGTAAGCACAGAGACTTCTAGAGCAGAGGTTGAAAACAACCAAACCCCAATCACCCTTTTCCAATCCTAAAATAATCATTGTCTCACATGACGTATAAATATTCTTGAAGTCAAAATATGTCCAGCATTCATTACAGGCCTCTATTTGGATGTAAATCAAAATACTTATAAGGGTTAAGATTTGGAATGCTCAGCTGGAGGGGAGACACACATATCTCAGGTGTCTCCTTCACAATCAGATATGTCATTCTGGAACACCAGGCTTATCCTTCCAAGGGGGCTTATGAATCGCTCTGACTACAGTACCAATTCTTACCTCTTACATGGACCATGGTCATCACTAAGGCTGGTCACTCACTCTGTTTCTACTGATTTTTCTCAAGTAGATACTAATTTGCTCTGTGTATCCACTGTTTTCCAAACTCTCTCTATCATGAATTATTTTAATGCTTTGTTTGGGGGACATGTAAAAATGGATACTTTGTACTTGAAAATTATTATACTATCTGAAGAAGTTCTACTCCAGAACATTCTCCATGCTTTCACATTTTCTTTGATTTGGGAGAAGTGTCTCTAGAGAATGGTATTAACGGAAAGCTTCCATTATTTTTATGGTATTAGAAAAATGGGCTGAAATAAAAGGGGAGATGAGAAATTAACCACTTTCCTCAGTTGAAATTTAAGTTTTGTCAGAACAGATCAAAACTTAGGTTTGGATTCCCATACTACTGTTCAAAGAACCGGTAAAACTCCACTTTTGAACTTGGAAAATTTTGTGAGGTGTTCCTTGTGTGTGGAGGGTGGGGGTCCGCCCCTACAAAGTGACTTGCTGATTTTCATAACCAAGGATTTTTTTTTAATATCAAATTGGTGTTCTAGTATATGAACGTATATACCACCCACTCATTTTGTGAAGAGTCACTAAAAAGCCTTGGGTTTTAAAAGCTCATGGTAGTTATCAATGATGGGAAAGATAGAGTCAATTCCTTTCAGTGCCAGAAGCTTCTTTCTGTCTCTTTGCTTTCTCCCTTTTTTCATCTTGTTTATGTCCTTCTTTCTAACAAGTACTGAAAAAAAATGGCACCTACACTAAAGCCCTGGCACTGGCCCACGACTCAAGAACCTTCCGATTTAGCAACGATCTGGGAGTCAGGAAACATTCTAATAAAAAACAACCAGACAGGCTTTCGCCTGATCACCCAAGTTTCCTTCCTGACGAGATCTCGGTTGGAATCCGAGAGAGACAATGCTTTGCAGAGCCCTGCCCCACTCTGGTCTCGGGGCCGATTCCCAAGCCACCCGGCCAGGAGGCGCTGCGGGCCAGTCCCCCGGGGCCACAGGCAGCCGGCGCCCAGCCCTGCCCAGCCCTCCCCACCCCCACCACGGAGCCCAGCCCCGCGGCGGAGCTCTGAGTTCTGCACCGCCTGCCGGGGTTACTCTCGGTCATTCCCCTGCACCATCTCGCCTCAGCTTCTCCATCCGTGCCCTGCCTGAGGCTGCCCCAAGAGAAAAGCAGCAAAAAGAAGGATGATGGGGGGTGGAGGAGCGGGAGAATGGGCACAGCTCTAGGTTTCCGCAGGCTCTCCTTCTCTGTAAGTCTTCTGTTTTTAAAAGGAACAAAATTTGTCCCCACCGCGCGCCAGGGACACCCGCTTGGGTGAGCGCACTGAGACCATAGGCAGGACACCCAAGTCAAACAAAGCCCCTGAAGCCTCAACGGAGCAACAGCGCTACAGACCCCGTGTGGGACACCGTCCAGTGGAGTTCTTTGGGTACAAGAACGCGCCGCTCCAGTCTGGGGGCGCACGGGGATCCCCAGGTCAGAGCCCAACTCAGACCAGCTTCTTAAGAACCGAGAACTAAGTGCTAGCATTCATCCGAGTGGGCGCAGACCGACCCTTAGCCAGAGGGGTTTCTAGACATCTAAGGCTCTTCCAAACAAAGGGAAGCGCTCGGTGCAGGATCTGCCACTCTCCCACTCCGGCAGCAGCGCCCCCAAATGACTGGGAGCCCCCCACCCCACTGAGCCCTAGGTGCTGCGCCCGGGTCTCCACGCGCAAAGATGCTCTCTGGGCTCCACCGAAGGGCGAGCCCGGAGCGCAGCTGCGCCGCGTCTTGAGTCGCCGGAGCTCTCCTAGAAGGTCCTTCCCACATTTACACTACCCCCGCAGCATTTGCGTTACAAGAGTTGGAGATGTGGGGGTTCGGACTAAAGTCCCGAAATCTAGTCCTTCCCAAAGCCTCCTCGGCCCCGAAACAAAACAATAACGCCTAAGTCACGAGAGAACCTCTTACCTGTCTTCCACTTCTGTGTTTGCGTCTCTTTTCCTCACTCCTTGCAGAACCCTTCCGGAGGAGAAAACAAAACAAAACAAATTGGCGTGTGGGGGGAGAAAAGAAAGAGAACGGAGCAAAGCGCCCAGGGAAATTGGCTCTGGCGGCGCTGGTCCTGCGGCGCCCCTTTCCTGCCCACCTGCGCCCGAGGAGAGGTGTAGGATCAGCTAGCCCCAGCCCCACTCGCTCTCCCTCGGAATTACCGGGCTTTTGCCGCGACTAGTTCCTTTTATAGATTCGGCTGAGCACAGCGCAGGGGTTACTATCGGTCAAAGCCTGTTCTTTCTCCCTCCTTCCCCGCCCCCTTGCCCGGCCTCTGTTTTTGTAGTTCAGGCACTCAGCAGAAAGCACATGGAGCCGCGCCCCGCCCCTTAAATGGGCGACGTCCTGCAGACCCCCGCAGGGCTGCGGGAGAAGAGTGGGAAGTGGTGGGGTGCAGCTGGTATCGCCCAGTCCTGGGTCAGCACCTGGCAGCCTAGGACAAGCAGGAAATGGGGGGCTTAGGACTTCTCGGAAGACTGTCTCTGCTACGTTCTAGGCGGCTGACGGCACTAGTGGAAATCGCTTCCTCTAAACCCGAACTTTGAGCATTTTTTTTTTCCCTTGGTTAGTTTACTCAGTCTTTGGGATTGGAGGGACAGAGAACGTGAGGCTGAAAACCCTCTGGACACCAACACTTTAGTCTTACCTTTCACAGGCCTTGGGCCTGGGGGAAGGCGGACTATCCTCTGGATAATTGGCTGTTTTTGTTTTCCACCAAAAACCGACTTTGGTATTCAACAGGCAACTTATTACCTTTGGGATTCCCTGCCTGCGAGGACCAATGAAAAGTGTTTTTGCTCCTCTTCTTAAACTGGGAGTGGAGGGAGGCTGCAAATAACAGAACAATGTGGACCAACCCCCTTTTAATATTTTCACTGTATTGGTCAGCGTCCCAGTTATAAATACACATGTATTTATGTATTTTGGCTCCTATAGGTTTTCAAAGTGTGCTAGAGAGTCACAGTCATGTAAAATTATATAACCATTCCTGATCGCTGCCATAACATTCGAGAGACAGAGGCAAGATTTCAAATGGAGGCCCACATACTTAAAGTTTAAATATTTAAGTCATAAAACAAGCCAACAAACTGTAAAATAAATGTCTCCTACCTTGACAAAGATTCCTTGGAAGCAACCCAGAAGGGCAAGTTCATATTCAGACTCCTCACAATTTGACCTGAGTTTTGGCAAGAATGTGGAGTGGGAGAGCCTGCCCCCAGATCCCTTCTCTTCCCACCTCCAGCCTTATCATATTCCAGAAGAATCTCCACTGTGTGCATGTGGACCTCCAGCTGCACAAGCTCCCTCCGTGCATACAGTTAAGGCCACAACTTGAGCCCAGGTGCATAGGCCAGTGGTTGTGTCAACACTCAAGATAGACTCAATGAGGAAGTCCATGCCGGCCCTGGAAAGTGCACTTAGGAGCCTTAGGGTAGGGAACTGTGTTGGCATGGCACCTTGGCCCTGTGGACTGCTCACCTTTAGGAAGAGATGGAGTTTGAGGAGGGCAAGAGCCAAGCCTTCTGAAGCTCAAGTCCTAGGAAAGAGA
>NW_011888884.1:4906433-4911843 GCF_000151845.1 Pteropus vampyrus | reverse complement strand
GTGGGACAAAAATACTGAATTCCAAAAATTAGAGCCTAAGAGAATGTGTCCCTTGAATGTCATAGGTTCATTTGTTCCTGAGTACTTCAGTGATCTTTTCTCTAAGTTTTTCAATTCCTGCTAACACCAAAACTCTAAGTCTCTACCCTATGCGATCCTTTCCAAGTAAATAGGAAGAGTTTTCTTTGTTGCAGTTGCTCTAGAGAAGCTGATTCTGTAAATGTAGCCTGGTGGCTTGAGGTTCTATTCTGAGATGCCCCTGGCATCATCTAATCACAGAATCGCCTTTCAGGCAGCTGTGACCCTGGAGACCCTGTTAGGGGTCATGGAGCTACAGAGACTCTCAATTTTATCATTCCATCAGGACTTTTAAATTAGGGATTACCTAAAAGGCTTGCTGGAGGTTGCTTTGATATATTATATCTGTTAACTGGTCTACATAAATGTATGTATATACATTGTTTAAAATATAAATAATTTTCATCGCACATGTATTTTTGGTTGGTACATATTCTGTTTTGTTCCTGGAAACTCTGAAAAAGAATATTATAGGAAGTCAGTGAAGAATAAAAAAGAAAGTATTCTATAAATAACTTTCAAGCTAAATTTGTTATAATTAAAAAGACCTAATAACCAGATTTTTTGAGAATTCCTAGAGAATAAGAAGTGCTTCAAAATAAAAAAAAATATACATACATAATCCTTCTTTCATAAAAGAAGGAATAAAATGACCTACAGTTCGTACTTGAGTCAGTTAATTCCAATACATGGTTAGACACAGAAAACAAATCAAGCAATGGATGTTCAAATTTAAAAAAACATAAGGAGTTGCCATTATTTGTGGAGTAAACCATGTATATAGCATTAGGTTCTCCATACCTACAAATTCAACTTAATTGGACCAGTGCAATCCCCTTCTATGTTAATGTGACTCCCACTGAAACCTAAGCAAGAATCAAAACCATTACTGCTTTTGGATCGAGTAAGATGTTTGTTCTGTTTGTCAATGGGATCAATAAGTTAGCCTGGATTACAGACAGATACGTTCCCCTGAATTAATGAGTTGATTAATGAGTTACAATTCTTTTTTTAAAGCCATCTTTCTAAAAATAAAAATAAATAAAAGCCATCTTTCCAACCTGTCTCCCTTCACACTCTCCTCTTAAGAGCCAAAAGGAAAGATTTCATCTCTTCTCCCTCCCTTTTATTCCCTCTCCATCCCGTTTCAGGCATACTCTTTACCCCATCACTCTGCTGTCTGTTCTGTCCAAGTTCATTAATGACTTCCTTAAAAATAGAGAGGCACGTGGGCATTCTTTTTCATCATTATAAAAAAATCCCGACCATTTAATTGATGATCTCTTTTAAGTCCTTAGGCTACATGATCTCTGGTATTTGACACTACTGGCCACACCTTCCTTCCTGAAACTACTTTTTCTCTTGTATTGCATGAATCTGATTCTCTTCTGACTCTTCTGCCCCTTTAACGGCTCTTTTTCTGACTCCTCTTTCCTTATATATATAGTTCCCCTGATACTGGTTTTCTTTTATTTCTCCATGCTCCACTCCCTTGGCTTTACTTAAACTCTATGTCATAGGGTCTCATTAGCTTGCTGAGCTCCTGGACTGTGCTCTCTAAAGCTTGTAGAGTATCCAGCAGGACCAGTGGTATTCTTGGGTCAGCTCACTCCAGCTCAGAAGAGCTTTGTGTTTATCTCCTCTCGTCTCTGCAATAAGTGATTTCCATGAGGCTAGTTTAAAATTGGCCAGTGGTGGGAATATTTACAATATTGGAAAGCCGATAAAATCAGGGTTTCTTTTCTGTTAGAAAAGCTAGTTATCAACATTTACCAGCACGACACTAAATGAGGCATTCTGCAAGTAAACCCTAAGCCAGTTTTTTAATCTTCCCTTTATATCTGCCTCCTCCATCTTCATTTTATTTTTTATTTCACTTAATGACATCATCATCCACACATTGACTATAGGAAATCATAGTCATATTTGCTTAACTTTTCTCCTCTGTCCCATTCTTTCTCTTCTCATTCTAAAAAGCATCAAGTCAGTCAGGTCAATCAAACCTAAATATTTCTTAAATCTGTCCATCTCCACCCCTGCTGCCTAAGTCCAAGCCAAAGGTCTGCACTTCTGTATTGCAGCAACCTCCAAACTGCTGTTCCTGCCTTTAGTTTCTTCCCCTTCCTATTCATCTTCGCTACCACAGTAGAGTGATTTTTGCTTGTGGGGAGGTGGGGAAAGCTTAAGCAAACCAATACAAAACCAAAAACTACCTAATCATATCTTTTTTCCCCCTCAAAGCTACCTGTGGTCCTCCATTTCTTAGAGAAAGATACCTTTAAATTTCCTTAAGAATGTCTACAAAGACTTTTGCAAACATGACATTTGAAGGCCTTTGAAGTCTAATTGTAGGCCCTGCTTCCTCTCCCCATCTGTATCTTACCTTTACCCATCCCCCTTCCACACTCTTTCTATGTCTCTGATAGTAGAGTTTCTCATTGCTTGGAAATCCTCATTTCTACTCCATCCTCCTATTTAAGAGTACATGTTGAAAGAGATAGATGAGATTAAATAACTAACTCTGCTGTGCTATTACTCTAGACAGGGGAGAGTAAGGATATAGAAACCATTTCCCTCTATAGATGGAAAGTATGGGATAGAGGGTAGATATAGGAGGGGGAGAGAGAGAGAGAAAGGGAGAGGGGGAGAATTATTACAGATAGATATTTTTAAGTACCCAAATTAATAGGCACATAATATCCAGTATATTCAGAGGGAAGACACTACCCCTAAATTTGAAAAGAAAATAATTGGGCTCTGTGGATTAAAAGAAACCAAACATTTATTATAACAGAAATGATATATCTGCATTCTTCTCTCCTTATTCACAGTGCTTTTTTGATACTTGTTAAAAATCCATATTCCTGGATGTGATTTCTGGGATTGAGGAACTGTTTTACTTTTTAGCCAGAGGCTTTCCTTTTCTCTGACGTATTAATAAGAATATAAGTCATTAAAAAAAAAAAAAAGAAAAGAAAGAAATCCTAGAAATTGTTCCAGATTTACATTTTTTTCTTAGCCCAGTAGAGTCAACTCTCTCTTTTTCTCCTTCACCATTTTGGGGAAGATTCCTTCAGAAGTATACCATCTTTCCTCTGTTTTCCCTCTCAGTCTTCTGTGTTAGTTTGACCCATCCTTATACCAGTAGCCTTCATGTCTTCTGCAATTGTCTAGATAGAACAAATGTTTTTGCCTCCTCAAGGACTAACTGTCCAGATGTTGGGCTGTGACCATGTCATGGGAGTAGGCCTTAATTTCCCTTCTCTGCTGCCACGCTTCTGGTGACTGATGTCCAATGAAATCTAAGCAATTGTCCTAGAAACCTACACGTGCAGAATCACCCAGAATTATGTAAATTAGTGGAGAGTGGGCTCTATTCCTAGAGGCCTAGGACTTCCCACGGTGCTGACCCTAACCTGGTTTCCTTTTGATTGACTCCATTGCCCAGCAGAGCTCAGCAGGAAGTCCCCGTAAATGCCTACTTACTGATGGGGGTGGGCAGCTCTGGACACACTCCCAGAATGAGAAAAGAAAGCTAGTCCTAAGACATCTAAGGAAATGAAATCACAGGTTAAAGTAAGAGGGAAATGAAACTGAGGGTGCCGGTGGCATGTGAATTGGCCCAACATTCTGACATGCAACTTAGCACTATTTGTTAAGAGGTTTTGACTCATTAATTTTACTTGAAGAAAATTATCCTGAGGAACTACATGGTCAAAGACTTACGTTCAAAATGTGTGTCACTTTGTTATCTGCAAGAGTGAACATTTTAAAAATATTTAATCATCTAGCAGCATGAAATTCTGAAATAAACTCTAGTAAACTCATATGACAAAATTCTATTTAGCCGTTAAAAAGAAAAATAATGTTTTCAAAGGTAGTGATGTGAGAAACTTCTTATGATAAATGGTAATTGAAGAAAAGCAAAGCTATAGTTATGTGTATATATGATTTGTATTTGGTAAAAATAATTAGTAGTATATTTATAGTCTTTTTCATTGAATATATGTGCATAGGAAAGAATCCCACCTAAAGTTAACAGCTATTTTCTGTGGATGGTGCGATTAGAAGTGAATTTTTATACATGGCTGTATTTTACAAAATTTCTAGGATAATTTTTTAGCTAAGAAAAATGGCATTTAGAGCAGAGTTTGTAGATAAGTAGTGGGAGGAGATAGTTTACAGCTGCAGAAAGGCAAACCGTAAATTACCACATAGAAACAGTAAATCCCAAAATATTTTAGAAGAATATATATGCAGTAATGAAAAACAGAAGAGAATCTGGAGAAATGAAAATGGTTAAGACAGCTGGAACTTTTGGGTGAGTAGGTTTATAAATTGTAAAAAAAATAAAATAAAATGAGAGGATTTTAAACCAATCCTAGGAGTCCACTGCTAAGTGAAAATTCCTTATTTGAGTAACATATCTTTGTGTCATCGGGCACATTACTTCATCTCTCTGTGCCTCAGTGTACTCATGTATCAAATGGAGGTAATAGTAGAACCCACCTTATGGTATTAAATGTGTTAATACATATGAAGTGCTTGTACTATGCCTGACATATGGTAAATGCTCAATAAATGACAGTTGTTATTAATACCATTTATTACCGTTACTATTGTTATTATCCCAAATAACAATATAACTGTTCCTCCGTGCTCACTAATGAATTAATAAATGTGACCCCTTTCTGAAATTCCAAATTATGGATTTTTAAATTTATGTTTTCAATTAGATTAACCAGTATAAACCACTTTGCCAGCCTGGAGTTCAAATACAAATACGGTCATATCTTTTTTTAATCTTTTATTTAATTACTCAAATCCCCACTTGCCTATTAGCGGGAAGTCTAATATCTCTTTCTTGAAAGTTCTTTCCCTATCTCTCTCCCCCAGAATTGCCTAGGAGCCCTGGAAGCTTCCACAGAAATCTGGAAAGGCCAATCAGTCTCAAATTTTTAGCAATGAATTGCTCTGTCACTAGCACACAAGCAATACCACTGAAGATCGGCGCCTCGAAGTCCCATGCACCCGTGTTCACCGCTGAAATTATGTCCTGACTCGAGCACAGCTTTTGTCGTACCCTGCTTTTGGACTCCCAAAGTTTATGGACTTCGGCTTCTATCAGAAGTTGCAGACTGGCTGGCTGCCTGCAACCACATCCAGCTCTCTGACTCTGGGTTTGGGCTAACGTGTATTGGCATTTTATTTGAAATAGTTGACAAGATTGGAAATATCACACAAAAATTTTTTATTTCTTGCTTCTGTTGAAAAAGTAGAGGACCTGACCACATGAGGCCTAGTCCCACATAGTAATACTTGTCTAACGCTG
>NW_011888884.1:4893251-4906383 GCF_000151845.1 Pteropus vampyrus | reverse complement strand
TTCTTTCCCTATCTCTCTCCCCCAGAATTGCCTAGGAGCCCTGGAAGCTTCCACAGAAATCTGGAAAGGCCAATCAGTCTCAAATTTTTAGCAATTAATTGCTCTGTCACTAGCACACAAGCAATACCACTGAAGATCGGCGCCTCGAAGTCCCATGCACCCTTGTTCACCGCTGAAATTATGTCCTGACTTGAGCACAGCTTTTGTCGTACCTGCTTTTGGACTTCCAAAGTTTATGGACTTCGGCTTCTATCAGAAGTTGCAGACTGGCTGCCTGCAACCACATCCAGCTCTCTGACTCTGGGTTTGGGCTAACGTGTATTGGCATTTTATTTGAAATAGTTGACAAGATTGGAAATATCACACAAAAATTTTTTATTTCTTGCTTCTGTTGAAAAAGTAGAGGACCTGACCACATGAGGCCTAGTCCCACATAGTAATACTTGTCTAACGCTGAAAAGAGGTTATCTCTAGATGGAACATGCTGTTTCCACTTTATCCAAGTCCCCACTAATCCCTGTTTTTCTTAAACAATCTGATTTACTCCTCTGCATTCATCTGTGGTTCCCCTATAGGCTGCTGAGTTCGTGGTCTCTTGACCTAGAAGACCTTGGGGAAAGGAAGGAAGAGACACTAATGTATTGTGCACTCTGAAAATGTGTTGAGAGAGCGGCTGAGCATGTGAGTATATTAGGTAGTGGATTACATAAATCTTGGTGAAATTTAAGCCTCGCTCAGAGTCCTTTTACGATACAGCTAAACTCTCATCTTTGCATCGATAAGAATCATATCTTTCCCGAAGTTTCGTAATCTTGAGTTTCTACTTTTGCGGGTTTGAACTTGATTTTTTTAAGGCACACTATTATGATTACAACTGAACACAACTTGGGTCACAGCACAATAAAAGGCATTACCTACCACCTCTAACGAAAGCAAAATCCCTTTTTAAAAAATCTCACCCTTCACTAGTGTCAAAGGTCTAGTGAAATCAGCAGGGAAGAGTCAAAGAGGTCAGAAGCAATATACTCTTTTGGTAACTAAAAATGAGACCAAAGAATACATCCAAACCCATAAGAGCCCAAAGTTTGATCCAAGACTCTTTGTTTATCGAATTAAAGCCTGAAGATAAACAAAGGAAGCAAGATAAAAACAAACAAACAAACAAAACAAGCAGCATTCCACTGGGGGTGGCTGATAAGGCAAAGTTGGAGAAGAGATGGATCAGAAAAACATGTGGGCAGCTGGGGAGACAAAAGCATTCCCAAATGAATCTCTAGAGCGTGGGAAGGTTTTGAATAACCTAAGATTTAATGAGATAATGACAATTATTTCTTCGGCAGAAAATTTGTTTGTCACCTTTTATTTCTATGAAATGACCAGTGTGTCATACAAAATATGATACAATGAAAACTCAATTTGCAGTTTCACACTCTTTATTTTCTTAAAACCATGCAAAGGCAACAGAAATGGGAGACTTTGAGACTTCAAAGAAACTGTAGAGTCACAGTAATTTGATCTAAAAACAGAAGCTTGACAAGAAGTTATATTTAAATCAACCATCAAATCTATCAGGACATAATTTCTAAATTTAGTAATAGATAGCCTTTTCATTTTATCCTCCCAATCACTATATGCATAGAATCGTATTTTATACTAAACAAGGTGCATTATTTGATTTTTAACCTCATAAACACCTTCGGATTATGTTCCTTCGGTCCAAGAATTACATTTTAAATAGCAAAGATAACTCATCAAAAATGAGGAAGCGTGTTAATAACCCATATATATTAGAAGTTGAAAAGTTAAACAGCAGTCCCAGAAATATGCAGCTAAATGCTCTCTTTTATAATATATTTTGGGGGAGGTGCATGACATTTAAATAAACCTGTTTTGACTTGAGAAAATTTTATCCTGGTCTAAAACTCAAACCTTCAAACTTTGCATGAATTTTTGTAAAGATAAAAATAAATTTTTATAATATGTAATACATGTTTACAGTCGTGTTTGGACTATAACAAAGGTATAAAGATGAAAAGAGTATGAAAAAATACAAAGAAGAAAAGTGAGAATCACTATATGCCCACTACCCAAAGATGACTTCTTTCAATGTGTCTGGTGTACACATTGAAAAATTTCTTCCAGAATTTTTTTCTATAAAATATATATATATTTAGACATATACCTCTTTTTCAAAAACAAGTTCATGCCATATATTCTATTTCTAAACTATTATTTCACTATGCATTTTGGACAATTTTCCATGTAAACAAATATAGGTTATGTCATTTAAAAAAGATATATAATATTCCATCGTACATATGTATCATGACTTGAAATCAAATCACCACAAATAGATGTGTAATTTGTTTCTCTTCTTACAGCCATAAAAAAATGTAGCCATGAACATCTTTGTACTACCTTTGCACACATGCCCAAAGATTCCTTATAATATTTTTGCAAAACTGGCATAGCTAAGTGATAGAATAAACATACTTTATGTTTTGATACATATAGCTAAATTACCCTCCATAAAATTGGCACCCATGTATGAACAAGGTATGAGAAGTCCAGGGTTTTTTAAATAATCATAGAGTAAAATTTACTTTTTTTTCTTTTGGTATAAAGTTCTATGAATCTTAACACATATATAGATTTGTTATCACCACCATAATCAGGATACAGAACAATTTTGTCTCTCCAAAATATCTCTCATTCCATTGCTTTATAGGCATACTTTCTCCTACATCTAAACACTCTGTCAACCACTAATCTATTCTCTGTCCCTATAATTTTTGTCTTTGCAAGAATGTCACATAAATGGAATCATATAAGTATGAAACCTTTTGGGAATGACTTCTTTCATTCAGCATAATGCTGAGATTCATCCAAGTTTTCGCATGTCTCAATAGTTCTGATGGTGTTTTGTTTTGTTTTGTTTTGTTTTTAAATGCTAAATAGTATTTTACTATATGGATATATCACAGTTTGTTTATCCATTCATTCATCGAAGGGCATTTTTTCCCCAGTTATGAATAAAGCCACTATAAACATTCACATACAGTTTTTTCATGTGTGTGCATAAATATAAGTTTTCATTTCTCTAGCACAATGCCCAGGAGTGAGATCACTAGGTCATATAATAGGTGTATTTTAACTTTACAAGAAACTGTCAAACTTTTTCCAGGGTGACTGTTCCATTTTGCATACTCACCAGCTACAAGAGTTCCGATAGCTCTACATCCTTGTCAGCACTTGATATTGACAGTATTTTTAACTTTAATTATTCTAATAGGTGTACATTGGTATGAATATGTCTAGTTTTTCATTCTCTTATCAACATTTTGTCAGTCTTTAAATCATATCCAATCTAACTTATTGTTATATTTCCTTTGATTGCTAGTAAGAATGAATGTCTTTTCATATGAACTTTTTTATCCAAGTATTTATATTTTTCTGATTTATTTGTTATATATAGCCTTATTAAAACAAGCATTTTAACTCTTTGACTGTTAAATGTGTTGGAATATTTTTCCCAAATTGCCATTCTTCCTTCTTTTTTTTTTTTCCTTAACTTTGTTAAAGCTATAAATCTTTTCCTCTAGGGGTTCTGGCTGTGATATTTACAGAACCTTCTCCATTTCAGGGTTATAGAAATATTCAATCGGATTCTTCCAGCACTTGCATAAATTCATAAACATTCGATTTCATTATTACTAGTCACCTTTGCCCCAGCCCAATGAGGGGAAGCTCTGACATGGAGTAAGGGTCAGGACGGTCAGCTTATTCTCATTGTTTGAAAATTAAAATTTTTTTCAAAATTGTTTTTTTATCAGCAGGGATCAGTTTTATACAACCACATCAAAACATTATGTAAAATGTTCTGCTGAGCTTTAAAATGAAAAAGCCAAGATATTTCATGGGTAGGGAGATTGTTCCAAGAAAGGATACACGTGAGGGTGGAAAGACATTATCCCTGCTACAACTTCACTAAGAATTCCACCTCTATCCCCCAGAGATTAAGAAAATGGCCTTTCTAAAAATCAAAAGTTAATTACTAGAAGTCCTGATTTAAGCTCCACACATCCTAAAGAACAGTTTCAGTGAATAAATAGGGTTAACACTGAGCTAAGCAGAGGCAGCCCTAAAGGTGATCTGAAAGATAAAGGTAGAGGCAAAGGGCTCCAAGATTGTGGGTCGAGTGTTTGGGAGAACCAAGGAAACAAACAACAGAAGAAGAAAAAATAAAATGCAAGAGAGTAAACTGTACAATGTGGAAAAACGCAGTAAAGGAAAACTATGAGTGAGAAAGGAGTTGGTAAGGATCCGCAGCAAAGCAAAGGACTGGGTATTAATGCATCGCAGCAGGCAATGAAAGGTCAAGGGGACTGAACTGCACTGAGCCTGGTATTCTTGCCGAGATCAGCAACTGTTTATGGAAAGAGTAGAGCTATACTTGGAGCAAAGGCAGAATTTGTAATCAGTTGTAATTTTCACTCTCTCGTAAAACCAACCAATAAGGTTCTAAATAAATTTTCTCAATAAATTATTCTCAAACAAATCCCATTTTTTATAGATTGTTTAAGAACCTCCACTCCTCATCAGTTATGTCAAAAATTCCAAACTTCTGTCATGCCAAAGATAGGAACAACATATCCTCCTAGATAGTTTCTACCTGCACTCCTGCCTACTTGGTAGAAAGAAAAAGAGGATTTCAAGACTGAAAATAAGAGCATTACTTGTATATATGTTTAATCATCAACATCATCATTAGAATGGTTGCTTAATTCACATGCTAGTATCATCTTATCAAATAGTCAAATATTTATAAAGGGGAAACAATTTACGCACACAAGTCAAAATAAGTGAAAAGATAGAGAAAATTATGAGGATAATTAGAACCAAAAATAAAGTTCTTTACATAAGCTTGAAGACATAAAAATTCTTATAATTATCTAATTATGGTAACACTTGCTTTAGGTATTTTTTCTTTAGTAAACATTAATGGAGGAACAGCTATGTGCCACACACGGTGCTCAATGTACCATGCTTTGAAGGAGCTCACAGCTTAGTAAAGACAGAGGGAAAAGCAATTACAATATGACCTGAAACAAGCTATGGTGAAGGGATAGGCCAGGTGTTAAGGAAACACGAAAGAGTAACAACCCAGCCTGAAAGCTCTGAGACAGTTTCAAAGAGGAGTTGACATTTGAACTGAGTCCAAAAAGCTGAGGACTTCTCCAATCTTAGGAGGAAGAAGAGCTTTCCTCGAAAGGTGTATAAAAGTATAAAAGCTTGAATAAATCGAGAAGGGTACAAAGTAGCCTATTGAGGTGAGAGTACGGAAAGTCTGTCAGTGGGGGTTGGCAGCACAAAAGGTAGAAAGGTTGGCCAAGGCCAGCTGGGGAAGGGCGAAGAAGCCATGCCAGAGGCTTAGATTCACTGTGGCCTCTCACTTTTTTTTTCCTTTCAGTTTTATTGAGCTATAATTGACTTACAGCATGTGTAAGTTTAAAGTATACAGCATAATGACTTGAATAGCATATATTGTGGAATGATTACCACAATAAATTTAGTTAACGTCTATCATTTCACACAGATTTAAAAAAAATTTTTTTTTCCTTATGTCCCAGAATTATCCTTACTCAGAGCGATTATGTGTGAACACTCTGAAACCAGATGGTCTGGCTTCAAATCCCAGCCTTGACCTTGACCTTAGCCAAATTATTTACCATCTCTATGCCTTGGTTTCCTCATTTATAAGTGAAGATCATAATAGTGCCTGCCCTGAAGGTTTGTGGTAAGGATTAATAACGTAATATATTTAGAAGTACTTGGAACATAGCTGATAGTCAGTATTCAATAAATATCAGATATTATTGTTATTAGATTGTATTGGGTATATTCAGAAATTAATAATACGCTTTAAAAACTTTCTTTTCCACCATGTGCTTTCACCAAACCTCAGATTAGACCATATGTAATTTTTGTTTCCTTTCAACAGCCCCGCTGGGTGCCCCGCACTCCCACCCCTTAAAAATTACTTCTGAAGCAGAGCACCCTGTTGCTATTGTCAGACTGGTCTTGTGTGATCATCGTCCAGCCTGGCTGCTAATCAGAAATGAATGGACAGAGAGCTCAGCCAAGTTGAGCTGTGCCACCCACAGCACAGCCTAGGCCAGGAGAAGCCACTAACTTGGAGAAGTCTCAGCCTCGGGCTCCCAAGTTATGGCACTGTGGAGATGCACTTTCGACTCTCAAAAGCAGGGACCACCATGATATCACACCTCCACTGGAGGCGTTCCGCTTAACTTTCTGGAACAGCAATCTGCCAAGTCCATGGGGAGTAAAATAATAAAAACGTGTCAGGTATAAAGCATGGGAGAGAAATCAGAGCCAGAGAGTAAGCAGACAGCTGCAAGAGCTACTTTCAGATTCATTTCAAACTAACCACAAAAGGTTGCAGTTAGTCGCCAGTTTGGCAAACTGTGTTTCATGCTCAAATTTATGATCCACAATGAACTCAAGAAAAGTATGATGGCTCAAGGACAATGAAACATCAGTTTAAGAGTTGTCTCCCAAACACTTAAGATTAAGCCCCAAAGTGGATATTCATGTAAAAGTTGTGACTGACACTCCTCTTCAATTCTACAGTGTTTGGCCATAACCTGGTATTTTATCCAAGAGCACTATAAGAGAAAGAGGCTCCCAGGCCCGGGGCCATTTTCTGAACTCCAAGGCAGGAGCCACATGATAGGACATCTCTAGGCCTCCGTGTGTCCAACAGCGCTCTCTAGAAAATGAACTCTGGTTATAGTAATATTAAAAAGAACCTCAAGCTTTCATCTTGCCCAATGAGATCAAGACGAAGAAAACTGAGGTTCGGAAAAGTTCAAGTGACTGGCCCAAGGTTATTGCTAGCGACAGAGCTAGAGCCCAGAATAATTGATTGCCAGGCTTTTTGCTCAATAGGTTGTTTAAATCATGTGAATGCCAGCAAGCTTATAGCAACACATCACATAGCTGAATGTTTCACCTGCTTGTCAGTACAAGGTAGGTCACATAAACAAAGCCTCCTAAACTTTGTCAGCTCTGTGCCTCTTTACCTGCTCATTCAGGAATTTATCCCTGTCCTGAAGCCTTTGCTTGGTCCTGCTCAAGGACAGTCTGCAGCTCACCCCCTTACAGGAAATCCAGCTGCCCTGCCCTGCCCTGGGTCTTCCCAGATGCACCACTGAATTCTGCACATTTCTGCAGACTTATCTCTGAACCAGAATGAGTGCTGTGGTCTGTCTTTCACGAAAACAGATTGTTACTTGTCCTGGCGCCATTCCCACAGGGGCTCACAACCAGGCCCTCAGCTCTGAGGCAGAAGTAAGGGAAAAGTCTGAGGTGATTATCCATACGATTCTTGCCTTCCTATCCTTCCAAGGTCTTCAGCTCCCCTCATGCCACCCCAAATGCCTCTCCACCAAATATAAATAAATAAATAAATAACAACAAGAGCAACAACATCCAATATCTCCTTCCTCAATCATGCCTCAAAAACAGTGCCCACGTGAATGTGTTGGAACTTGTACAAAGGAATTAATTGCCTAATTCTGAGCTACAGAAGCATCTGAGTCCCAGCTCTGTCTCAGAGAAGATATGACTTTACAACTTTTGGAATCATATCATAAACTGATCATAAGCTTAAATAAATCACCTGGGGGTAGGGGTCGGGGGAAGAAATATCATTTCTAAGCAATGCCTGCCTTAGTTTGTTTCCTCCAAAGTAGAAGCTGAGAAGGAAAGCGGGGTAAGTACTGAATTTGAAAGACAATCCCAGGATGCAGCACCGGTGAGAAAGCAGGGAAAGTGAGACAAGAAAAGGAGAAACATCAGTAAAGGATGTGTTCATAAATAAGTTATTAACTATGAACTACTAGGGCTCATCCTGCTGGGACCTCTCTCAGAAACTGTGGGGAACTTGTCAGAGCCAGGACCTGGATGGTATGAACAAGGCACTCAGGGTGGTCAAAATTTAAGGGGGCACTCACTCTCAAAGTCAGCCAAGTTCACATCATGCAAAAGCAGTCAGTCCTGCTCAGAAATCATACCCCTGGAGGGATGGGAAGAGGACTGGAGCATTTATCCACTGACTTCCATCTCCCACTGGTTGAGAATTGCCCCTGCCCCAGGGGTATGATGCCTCTGCTCTTCTGGGCTGAGCCTGTTTAAGGCTCTGCAAGCTCCTCTTGGTGCCAAGAAAGCCCCTAGGCAGAGAAAAAGATGCTGGGGCTCGGAGGGGGAAGCTGTCCACGCTCTGGAAACTGTCTACAGCAGCTGCCAGTGAGCATGGGTGGACAGAGGGCACAAAAGCAGGGCGTCAACTACATCTGTTATATGTCCTGCAAGTACCAACAGTATCTTGAATACCGATCAAAATTATAAAACTCATGTACGGACCCCAGTATTGCTAACTGCTTGGGCCTCCTATAACTCAGACAATCTCTCAAAACTCAAAGCAGTTTGAAAGCAGAAACACTCTGTGCTTAAAGGTACAGAATTTAAATGCTAGAGTCAAGATTTCAGAAATATGAACTTAAGAAAACTAATAAACTTACAGCATTACTTGGGTCTCAGATGATTTCTCTGTAAGGAAGAGGCCATTTTTTTTTTCTATTTCCTTCTTTCCGGGGCTTTGGTACTTGAAGTGGGTTTCATATACATTTCAAAGGATAAGTAAGCACACACCTATTATATGCAAAAGTCAGAGGGGGAGAAATCCCTTTATGTATATTCTTTCTGTTCTTCTTTCAAATCAGACCTTGGCTTCAGGGAAAGGAAGGCTTAACAAAAATTCAAAGAGAAACAAAAAAAGATTGTTTATGCCTATTTTTTCCCTCCAAATTCAACTGTAGTATAGTGGGCACTCAGTGAGTAAGCTAATAAATTAATTAAGGAAATTCTTGGACTAGGTCATTACAGTAGTAGATTGATAGGAAGAAAGGATTTAGACATTAGCAAAAAAAATGTGTAAGTGTTAGGGTCTCAAATTTGCAGTGCTAGACCTGAATAAAAGGGTGGGCTAGGAAAGAACTGACTATATCAGAGGGGGGCCTCTGATGTGTCTTACATGTGTCTTGATGGAGGCCTCTAATTACAGAGACACATCTCTCTGTATTTAATGGGTCACTCTACCTAGCTCTTCCTAGGTTCATTCTCTCCTTTGGTTGGAACACATCCTCAAGTAGCTTCTTGAAAAATGATGTGTCGGAAGTAAATTTTTAAAGATCTTGTATATCTTTATTCCAGCCCCATGTTTTATTGGTAGTTTGCTTGAGTATAGCATTTAAGGCTGGAAAACATTTTCTCAAAAACTTTTAAATACATTGCTTTACGGTTTTCTAAAGTCTAGGGTTGCTGCTGATATGTCAGATGGCATTCTGGCTCCTAATGCTTTTTGTGTGATCGGTTTCTTGTTCTTTTTCCTCTCCCTCACTGAAAGATTTTAGGATCGACTCTTTGATCCAGTGTTCTGAAATTTCACAAAAATGTGCCATTCATTATGTTGGATGCTCAGTGTGCCCTTTCATTCTGGAAACATGGACTTGAATACTGGGATATTTTCTACTATTCGATAAATGCCCTTCTCCTCCTTCTCCTTTTTTTCCATTTTCTGGTTCTTTTTCTGAAAGTTGCTTTTACCTAGAATTGGACTTCCTGGATTAATCTTTCCATTTTCTTACTTATTTTTCCCCACAATTTTATTCATCAAACTTTCTACTTAATTTTTTATTTCTGCTTTCATAGTGTTAATTTCCAAAAGATTTTTTTGTTATTGTTCTCTGACTTTTCCTTTTTTAGGGAATCGTATTTTTGTTTCGTGGTTGCAAAACTAATCTTATTTCTCCAAGGCTATTAACTAAAAGGTTTATATTTAAATGTTTCTCTTGCCGCTGTGTTGTTTCTTTTTTCTTTTGAGTTGCTTTTATCTCTTTTTATTTGTCTGTTTCTTTTGGAAATTCAGCATATGAACTGGTGGATTTTATGATATTGTGACTGGATCTGGTCCCAGAGATCATCTTTGGGGGACTCCAAATGATGCTATCACTAGTTACTTCCTTTGGGGTTTCTAGAGACATAAAAACCGGGTAGACCAGTTTCTCTAGAAAAGAGTTCTTTAATCTCCTATCTGGGGAGATATAGGCCTGGCTACTGATATTCAGAGAGTCTTTCTTAAGGAGAGAGCTACTAGTTGCCAGAGATTGGGAGAGTAGGTCCCACCAACTTGGAGGCTTGGAGTTAATCAGCCTCCCCCTGCTGGTCCCAAGATTGGCACCTCCAGTCTCCTTGCAGGATGATAGGAGAGGTAGCTAACCTGGATTCTTGTGATGAAAGGAGGAATCTAGTGATCTACTGCTCTTCATGCGGACTTTTCAAACAATTTCCTCTCATTTCCAGCCACACCCAGTGCTTCATGCCTCTAATTCCTGAGCTTTTTGAAAAGAAGACTGCAACTCAAATCAGCTTCCTTCTTGTTGGCTAGTTCCTCTCTTGGCATCTAGGATTCATCTTTCTCCTCCATAAACCTGTTATTTTTCTTCCACCAATTTTTCATCTTCAAGGATTTTGTTGACATCTCTTTCTTGCTGTCATCTCTTTTTCCTCTGCCTTTTTTATTTTTCAGCTGTGCTAGTTTGGGTCCTTTGAGAAACGGATGTTAAAATTGAATTAGACATATAAGATATTTATTTGGTGGAAGAGGGAGCAGCAGAGCTTTCCAACTACCATGCAAGCAAAGAGGGAAGGAATTAAGGATTGTGTAGGAAGAATCCAGGACTATATTGTGGTTCCAAGAAAGATGTGACCAGGCCAATGAGAAGACTTTAGGCCAATGTCTCTCATTGGAGAGATCCAATGTCTCACAGTATTGAACTTGCACTAGTATCCCCACCAAGCACCCATCAGGAACAGCCCATAGAAAGTGTAGCCTTAGCATGAAGGTGATAGTGGAACTAGAGGAGTAACAACTGAGGCCATTGGTGAGTTATGCTCTCAAGAGCAGGAGATCTGTAGAGCACATTTTCATGAAAGCTCCAGCCATCATTTTAATGAGGTCTGAGAAAGGAATGGTAATAAATGTACACGTTTAATCTAACATGTTTAACAAGAAGTCTAATTTATTCTCAACAAATATAACATGCCCACCATCCCAGCCTCTATATTAAAATTGTTCTTGGACAAGTTAGTTTCAAAACTCTATGTTACTCATCACAACTGTCACATTTAAAAAAAAAAAATGTGTATTACTAATGCCCCCACAGAACAAAGTGTAAAAGGGAGAGAAGATGAGATAATAAAATAGATAAAAGATACTAAAGAAATTGGAGAAAGAGGCTTGTGCATAGAGAAGAGAGAGGAGAGAAATTTTGGAGAAAGAACAGATGGGTAAAAAGGATCTTCATCAAATTTTGCTAAGTGGTATGAAATTACACCTTCACCTCCCCCAAAAACCTTCCGTAATGCTCCATATTTTTCATGGATAATATTGGAGTTGATTTTGACAATTATTTGGGATACCTCAGTGCCCTGAGATTAACCTCCAAGAGGGTGTAAGAGAAAAACAGAATGTCAGGGAGCCAGTTGTCTTAGTTACCCATGAGCCTTTTCAGTTCTCAAGTTATCTGACTTCTCTACAGACTACATTTGTTCACTATTCTCTTCTTCTCAAAACAATCTTCCCTTGGCTTCTGTGTGGCCACATTTCCTGGCTCTCTGTCTACTTTCTTGACTTTTTTTTTAACATCCATTTCACGGATTCTCTTCTACTTCCCCATTTTTTAAATATTGATGAAACTCAAGATTTCTTTCTGGCTTTCTTTTTACTCTGTTCACCAAAGTCAGCAATCTCCATCTATAAATTCAGTA
Source organism: Pteropus vampyrus (assembly GCF_000151845.1). Classification (NCBI taxonomy): domain Eukaryota; kingdom Metazoa; phylum Chordata; class Mammalia; order Chiroptera; family Pteropodidae; genus Pteropus; species Pteropus vampyrus. Next base: position 4,894,473 of record NW_011888884.1, on the reverse strand, counting down.
TGCTGATGACTCTCAAATCTTTTTTCAAAGCTCAGACTTTCAATATGAGTTCTAGTCATGCATCCAACAGCCTATTGAATAATACCATTTGAATGTCTCACGAGCACTCCGAACTTAAAATAGAATCCATCAGCATCTCATTATCCCATCTCCCAAAACTATTCCTCTTCTTGTGTCCCTGGATATCACCTGGTTACTAGAAGCAGAAATCTTGTTCTCACCCTTAATTCCTTTCTCTCCCACTCAATAACCAACAGTTGATCAACCAGTCCCATAAATCCTAATTTTAAGATCTCTTGACTTTATCATTTTTTTCCCACCCCCATCAACATTACCTTAACCCACTCCATCATCATCTCTTATTTGGATTATTCCAACAGCCTTTGAACTGGTAGTTTACTGCCAGTCTGACCCCCATCCCTCCTCTATACTAAGTTCTCTACACTACAGCCAGAGTGTTTTTTTATAAAATGCAAATTTGATCATGTCACTTTCTGCTTAAAATGACTTCAGTGATTCCCCCATGGCCTGCTGGACAAAGTCCAGGCCTCTATAATGATTTACAAGGTCTTTCATAGCCATTTCTCCAGGCTCATATCTTGTCATTCTTTCTCCCACTCCACATCTAGCTCTACCAAATTACTTGTACTTCTATAAACTTGCTTGGTTCTTTCTCACTTTCCTCTACATGTGCTACTCTTCCCACCATGCTGCCCCTATTCTCCTCAGTAACCCCAACTCACTCCTCAGGAATTAGGCTATATATAATTTCTTTAAGAAGCTTTTCCTGCCCCCCATCATTGAGTTAGATATTAATCCTAGGCTCTACCCAAGCCCCAGGGCTGATCCTTTATTGAGCTCTTTCTCCATTGCATATAATTGTCTATTTTCTTATGGTAGTTTTAAAACCTGTTTGCATATTGATACTTCTTCAGTAAAGAGGTAGAGTCTAATTCTCCTCCCTTTGAACTTGAGTGGGCTTTTGTCACCACCCGGAGGAGTAGAATGCACCAGTAGTGATGCTGTGTGACTTTTGAAGCAAGGTCAGAAAAGGCTGTGCAATTTCTTCTGATTTCTCTTGGGATACTCATTCTTGGAATCCAGTCACCTTGCGGTGAAGAAGTGGAAAGACTACACAGACAGGCCACATTTAGGTGTGGTGGCCATAGCCCTAGCTAAGAGGTCAGCCTACAGCTAGCATCAACCTCCAGACAGGTTAATG
>NW_011888884.1:4868595-4893201 GCF_000151845.1 Pteropus vampyrus | reverse complement strand
AACCAACAGTTGATCAACCAGTCCCATAAATCCTAATTTTAAGATCTCTTGACTTTATCATTTTTTTTCCACCCCCATCAACATTACCTTAACCCACTCCATCATCATCTCTTATTTGGATTATTCCAACAGCCTTTGAACTGGTAGTTTACTGCCAGTCTGACCCCCATCCCTCCTCTATACTAAGTTCTCTACACTACAGCCAGAGTGTTTTTTTATAAAATGCAAATTTGATCATGTCACTTTCTGCTTAAAATGACTTCAGTGATTCCCCCATGGCCTGCTGGACAAAGTCCAGGCCTCTATAATGATTTACAAGGTCTTTCATAGCCATTTCTCCAGGCTCATATCTTGTCATTCTTTCTCCCACTCCACATCTAGCTCTACCAAATTACTTGTACTTCTATAAACTTGCTTGGTTCTTTCTCACTTTCCTTTACATGTGCTACTCTTCCCACCATGCTGCCCCTATTCTCCTCAGTAACCCCAACTCACTCCTCAGGAATTAGGCTATATATAATTTCTTTAAGAAGCTTTTCCTGCCCCCCATCATTGAGTTAGGTATTAATCCTAGGCTCTACCCAAGCCCCAGGGCTGATCCTTTCATTGAGCTCTTTCTCCATTGCATATAATTGTCTATTTTCTTATGGTAGTTTTAAAACCTGTTTGCATATTGATACTTCTTCAGTAAAGAAGTAGAGTCTAATTCTCCTCCCTTTGAACTTGAGTGGGCTTTTGTCACCACCCGGAGGAGTAGAATGCACCAGTAGTGATGCTGTGTGACTTTTGAAGCAAGGTCAGAAAAGCCTGTGCAATTTCTTCTGATTTCTCTTGGGATACTCATTCTTGGAATCCAGTCACCTTGCGGTGAAGAAGTGGAAAGACTACACAGACAGGCCACATTTAGGTGTGGTGGCCATAGCCCTAGCTAAGAGGTCAGCCTACAGCTAGCATCAACCTCCAGACAGGTTAATGAGCAAGCCGCAGGTGATTCCAGCCCCCAGGCTTTGATCTCTCCCAGAAGTCATGGAACAGAGGTGAGCTGGTGCTCTGAACCCTGCCAAAATAGTGATTTATTTTCTCAGTACACTCTTGAAGATACAGACAGTGTCTAGTGAACTAATATATCTGCAGAAACTGGCATATATAATAGATGTTCTCTATGTATTAAATGTGGGTTAAAAAAAATATATGGTTCCAGCTTTCGAAATGCAAGTTCTGAGGAAGAATGAGCTTCACTGGAAAAATAGAGGCCATTTTTGAGATTTTGGATTTGTTTGGAAGAAAACAAGTACTATTGGCTTAAGTCCCATGGCTAAAAATGGGTTTCTGCTCCCTGCACCATTTTATGTTCATGGGAGAAGAAACAATATACCCAGTCTACACTTGACTAAAGGTTTGTCTCCACTTAGCTATAGAACTGGGTTGCTGAGAATGAAGAAAATTATATCCTCCTATAAAGTCATGGTCTCAGAATGTACAAAAATGAATCTGAGGAACAATTCATAAAATATTCCATTTACTCTAGTTAAAGGGAGGAGGCCTTGAAAGACTGTATAAAATTTAAGAGTTATGAATTGCTAATCAAAAGCAGAATCCTTAACCATCCCCCTGATTTTCGGGGGCCTTTCTTTTCCTTCTTGGAATAACTTAGAGCTATTGCCTGTCAACTCCATTCCAAGAACTTCATCTCTCCCCTTCCTGGTCTATACATAAAACCTTAGCTTCCATTTTCTACCAGAGACTCTTTCCACGAATATGTCAGTGGTTGTGTGTGTGTGTGCGTGCGCGCGCGCGTGTGTGTGTGTGTGTGTACTGGAAGCAGCTCTACAGGTTAACACTTCTGGTAAAACTGGAAAAAGCATCCTCTCCATGCACTATCTTGTCCTGTTGTCTTTATTTCACACCTTCTCTGAGGAGAATCATGATGTCCAGCTCTCAGTCTGGCTAAGCCCAAGTCATGGCAGTCATGGATCAGCTGGTCACTGAGTGCCTCTGGGGTTTCTGAATGCTTCCTGCTACAGGAATCCTGAAGGTTTGAGACTTGCCTGAAAGTCTGACCAGAAAGAATAAGAATGGCTGCAAACCGAAATTCACAAAGGTGGCTGTTTAGTGAGTCAGTGCGTGACAGGAAAGGGAGTTACATATCCCTCTTCTAAGAAATATCTTTGGCAGAATTCTATTATTATTGATGACTTAGATTCCAGGATTCACTACAAAGGGATGGGAGACTGGGTATTTGCAGATGGAAGAAACAAAACTGCTTCAGAGCCAAATGTTCGGCTCTTCTCCAACATCAATCAATATGTAATTTGATTGCTATAGCTACTGCTAATGCAATATTTTATACATATTTATATATATATTCAGCTTATTAGGTTAGAATTAAACAGGTTTTAGAATTTTATTCTGTTTTACATAATCAGTCAGAAGATCCATTCTGAGTCCAATTAATACATTAATTTCTTCTTCAAATATTCACATATTTGGTATGCCCATGTGTGCCATGCATTATGCTATTCACCTGAGAAATAAATATGAGTAAAGCAAAGTTCTTGCCCTCAGGGAATTTGAAATCTTATCAAAAAACTAAACCTCTATGGGACAATCTTAGGGTGTTTTTAGATGCACATAGAATCTTTGCTTATCTAGTATTTCAATAAATCATTGAATGAATAGATTTTATGCCGTCATAAGCATATATTAGGTATACGACAAAGGCATTTCTTTAATTACATCAAGCAAATCACAATAGCTTTTGGCCACTGTTACTATCTTCCTGTGTAGGCTTGGGGCATGGTTAAACACTTAGCAGTAGCAGGACCCTTTCTTCAAGTTAATTCAATGAACAATTTGTTCAATATAATGAACAAATAAAACAGATAGAAGTGGAGCTGCTCTGCTTGAAGGGTGAGTAGGGAAAGACCCCAAACACTTTTTTGATTTGATTTCCCCTCTCATACCTAGCAACTCCTGTGAAAGTTTTGCAAAAGCCCTGGAATTCCACAAGGCACTATTTGAACACCATGCACTGGGCAGACGTCCAAAATTCCCTCCCGGTCTCAAAGCCTGTGCAGATGACACTTAGTCATGTCACTGATAACTGAGTGATTCCAGACTCCAAGAGATTCTAGACTCCTAACTTCACTTCTAAGCCTCTCAGTGGGCCAACCTGCAGGCATAACGCCCATTCGCCCCCTCCTGACTTTGAGCTCATTTTGCATAGCAACTGGGGTTATTATAATTATTATAATATTACTTATTATTCAACCTTGTATATCTAATTCCTACCATGAGGCCTGGCACTAAGTAAGTGGATATGGAATGATGAACAAGTGTGTCTGGGGATAAATAGGGGCAGTAGGAGAATATACTGATATGGTCTGAATGTATATGTCCCTCCGTCAAACCCACATGTTGAAATCCTAACCCCCAATGTGATGATATTAGGAGGTGGGACCTTTGGGAGGTGATTAGGTCATGAGAGTGGAGCCCTCGTGAACAGTATTAGCGCCATGTTAGGACATAATAATAAGACGGCAGTCTGCAACTTGGAAGTGGGACCTCACCAGAACCCGGGCACACCGGCACCTTGATTATAAACTTCTAGCCCACAGAACTGTGAGAAATTCATTTCTGTTGTTTTTAAGCCACCCATGTAGTCTTTTGTTGTAGAAGCTCAAAATGACTAAGACATACACTCTGATCACCACCTAGCTGCGTACTTATCTGGACATATATGCACACACGCATACACATGTGCAAACACTTGTAAGCACACATACACATGCACGTGCACACAGGACATGCCTCTTACTCTTATTCAGGGGAAGAGAGTAGCAGCTGTAGAATGCCCTACTTGACTCTTTCCCTATTCTAAATACTTCCTAAACAGGCTGGCCTATTCTTATTCTATCCTCCTTTCTACTTCCAGTCTTTTCTTTCTTCTGTTCAAGGTAGACACTCAGTATATGTTGATGCTTTCCTCGATTCTTCCCATCATGGGTTCTTCAGACCTCATCAAGTGGGGAGATCTTCTGAATCTGCTCCAGTTTGTTAATGTCTTTCCAAAAATCAGATACATGGTTCTAGCAACAGTATTTCTGATAGGCGTGATGATTAGAAAGTACAGTGAGGTGGGGGCATTTCCATCTGATATGGATACTATTTTATTACTTAGCAACCCTTTTATACAATTGACTCACATTACATTTGAAATTGATTAAAATATCCATGTCATCTTTTCATGAACCAACAAGAAGTCAATTCTCCTTTATCTTCTACTCGTGCATTTTATCGGACACCAGCTTAGGATATTACATTTGCTTTCATTAAAAATTATTTATTAGTTGAGGGTGTCATTCCAATTTGCTTTTATTTTCTTTCTTTAAAAAATCTTGATTTTGATATTCATTGTATTTAGTGACTCTCAAAATGTTGTGTAAAGTCATGTACAAATTTCATTCAAGTTATGGATAAAACTGGAGAACAGTTAAGCTTCCTGACATGCCACTATATGCCTTCCCTGAGGATGCCCTTGGCCCATTAGCCACTTGTTTAGCTAGCCAAATATCTACCACATTACCATCTAGGTGAGTTTTTCCATCTTGCCCTCAAGAAAATAGTTTAACCTTACCGAATCAAGATACACTGGTTTTAAGGAATTTCTCTTTTTTCTCAGTGTCAACCCTGTCATAAATGAGAACAGGGTTAGTTTAGCATGGCTTGCTCTTAGTAAACTCAGGCTGTTTCCTTTGACACATACTTACAAACCATCTGTTTCACCATCTGATACGAGGAATTATACATCAAACCCACCAATTTCTGAGCAAAATTTAGATGTATCGCATGCAGAAATGAATTTTATTTTATTTTTATTAACAAGGCACAACATATTTAGGTAAGACTTTGTATATAATTCATTTGTAAACAAAAAATATATATTAATGCCTTGCTCAGGATTTTATCACAACTTGAAAGTTGAGAAAATACAGGGATCTTCTGCATATTTTTCCCCTATGGGTCACCATACCACTATCTCCATTATTGTGTTTATATAGTATTTTCCTCAATGCCCTCTACTGCTCCTGCGTCTAATACTGGTGATAAGCACAATGACAAGAGCCCAAAACAGCAATGGTTTGACACGAATGATTTAATAATTGGTAGGGAAAGCAAGGTGACAAAATAGCAACTATCCCGGTCCCGTATGGATCCACAATAATTATTACCAATGAAGATGGAGAAGGCAGGAAGAAGTCTATATTTTACCCCATTCTTACCCTCAATAGGCAATGTTATCAGTACCATACTTCACGGAATAGAACAAAACAAGCCCACATCCCCAAAGCCATTTTTTAAAAAACAATAATAGCCAAGGAAAATTCAAGGTAAAATTTAGCTCTCATACCCTTTGTTTTTATATTTAATGTGCTCTGGATCATGAAGAGCAAGGGTAGAAGGGTGATAAAGAGCACAGGGCAACTAACTCATACTGTACCCAGAACTGGTCTGACACATGGAATGTGTGTGTGCATCCCAACAAACCTACAAACACTGCTTTTCCTTTGCATGCCTCACAATCTTCTGTTTCAAGAATTTTACATTTCTTTATGTAGGAAGATGACCATCGTAAATGAGGGCACTTAGAGTTTCCCTAACTTTTCTGTGTTGAACTGTGTTTCCCACATTCTTCTTGTCTGCTCTCTTTCAGGAAATCCAAATTGAACTCCATGGAATGAGTCCTCCTCTTCGGTTCAGACTTTATTTATAAAATTTCTAGGAAAACACGACATTACCTCTCTCCTAGACAGAATATTAGAGAGCAAGTCTCCTCTGTACAGTTAAACTCACTATCAGTGCCATACAGGAAACAATTGCAAAGCTACCCCCCAAATTCTTAAGCAATCAAAAGTGATGACCAGGAGAAAGAGAGACAAAAGTTTGCTTTAATCAGTAAAAAAAAAAAAAAAAAATTCGAGAAGCATTAGGGAGATGTGAGGATTCTGGCTTAGTAAATTTTACTTAACTAGAATATTCAGGGAATGGGCTGTTTGTTTCTTTATTTTGGTTCATTTGTTTACTTGCTTGCTTGCTTTTGTTTTAAATCCCTTAATTAAAAAAATTGTTGTGTTACTATATAATTCCATTTGCATGTCATTCTGAAAAAGGCAAAACTAAAGGGACAGAGACTAGATCACCGGTGTCCAGTGGTTAACAGTGGGAGGAAGGCTTGACTACAAAGGGGCAGCATTTTGGGGGGAATAAAATTGCTCTGCATTTTAATTTTGGTGATAGATGCATTACTCTATGCATTTTTTAAAACTCAGAGAAATGTGCATTAAAAAAACTAAATTTTGCTGTACATAAAAATAAATGAATGTAAAATTTTAAGTTGCCGTACAGTGTAGGAGGAAGACCAGTGAACTGGGATTCAAGTGACCAATGTTCCACTTCTGCCAACTCCAGTCCCCTTTCTAGCACTGTAGACAAAAGTTGTTTTTGCGTGTATTCTTATTACTAGAAGTCTTTCTAAAATGATTCTAGGAAATGTGTCTGCCTTAGAAAATAGAACATACAGGGGGGAAATGTCAGCTTTCTTTGTCATGTTTTAATGTCTTAGGGACCTACACATTCCAGGACAGAGGGTGGCTACCAGCATAGCACCACAGCCCTTTCCAGCTGAATACTTTTCCTTCCTTGTCCTTCTCTGGTGCTTTGAAACTCCACAAGTCATCATATTTGAATAGATTTCACTAAAGTATTAATGCATTTATTTATTCATACATTTCATTATAAGCAAAAAGAACAATTATGTTCTTAGATGCACTTAATGAGTTCGATAAGCAGGCACTTGAGAGAGCAACATATGGTTGTTTGTGATTAGATTCAATGACATAGAGATGTCTCTACTGAGTTGTCCTCCCGAACGTATTCTCTGCAGCTCTGGCTCTGCCTGTGTCCTCTGTACAAGGTCTTGCGATAGAGTGGGTGTCTCAGACAGAGGCTCCAGAGAAATCCTTGTATCATAACAGTCTTTAGTGTATATTTTTAACTCTTTCATTGAAGTACTCTACGTAATAACAAATATTTCTTGTTATGCTTTTTCAAGTTTGTTAATGATTTGCCCTCAGTATTTCTATATGATTAGTCTCAGGGCATTTTTATGTGTCTCATGTACAATACTTTCTCTGTCTTTAGAGTTGGTTTCTTGGACTGATTGTTCTATTCTATATTTCATTAGTTTTCCTTATGTGATTTTTGGGGTTCAAAAATTTATTTTAAAAATGTAAATAGTTCAGCCAAGCTTCTTATAACTTTTAATTATGAAAACTGATACACAGTCACTAGATGGTTGACTATAGTTATCAAGTGAAATCTTCCCCAACAGAACTTTGGGCAGCATTCTAAGCATTATAAAAATATATAGAAAGATCGCAGTATTTATCACTTAGTTTATTTCAGGTGGCACCCAAGTTCCGGATTTTCTGGCAGAGACTAAAGACCTCCACAAAATGGGGAGAGGGGAAGAAGGCTCCCAGTCAGGAGTTATCCTTGGCTCCTCCTTCATCATCTTTCACCTCCTACTGATTGTCATGTCAACTCCCTCACTTCCCTGCCCTACCTTTTATCCCCACTGCCCCTGCCTTTGGACAGGCCTCTGCCTTCCTATTCCTGGACCACAGCCACTGGTCTAAAGAGCTTGGAGCATAGAAAGTACTCAGTAAATATAAAATGGATAAATGGATGGATGGATGGATGGATGGATGGATGGATGGATGGATGGATGAACAGGAAGAAAGCAGGAGGAAGAGAGGAGAGGAAAATAGAAAGGAAAAGAAAGAAGAAAATAGTTCTTTTTGATATTGTGTAAAGTACTTTCAAATCAGAAATGACTATACTGTGGCACATCTAATTTTCCAGTTCCCTAAGTGGGAGAATGAACCCAAAGACATAAATTCTTCCCTCTCCCATTCACCAAGGAGTCTACTATCCATACATTACATTGTTCCACCAACAAAAGGTAGAGAAACAAATAGTATTCTCGCATGACGCCCTGGAAAGGTGACTCCTCAAGTCACCATGACCCTCAGTAACAGTTAGTTGCCTGATTGCCTGTTTCACACTAGAAAGCCCCACCACATCGCTTCTCCAAAAGAGGCAGCCTGGGTTATTAACTGTAACAAGTAACAAGCTGGAAGACAGAAAGCCACTTTTAAGACCATCACTCTTTTTTCTGATGGAAATTGACTCCTCGCATTAAACTCTGTTGATAATATCTTTGTTGACTAAGAATTTTTTTTCTAAATTGCTATTTATTTCAGTGGTATAATCCTATAACTTTATCATGTTTATTCTGGTGAATGCTTTTTGGCTTTACTTATGGGAAAAGCCCCATAAAATGAATTCAAGAGTTTATGTTAGTGGGTATTATTGGCTTCAGGTACTTCCTTGGTAACTTCTGTTTGGTGGCGCTCTATACTCTGGTCTAAACGTGGACTACTTTCTTTTCCTTGGGTGCAACTCTATTGAAACACTTTGACCATAGAAAACCAAGTGTTTAAAATCAGCTAAGGAGGTAAAAACCCAATCGCTCATGGCAAAATTTAGCAGACTTTCCCTAAAGACAGAGGAATTCTTACCTACCACTTTTACCCAAAGTGTGTGGTGAATGTCCGCCACATGGCTGGGGGTTGGGGTAGCTACCCTACAGCCCTGAGCTCAAATGGTTCCAACAATCTGGAGGTTATAAAGGGATGAGCAATGACAATATGGCTAAAGAGGAAGACAGAACAGCCCGTACAACTGGTACTGCTTTAGTTTATAAGCTCTATGGAGCAAAGACAGTGTCTCTTTAAAATGTCACTTAGGTGCTCAATAGAGTACTGTGTAAATGTGGGTGCCTAATTAATAACTTTGCTGATAAATGGAAAAATATTCCAAGGCTATACCCGAAAATCCAGTAGGACCTGTGCTTCAAGGTATAAAGGTGAAGGTAATAAAGAGACACTCAGTCCTATGAAGTGTTCACTCCAAGTGCTCTTGCTTTGGAGGTAAAAAAGATTGGATACACTTTTTCAATAGTTAATTACGTTAGTGATTGTGTGCTACCAAAATAATACAAAAACAAGGATTAAAACGTTTCAGCCAAATTGAATTTTCATAATTAAGTATCTTTAGTAAAACAAGATATGTTTTCTGCAGGTGGATGTCTTACTATTTCAATCCTTTAAAAAATGATATAAAAAGCACTTTTTCTTTTTTAATTGTGGTATAATTGATATATAACATTATGTTAGTTCAGATGTATAAATAATGCTTCTTTATATGTATGTATTATGAAGTGATCACCACAGTAAGTCTAATTAACATCCATCACCATACATAGTTATGAAAATTTTTTCCTTGTAATGAGAAGTTTTAAGATCTACTCCTTTAGAAACTTTCAAATATACAACACAGTATTCTTAACTATAGTGTTTATTTATAACTGGAAGTTTGTACCTTTTGACCACCTTCACCCATTTCACCCACTCCAAAAAGCACTTTTCCTAAAACTGAAAACCAATTGAGGAGAAGAATTTGGTTCAGCTGCCATCCCACTAGTATCTGGGATTCCAGTAGGTTAATTTACCCATTTTGATTGGAAGATGCCTATGAAAGGATGAGGAGTTTAACTGCTTAAAATTGCAGCTTCCATCTCATCCACCATGGATCAGTGGCAGAAAGCCATTCTCTTAGCCCGCACCTGCCCTGCTCCTAGAATAAGGATTCTCAGCCAGATTTAAGCTCCTCAGTGCCAGCTAACCATGTTCTCTCCACTAGTCCCACTGCGTTGTAGGGACGTGGAGACAGAAAGCTAGGCAGATGGTCATCAGCAAGGCCTCTACATGCTTTAGTCCTCAGTGCCAAGGGATCCTATACAGAGTGATGATTCACTGGATTGAATTCTAAGGGAGACTCAGAAAGTTATTTGAAAATTTAAGTGTAACTTCAGTTCACCAAAGAGGTCAGTCAGTCCTTTTTTTTTTTTTTTTAACAGACAATTTCAAGAAATAAATAAAACGTTACAGACACATTTGTAACTCCCTCCAATTTTATTTTCTTCCTTCCCCTAGAATTTGGTGTTTGTTAATCCTATATATGTTTTTATGCTTTCTCTACATATGGAAGTATCTGTAATCAATAGCTAGTATGTTTTGTATGCTCCAAACTTTATATAAGTGGTATCATACTAGCATTGTACACACCATTCTGTAACTAGTTTACTTGCACAAAGTATGTTTTTGAGATTTATACATGTTCATAATGCAGTTCTAATTAATTCATTTTCACTGCTTTATAGTATTCCATTGAATTAATTGATTTACTTATCCACTTTTCTCTGGAGAGACGTTTTCATCGTTTTCTATTTTTAGTTATCATCAGTGCTACTTTGAATATTTTCCAACATGTCACTTTATGCATACATACAGAGTTTCTTTAGAATTTATGCCCAAAGTGGACTTGCTTTGTTATCTTGACTTTCACAATATTGCCAAACTGAACCAATTTACCCTAACATTAACTGTAGATGGGAGTCTCTGTTGCTCATCCTCTTTGACAACACCGAACATTATTGGTCTTATCAAATCTTGCAATCAGATAAATGTGAAATGATGTCTTCTTGTTGTTTTAATTAGTATTTCCCTGATTACCAGAAAGGTTGAGCATCTTCTCACTATTAGCCATTCAGTCTTCCTCTTCTCGGAATTGCCAAGTCACATCTTTGTTCATTATTATATCACTTGCCTTTGTTTTATTAATCTGTATTAGTTAAATGTTCTGAACACAAATCTTTTGTATCCTTTTGGGTTGTAGATGTCTTCCTGGTGTATGCCTTGATTTTTCACTTGTTTTCAAATATGTAGAAGTTTTGTTTGTTTGCTTGCTTACTTGTTTTTTGATGTAGTCAGATTTACCTATCTTTTCCGCCATGGCTTGAACTTTTACGTGACTTGTTTAAGAAGTCCTTTCCTAGTCCAAGTATGAAGAAATGTGGGAAGACATCTAAACATTTTAGTTTTTCTTTTCACATTTAATTCTCTAATTTACCTTGAATTTATTTATTTATTTCTGTATGTTGAGAGACACAGATCTTTCTTTGTGAGTGGTAAACCAATTATTCCAAGTACCATCGATCGAACAGTCCATCTTCTCTCGATGATATATCATGTCAGTCTCTCGTTCCCTGTTTATCTATTCTAGCAACAACACATTTTCTTATTATTACAGTTTTATAAGATGTCTTTATATCTAGTAGGGCAAACCCTTGATATCTAGTAGGGCCTCCACCTTATTCTTTAAAAACTATGTTATTCACAAACCATTGACTTTCCCAATAAATTTCATTTAATAATCTTGACACACAAAATCTCTAAATACAGTAAATATTTATTTTGTGTATGTAAATATACATACACTAAAAACACTACTGAGAAGTTGATTTGGGTTGCATTAAATTTATAGATTTCAGGATAATTGATAGCTTTATAAAATAGAGTCCTTTCGTCTATGAACATGCTGTATCCTGCCATTTATTTAAATGTTTTCTTAATGTTTTTCAGTATGGTTTTATACTTTCCTCCATTAAAATCCTGCACATCTTTCTTTTAGGTTTATTCTAGGTTCCTGATTTTTTTTGTTGTTGCTACTTTAAGTGGTCTCTTTTGTCAAATTGATGTTTGTCTTTTGTTGATAGTGATAGTAATAAATTTGATTAGTATATATTGCACTTATTTTCAGCTATCGTCTCTTAAAAGTGTTAATAATTTGTCTATAGGTTCTCTTGAAATTTTCTTGTACACAATAGCATTGTCTTTTATCTTTCTTGTCTGCTTTCTTGTCTTACTCTGCTGGCTAGGACTTGATAAACCGAATGTTCAGCAGATGAGTTGATAGGAAGAAAACTTGTTCTGTTCATGACTATAAAAAGAACAATCGAGAATCTGGGGGAATTTAAAATATTACCTAATATCGCAAGTATTGCTTTCTCCCCTATTTAATGTTTCAGAATGTATGGAGGGTTTGTTCAGAGCACAATAGCTACTCTAGTCATCTCAAAAATCACTATACATCAACTATTATTTCCAGCCTATTGCTGGGCTCCCCCACACAAAGAACAAATGAAAAATTATACATCTAATTAATTTTTGGCAAAGTTGGCCAATTTCGTATTATCTACAAATGCCACACTAAACAGACTGAATGCATACACAGTCATAGAATTCAGCAGGCTGAAGCCGAGACATCCAAAAATAGACCAAAAAAACCCAACTCTAAAACTATTTTGAATTCAAGTTCTAAATTGACTGTCTTTGAGGACTTTAAAATGAATTTGTTTGCAAAAAACAAAAGGAGTTCATTGTTAGCATGTGGAAGAGGCTTATTAGTGGCTGTAAGAAATCAGGGTTAGGACTTGAGAGTAGAGATTCTTCAATTTTAGTGCCTTAAGCCAATAAAATCTTAAATCAGTTCTTATCACTGTAACTACTCTGTTCAAAAAACTCACTCTAGTGGGGGAGGGCCTCAGACCCTAATGACACTATTCTGGTAGCTATTCCTCAAGCCATCTATGAACAGTCACTTTTTGCTTCTCTATTACGAGTAGGCATTTTAAACCTCACCCCTCTATTCGAAGATTAGATTACAATTAAAAGTAAATTTTAAAATCTACATCTTAAAACAGGATTGCAAGTGTGCTACATTTTAAAGACACTTCATTACAAAAGTTAAAACCTAAAGATTAAAGTAGACAATTTACCAAATCAACAAATAAGCTTTAGGTCTTCAGGATGACTTGCTGCAGAATTTCTTTGTGTGGATGAAATCAGAGACTAAACATCAGCCACTGCCACCTGCAAACTAGCAAAGAAAGTTGTTCTGACATAATAGGAAAAATAGTTCATCTTACAGAACTTTAACTCACAAGTTATTTTTCTGATTCTCATTTGCTAAATTGACAATTCAGAATTTGTGAAATAGGAGCAACACTCCGCTGAACCTGAGGGAAGTCTCTAAGCACGCTTAACTATTGTTTATGTTTTGTGCTGTTTGCTAGTTCAGGTACAAAAGCGCAAATGGAAAGACACCTCCGCTTTCCCACTCTGCCCAGCTTGGACCACAAAGCGTGGACTCAATGCTCTCCTGTCCCGGCGACTGACAGATCTCGCCGCTTTAAGCGGCAAGGAGCCCTCGTGCCCGCCCACAAGAAGGCGGGGCCGGCGAGATCTCTGCTGGGAGTTGTAGTTCCAGGCCCCAGCGCTTCTTGACTTGTTTCCTCTTGCCTCCACTGCTCCCCGGCCGCCTACGGTCTCTGAAGCTGCTGTGTATGAGCACGAGACACACTGGTGATAAAAGAAGAGGATCGGGGAGCCGTGGATGAATGTCCAGAAAGTGGTGGCAGCGCAAGCGGCGCGCATGCGCATGTGGCTGAGCGGCCACTGTTCCACCAGTGTCTCTGAGGGTGTGCTAGAGGGACAAGGGAGGGCATCAGACAAGTTTGAGATGATACGGCTGGCTTACCGGGTGCGGTTGCTAGCTGGAAGATTCGGGGAGCTGTCCAATATTCGAGGGGTTTTCTCGCCCTGCTTTATCCTGCCTTTTGGCACTCTCCCACCTCCTACCCTTTTCCAATTTGCAAAATTGCAGTTTCCACCCAACTCCGTAACCGCCCCCGCACCCTGCCCCCCCGCCCGCTCCTTCCTCGGCCCCAGGTCTCTCTGTGGGAAGCCTTTCCCAGCTGTGTTGTGAAATCTGCTAGAGCTTCTCAGCCAAGGCCTTTTAGCCTGCCTGGAATTCAAACTGACCCCTCCTTGCCAAATCCCGGTCATGCGAGGCAGTAAAAGGCTCAAGGCACAGACAGGCCTTACAACGCTATGCCCTCTTTGGTTCTCTTAAATTTATGGTTACTCTGCCCTGCTCTTCCCTTGCAAAGCTGGAACCAGCTAGGTGATAGATTAGGTGGATAGCTAATTACGTCCTTAAATTTGCAACGGATTCTCATATCTTCCTTTATTCTGGGAGGTGCCATTAATAGAGGAAAAGACAGTGTGCGGCATAAGAACTCACGAATATAAAACACCCTATATTTCTCAGAGAATAGCATTAGGCACAGTTTGCTGTGGATTTTTTTGTCTACCTTTTTGATACCCCGTAGTACTGTTTTGTTCAGCATTGTATCCGCAGTGCTAACACACTGCGGCCTCTAAGTGAATATCAAATGATGAAATGCATGAATCTAGTGTCTGCCCTTCAGGGCTGCACCTAAAGTCTGTTGGGAGAGGTAGAGATGGAAATAGAAATGCAGGTTTATACAAAGCTTTGGGATAGAAAAGAACAAGCACATAACTGCCTGAAGAGGTTCTTGAAGCCTGTATGGAAGAGGCAGTATCTGCTAAGCTTTGGAATTGTCACTCTTTAAATTGCAGATAGGAAGTTATCACACCAAAGCCTCCATCTGAGCTTTGCTTGAGAGAGAAAGGGACTGATTATTTGAGAGCCAACCAAGACAAAAATACAGATGCTACCCTTATCAAAGTGGTCATCTGGAGAAACCACACTTTCCAGGGACTCTGGCTTTCTTCAAACATCTTTGGAATGCTCTTTATGGAAATGCCTTTTGAACTTACAGCACATTCTTTCGTAACTCCTCAGCAGTGGAACATCTCATTCTTTTAGTGATTTGATATTTGGGAACAGCCAGAAATCATTTTGGATGCAGTTCTAGAGGATGAGGAAAACAATCATGCTGCATAATAGTTGAAATTTGAGGGAAGGTGTTTGTTAGTTTACATAGGGCAGGGTTTCTCATTTTGGAATGAGAAACCCTTCTGTGTGCGGAAGTTTTGAGTGTATGTGTATTTTCCTGATGGATCATGTCTTTTCTTTAGCTTTTATCAGATTGCTCAAGGACTCCATGATTCAAAAAGATTAATAACCACTACCATAGAGTTATGAGATTATTTCTTCTGTGGCTTGTAAGCTGGCTCTGAAGTCAGAGAGTCATGTGGTAGGAGAGCAGGGTGCAGGCTTCAGCTTCTCTTACAATTTGATGTGTGATCTCAGTGGATTCCAAAGCTTCCAGAACCTCAGTGTTTCCACAGACAAATTGGAAAGTAGAACTGAAGTTGGACGGTGGGAGGAGCTGGGCCCAGTGATGACCTCTGGATTAGAGCCTCCAGGCCCATTTTTGTCACAGGGCTCTTGAGTCATGTAGCAGTCACTACTGATCTGGAGGCCTTAAAAACAAGTTTGGTCTCTTAACATCAAAAAACTCTGATTACCCAAGACCTCCCCTCGAAGACAAAAATGAGTAGATGGAAGACATCTCTGCTATGTTAATTTGTACAGTAGTCAGAGTCAGGGGCAGACACATAGAGTGAACTGAAATTAGAAACACAGGAAATGCTGTTTCCATAGGCTTTTACTACTATTCAGTTTTATATATGTGTGTGAGCTTTCTGCCTTTGCTCAAGCTGTTTTCTCTTTCCAGAATTCCTTTTCCCCATTATTTACATCTATCAAAATCTGAGAAGAGGGAACTACTTCCTGAGGAATGCTGTTTCTTCCTAATTAAACACTTTTATTTTTCTGTTCTCCTAACAAGTTCTTACAATGCCATTTAAGATCCTTGGATACCTATTCCACTGGGAACCTTTCTCCGACATTCCCTCCAGGCCCTCCTTGGCTCAGTTATTCACCTGGTCTTCTGAACAAGTTATTGTTCCTTGACATTCCATTCTTTTGGCTGCAGAGTTTAAAAACTCTCCACAATCTTGCCTCTATCTTCAACACATCTTCACTCTTGTTTCTTATTCCACCCACGTAGTACATTGTGTTCCCCGCAGAAGCCTTCTTTGGTCCCAGAAAGAATTAATGCCCCTCCACCCTCTACCTTGTGACTTTGTAATTTTTAACATACCTATCATGGCACCTAACACACTGTATTGAAATTTTTTGTTTAGACACCTATCTCCTGAACTATACTATGGGTTCTTTCACCATAGGGACCATGTTTATTTCATCCTTGAGCTTGGAACTTGACATACACTCAATAAATGTTGAATGGATGGATGAATGATATAGTTTGTTTACATATGTGTCCCTCTTGCTTTATTATTAAGTCTTTGAGGTTAGTAATATTGGCTTATTTATCTCTTATTCTTAATAGCTTATGCCTAATAAATAGTTTTCACTGAATGAATGAATACATGGGTGGATGAATGAATAGTTTTTTGTAATATGTCCAACCTGATATATCCCTTTCCTCTTTTGAAATCTGGAGCACTTTCTTTGTGTTTATCCTGTAGCATTTTCTGTAGCTTGTACTATTCTCAGCATCTAATTCTCCCCTACTCAAGGGTCAGCTTCTTGAAGACAGGAGTTGAGCCTTACTTCTCTTGCTGACCCCCGTAGTGTTTACTGCAGTGCTGGACATATAGCAAAGTTGAGCTTTTCTCAGAAAAATGAAAGTACCTGTCATTCAGAGCCCCTGTTCCAGCAACAAGATGCCCAAGTACATGAGCTACACATACTGCATATCCTAACCCACTACTTCGCCTCATGCATGCTCAGTGTTGCCAACTCCTGGGCAAAGTTGCAAAACTCATGTTGTTTCACTTTGTGTTAGCTGTAATACTCTGTATAGTAGGTGCCCAGTAAATGTAATTTTTCAGATTAATAAAGGATATGAAGCCCATCAAAAATGAATGAGCCCAAAGATACAAAAGAGCAACTGAAAGATGAAAATCACATCAGCCAATATAAAAAGGAAAGGCAGATCAGTGCATTCTCCCTCATGGTAACAGTTTATAAAGAATTGAAAAGCATGTTTTTCTCCATAAAAGACAGAGTGCAATGTATGCATTTCAACTTCAAAATGTTTAAAAGTCCCCCTAATTTTGCCATCGTTAAATAAAGAGCAATCCTCAAGATTAGAATCTATTAACAGTTGTAGGAATTTTTCATCATTGACTTTTTGTGTGGGCATTCATTTCTTCTCTTTCTTTTTCTTTTTTCTTTTCTTCTTTTTCTTTCTTTCAGTATATCTTTACTGAACATTAACTATGTTCTAGGTACTCACTCTTTTAAGTGCTTTATACTCATAGTTTCTCATAACCATCATAACAACTCTGTGAGGTAGGTCTTATTATCTTCTCTTAAAAATGTGATAAATCTAGGGCTCCGATTCAAGAAGTTGCCTAAGGCCTCATAGTCAGTAAGTGCTGGGGTCATAATTTGAACCCAAGTCTCATAAACTCTGAAGGTTATATGTTGTTGTTTAATTCCTACATTATAATGCCTCTCTATACAATCCAATGGATCTAGTCTCACATAGCTTAAATTAGAAAGACAGATAATAAAAGTAAATCAAGTACAGGGTCAGAGGTTAGCAAAGGATAACACCAAAACACAGAGAAGGCCAGCTATGTTGGGGGGTAGTGGAGAGTAGGAGGATGAGCGATGGCTTCTCAGGGGAGGGGTCACTTGAACTGAGATCTAAAGAATAAGTGAGAGTTGCTAGATCAAGCCAGGGGCATCATCTGAGCAAGCTATAGCAAGTACAAAGGCCTGGGGATATGCAAGGAACACATATGCAAGGAACTGTACCTAGGTATGTTTTGGGTAAATATCTTAGACATTTTGTTTTCAAAGCTTTTTTTTTTTTTTTTTTAGGTATAACTCATAGTGACTAATTGTCTTTGCTTTGTCTAAAAGAGCTTAAATGTAAAAGTGAGTCGTCATTGAAATGAATTAAAGTTTTCGTGTTGACTTCAAATGCTCTTTAGGGGACCAGTGTATTCTGATGTCCAAATGACACAGTAAATGTGACCAATACTGTGGCCCTGCTGTCCAGTAAAATCAGATAGTGATGAAAGTGCACCAGGATCCGTTAGAGACTGGAAAGTCCACAATGTGAAGGCTCATATTATGCTTTTTAAAAGAAGAATTATCTTTTATTATTTCCACAGGATATATAAATATAAATCATTTTATTCTTATGTCAGTTGTGAAATGATTCCTCTAGTTACTCCAAACACTCAAATTATATTAAGATCTAAGGTGGTGGGTCCATGGGGATCCATTATACTATTCTCTGTAATTTTGTATACTTTTGATGTTGTGTAACAAAAAATTTTAACTGCCATAGCTGAAATTCTTTTTTAAAAGAAGGAGTTTATTAGGCCATTGCTAGCAAAAAAAAAAAAAAAAAAGAAAAGAAGGAAAGAAAAGAAGGAAGGAAGGAAGGAAGGGAGGGAGGGAGGGAGGGAAGGGGAGGGAGAGAGAGAGAGAGAGAGAGAAAGAGAAAGAAAGAAAGAAAGAAAGAAAGAAAGAAAGAAAGAAAGAAAGAAAGAAAGAAAGAAAGAAAGAAAGAAAGAAAGAAAGAAAGAAAGAAAGAAAGAGAAAGAAAGAAAGAAAGAGGAAGGAAGGAAGGAAGGAAGGAAGGAAGGAAGGAAGGAAGGAAGGAAGGAAAAAGGAAAAAGAAAAAAAGAAATAAAAGAAATTGACTGATCTTGGGGCATGGCATCTAAGCCACCAACAGCATGGCCAGGTAGGAAAGACAACAATGTCTATCATCCCAGAGTTTTGCAAGCGATTTTATATGTCAAGTGAGGGGAGAAAGAAGTAAGCAGTTCTGAAAGGATTTACATTAGCTATAAACAAAGGGGATAAGAGAAGGTAAAAGGGGGCTAGTTCTGAGATAGACATAGCAGAATCTGCAGCAGCTTCCACAACAGGTCTGCAAAGCTCATGTGTAAACAAGGAGCAGAGAAGCTCCTGGAGTTCAATGGTGCCTGGTGACAATAACCTGCAGAAATAGCTACCTGGAAGTTAGTCTAAAGTTCCAACAGATATACAGGGAATGTGAGTAGTGTTTTATCAGAGTTGGTCCACAGCTATTAACAGGCTGTTCTGTCTCTTTTAATTTTAACTTAGAATATCTTGGAATTTTCTCCTTCAATGTTTTCCACAATATTTTTTTAAAAAAATTTAAATAGATAATTTTTTAGAGCAGGTTCGGGTTAACAGCAAAACTGAATTGAAAATACGTAGTTCTCATACACTCCTTGTCCCAACTTGTGTACACAGCCCTTCCTACTGTCAATATCCTGTACCATAATGGTTATCGATGTAGGATTTACATTAGCTATATCTAAATGAGATATATATATTATAGATGCTTTGTTTATTTATCAAATATATAGTGAGAAATTCATCATTTTCTTGACATTTGCTAGGTCTTTGCTAAGTTGGCATAATCCCTGCACTTATGTGGTTTGTAGTCTAATGGGAGAGAGATCCATTAAAGAAATAATTTTACAAAAAAAAAACTAGTTACAGCTGTGATGGGGAGAAGAAGACAATGCTACAATTATGTATACTAGGAGAACTCTCTTAGTATGGGTGGTCGGGGAAGGCTTTCCCAGAGAAAACAGGTTAACTGAGATCTGAAGGATAAGCAAAGATGACAGGGAAAGTGTTTTAGGCAAACAAAGTAACTGCCTGCAAAGATTTTAAGGCAAGAAGGAGCTTGACTTATTTTAGGAGCTAAAGTTTGCAAACAAGGATAGAGATGTGGCTGGAGAGTCAGGTGGAGGCCAGAACATGTGGGCGCTGTATTACTTTGTATTTACCCTGAGCAAGGGGATGGGTTTTACAAAGGAGGTGACATGAGTGGATCTTGTTTTAAAACGAAGGCCCTAACTGCGTTCTGAGGAATGCATGAGTGCAGAGTAAGAGTGGAACTGGGGAGACTTGCTAGGAAACTATGGGAATAGACCCAGAGATGAGGGTGGGGTAAAATGGAGAGACAGGGAAAAGGATGGGTGCCATGAATATTTATGAGGTAGAATCAATAAGATTTGGCGTTTCCTTTGATAAGGTAGGAGGGTGCTGGGTTTCTAGACTTGTAAAACTGGATATTTTCTGGTGCATTTACTGAGATGGGCGAAGAGATGAAAAGACGATCAGGTATTTACAAGAGCTTTACAGTTACTTTTTCTATTCCAAATAATTACCCTGTGCTAGGCAGCTTGCACAGGTGATTCATATTCAGTATCATAGAAATATTTTTATCTGATACAATAGGACTGGCAGCAGATGGATTCCCATACTCAACAAACCTTGAGGGACTGTATTCATTGTCTTCTGTTATCATTTCAAGTGCAAATTGTTTATCACCTATTCACAGCCCATTGGCATATGGATATCTGAAGCTCTAAGAATCGTTTCCAACTCTCTTCCCACTTATTTTCTCATGTGACTCACTGGGCAACTCCCAGACCTTTTTTTTCTCTCTCAATACTATACCTACTCCATGGTAACTTGTTTAGCAGGTTTATCTAGACATCTTCACCCTTCCCTTCCATGATCAAAGTTTAAAGTCCTCTTGATCAAGGCAGGTAGTCACCGGGCCAACATGTTCTCAAACCATACATAGCAGAAGTTCATTTTTGATCCATTATCCTAATCCTCCATCCCATGGAGCATTATAGTTATATTCCTCCCTGGTCTTACTTCCCTTCCTAAAGCACAACAGTGATTTGCCCACTGTTATAGAAAGCAAACCTGAAATTCCCACCTTCCATTTCAAAGCTCTTATCAGAGCAAACTATGGTGTTATTTCCATCTTCTTTTTATTCTAGAGAGCCTCCTCTATTTCTCTGAGGCCCTTCTGTTATCAGTTCTCTTTAATAGTAACCAACAGTGTATAGGACATTTTCATATATGTTGTGACATTCAATCCCACAATACCTCTCCCTAGTTCCTTTCTCCATGCCTGGCCTGTAGTCATCATCCAAATATTTGTTGAATTAATGAATAAACTGTGTTGCTGGGAAAGCAAAAAATGCCTTATTTGGAGGGAAAGCAGGCCCTGTTTTTGTTCTTTAAGATGAATTTTAATGTTTTCTTAAATTTTCATAAATAACAGCTCATCTATAACCTGTTACCAATTTTAAACGATTAGTTTATAATAATATAGTCCATATGAATGACTGTAATATAAGTATGAACCCGGTTTCTCAAATGAATTATTGTTTGACTTAGAGCAAAATACCACTTAAAAGTAACAACTAAAAAGGAAAACCTAAAACTATTATCTCGTGGTGCCTCCTAAACACAAATCTAGATTTTTAGCTTTGGCTCTCCATTGAGCATAGCTAGATGACTGTTTTCTAATACTTTAGTGCCTCTTATAAGGTTGCATTGAACAGCATCTTTCAGTCTAAATGGTGTCATATTATTGTCTTGTGCATTTTGGTGGCACTTTATATTTGTAAAGTACAGGGCAATCACATTCATTAGTATTTCTGCAAAGCCCTCCTGTGTGGTAGCTCAGCATTACTGAAGCCAAGCATAAAAATAAGTGTGCACTTATCGGAAAGATGCTGATAGGATCCAAATGAAATGTCAATGAACACTAATGCACAATATTCAAAATGTTACAGCTTCTCTAGATACATTTTAACAGAACTACCAAAACCTCTTTCCATGTCATTTGGCTTTCCAACCCCAGAAATAAACCCTAATTCTGAAGGAAATAAGTGATTATTATATTAGACTTTACTTTAAATGTTAGGGTTTATGTTAATATTTAAAACTTAAGTACACAGAAGTTTAAGTTTATGAAGGCAATATTTAAATCAGTATTTCACATATGATAACTCATTTGCATTCTTTGCTGTAGTATTTTTTTAACAATCAGATTCAGGTAAAAGTTAGATGCTCTGGTGGCAGAGAATTCAGTGGATATGGGATCGCTTCACATTGCCTGGATTTCCCATTTTAAAGATCAAATTGTAGTTAATTAACTACATAAATTCACTTGTCCTCACCTATGTTCAGACCGGTACACTCTAAGAATACATTCTAATGGAATAGAAATTGCCAGTCCATAAAGGACTCAAAGAGAGGGCAAACATAGTACTCAGGTTCCCCCTGTCTTTTTGCTTCACCAAAGTTATATGTGGCCCCAATCTCATAGTTCAACATGGGAGCTCTACCTCAAGCCTCTCATCCTCGTTTCAGACAAAAAGGAGAAGGAAGGTAAAGAAGAGGAAGGAGACAGCACAGGTAGCAGGAAAACAAGACTTTTCAATGACTGCCCAGTGGACTCCCCAGCAGGACATGTAGCCTCGCTGACCAGAGTGCTCCATCCTTACCCCACCCCTGCCCCCTGCCCAGTGGCATGGGAGATAATAGAGTAATGTGTTTGTTTTTTTTTAAAAACTGGGCATATTGCCATCCCAAACAAAACCAATGTTCTGGTAATAATGAAAAAGGGACAAATGGATATGAGTTGAGATAGGAACAAGCAATATTTACCACACTGGTTTTTTTTAATGTGAATTATAGAGATACATGAATGTGAGGAGCAGAGAAGGAACATGCAGAGTAGTGACCAGAACGACTGGAGGAAAAAGAGCTACTGCTAAAAAGGTTTCATGGAGGTGACCACCCCTTCATGTAGCCTCCTGGGGTTGTTTTAAGATTTCAAGGTGGAACCACATTATGTAAAGTGCCCCCCTGTATAATTGTGATGAAGGAGGTAAACTTTACGTAGAGTGTATTTTAAATTCTCTCAGTGTGTACAAGGAGATATAATCAAAAATGTTCATTCCAGAATTATTTGTAACAGCCAAAATTTAGGGGAAAAAACCTAAATGTTCATCTATGAAAGAATAGATAACTTTTAGTTTATTCATATAGTGTGGAGTACTTTACAATAGTTAAAAGAAGTAAAATTCAACAAAGCTAGGCAGTAGGTACTAAGGTATTTGTTATATTACTCATTTTGTTCTTCTGTATGATTGAAATATTTTGTAATTTTATAAATTAGCAAAACAAAACAAAACTTGGGCAGCATTTCTTCATATTTGATTCACAAATTGCCTGCATCAAAATCACTGATTATATGAACACAAGATACATGTTCAAATGCAGACTCCTGGGGCCCCAACCAGGCCTAGTACTAGAAACTCCAGTCCTGGGCCCAGCAGTCTGTATTTCAAACAAGGCCACCAGGTAATTCCTAGAGGACCACTGACATAGGGTTTGGATGAGGAAGATAATTTAATGGAAAACAGAAATTGAGAAGACCTCTGGGCTGGATAAATGAGTCATACAGAGCCGGAAGGAGGGCTGAAACTGTCGCATATCCCAGAGGCTGGGGTGGAGCACACGAACTGCCACCACTCGACACAGGCAAGGAGGGGAGTTTAGTGATGATCAGGACCTGTTAGGATTAAACTGAGAAATGGAGAACCCTAATATCAGTGGCTTAACCAAGCAAGCCTTGCATTTCCTTCTTATGTGGAAGAAGTCTGGAGGTAGTCAGCTGTCCACGGTGTCAGGAATTCAGGTTTATTCTGTGCTGTTGCTCTGCCTGTGTTAGGCCTGTCATGCCCACCTCATGGCCTAAGAGGGCTGCTGAGCTTCAGGCACCATGACTACATTACAACTAACAGAAAAGAGGAAAGGAAAAAAAGGGCATATCCCTTCTTTTTAAGGATACTTCCTAAAAGCAGCACAAACCACTTGAGCTCACATCCGAACTATAGTCTCATGGCCACATTCCACTGGAATATGGAATTCTAGGTGGCCAGGTACCCAGCTAAAGATGAAAGGGAGGCTCCATCACCAAGAAAGAAGGGTGGATTAGGAGCCTCCATCATAGAGAGCTAGGGGTTATAGCCTATGAAAGCTCAGCTGCAAAGACACAGGACGCTGCTGTGAAGACTCCAGGTTCAGAGTGATACTGGTCAGGTCATTTCTGGGGTAGCAGCTTTCAAAGTGTGGTCCTGGGCCTGTTAGAAACGCAAATTCAGGCCTCACCCTTTTCTCCCAAATCGGAACCTGCATTTTAACGTGATCTCCAAGAATGGGACTAGAAAGTCTCAGAGAGGAGAAAGGTTAGAAACTGGAAGCTTGTAGCACAGCACAGAAACTAGAGGTGAGAGTGTTCTGGGTAAAGTCGTGGTTGGGCTCCTGTGAGTCAGCGAGCTTCCTATGGAAGAGAATGCAGAGGCAGGCCAGACTGCTGAGGGTTCAAACTTGACTTAGGGAGGTGAGCGGAAGAGACTGCCAGCAAAGAAAAAGAAATAGGAGGAAGAGAGACACAGAATCTTGAAAAGTGTATGGCCTTAAAGACATACTTTATAAGAGTGTCAGTGAAATACAGATTTAACTGACCTGCATTGTGGACTAAGCGGTACTTAATTCTCACAACATCCCTGAGCGGTAGGAAGTATGATTCCCATCAGAGGTGATGAAAATGAGGTTCAGAGATGTTAACTAGCCAAGGTCTCACAGCTGGATATTAGCGTAGCTTACAAGAATACTTTGTAGAGATCTGGCCAGTTTCCAAAGCACTTACATTCATCATCTAATTTAATCCTCACAGTAACTAAAGTAAATAGAAAGTGATTATTTTAATTTTGCACCTAAGGAATTCCAGGACTTTTGCTTCTCTGTCCAATATTTTTTCCCATTTTTGTTTCCTGATTTTACTGACACATGATGATAATGAAGAAGGGATGGGAGCGTGAGGTTCACCAAACCTGA
>NW_011888884.1:4842875-4867715 GCF_000151845.1 Pteropus vampyrus | reverse complement strand
CCTTTTTGTTCCATCTCAAAAATCTCTATTTTCCTTTAGTATATTGATTTCTTGTTATAGAACTGGAATGGCTATTAAATATCTTTATTTGGGAGTTGGTGGGTGCCAGAATATGAGAGAGAAAATGCATTAGTACTTAAAGGAAAGTTGATGGGATGGCTGGAGAAGAACTGGAGAGAAGAAGGTAGTCTATAACTGGGAAATGATTTACGGTTTGACTGAAGGACAGAGAGACTTGCCAGAAGAACAGGGGGAACAAATGAAAAAAGCATCCAATCACAGGTAAACCCTTTGATGGATGAGGAAGATACTTTAATAGATGAGAAAGCACTTTCCCCAGTGGCCAGCTGGCTCCCTTCGCCTCTCTTTTTGGCTTGTAGCACAGTGGAAAGATTCAGTGTAACAAATTATGGAATATATGATAGTGAACCAGCTAATTCAAACTAATAACTAATCAAAGTAGTCTTATCTGTTTTGATGAGGGGCTACTGATTTCTCTTTTGGGGTGAAGTTGGATGTTCACTACCAAAAAAGCTAGAAATTGAGTTGATTAATTATGGACAATGTCCCAAACACCACTTTTCTCAGCAACAGAAATAACATTTATGTAGTATATTTATAGTTTCAAAGCATGCTCACCTGCATTGTCTCATTTTATCTATAAATAATCCCGTGAGGTAAGTGTCATTATCCACATTTTTTTATTTGAGGAAACTGAGGTTTAGAGAAGGCAATTAACAGCTGTATCCACACCCAGCTCCATCTTACCATACCACCTTTCTTTGGCCCCTCAATAAATGTCAGTCTATGGCTACAGTTCCCATAAGGGCATTTGGGGTGGGGAACATCTTTACCCAGCATACCCTAGGTTTCAATAATGTTTTCCCCTCCAGGCCAATTCCATGGCCCTGACATCTCTCAAAAGACTTAAGAGCCCACTTGAGGTCACTTAGGGGACTTGAAATGAGGCTGGGTGCTAGGAGTGGGACAGAGCAGAGCAGTCCTACCAGAAATTAAGCTACAACTTCCTTGGGCTCCTGAGGACCTTGCGTCCTTGGTGTCTCACTGTTCCTCTGCAGCTCACACCTCCTGCAGCACCTTCTCATGTGTCCCCCTAGAGCTCCTGGGCTGTCTTCTAGCCACACTACATAGCCCACCCCTCAAAAGGCCTTCTTACTTCTATCTCTCTCCAGATACCTCAACCACTGGTTAGGAGAATAATTGCTTACAACAAATTACTATCTCCTTGAGAGAATTTCTGACATGGCAAACAAACAGCCTGGGGAAAGAGGGTCTTTTTTAACCACACCAATAGGTGCTCCTTCATTCATGGACAGAAAGCCTGTAGACTTGAAGCTACTTTTCTACTTCTCCTCCTCTGATAACTTCCTGGTCTGGGGGAACCTCTTCTATCAACAGTGGTCAATGAGCTTAGCATTGTGTCTACACACAGAGAAGAGGGAGCTGCCTTGCCTCAATTTGGCAGTGCAAAGTAATGCCAATTACGGCTAGGTACACCATAATAGTTACTAATATACAGATTCGCCTGTATCTGAGTCCAGACAGCATCACTTCCTAGCTGTGGTACCTTGTGTAAATTACTTATCTTCTCTGTGGCTAAGTATATGCATCTACTAGTATATTTGGAGTGGTAGTGAGGATTAAAAGCACTATATATGTAGTTAAGGGTTTGGAACAGTTTCTAGCACACAGAAAAGCTACATAAGGATTAGATACTCTGAATTTTTTAAATTACCTACTTTTAAAAGTATCTGCTTCACACTAGGTTACTTACATCTGAAATTCAGATGTCATCTGGGGTTATCCTGACCCTTCAGATGTAGATAAATGGTTTAGATCTCCCTTTCCATGGATTATGGAAAAACCTAATAATCTCCCCAAGAATTCTTTGAATTCCCAAATGTACTTTACATTTCTTGATTAGCTCAGGGTATGAACACCAGTTCTTCAGAATTATTCTGATTATTTCATTGTTCTGCACATTGTATCCTAAAAATGTTTAATTCAAATTAATATCCACACAAAATTTATCAAAGTGTTCACATGTGTAACAAACTTTATTGAACATTTTGGAAAAGGAACGGTTTTTGTTACAACAACCCAATCAATTTTAAATTCAGTATCCCTATTCCTTATTAGGCCTTTGACCATGCCCACATCTTAAGATTCAGCCTCCTGTCAGGTTCCTTAATTCTCCTCTTTCATCCTTTTCCCTACTATTTCTCCTCCTCAAGCCTTCACTTGCAGATTGCCTGAGATTCCAGATTTTTCTTGTTCCCTTATGCAGACAAATCCATTAAGCTCTCTCCAGTCTACTACTTAAAAACAAACAAACAAAAAAACAAACCAACAAAACCCTGGCTAAACCCTTAAAGGCCATCACTTCAGCCACAGAAGGACCTTGATGAAATTTGAAATTATCCTTTTTAAGGACTTCATTAAATTATTGGACAAAGATTAAACTCATCCTTGCTCTGTGTTTGTATGGGCGTGGGAAACAAGGGGAGGATGGTTACTAAACATATATTAACTCAATCAGTTCTCACAACAATGCTGCAAGGTAGGTGTGATTCTCTCCATCTCATAACTGGGAAAACTGAGTCTCAGAGAAGTTAAGGAATACACCCCAGATCGTCTAGCTGAGAAGGGATGAGCAGAGTCAACACCATGTGGGTCTGGCTCAGACTCCCTCACTATCTACACTACACCACACTGCCTCAAACATTGTACTTGGCCTTGGGAATCTAAAGTGTCTTTGGGAATTTAAAGAATCTAAAGTAGTGGCAGAGATCAGAGGAGTCAAATGTAGCTCCTCCGTGGGCCTTTCATTTTGGACAACCCTCAGCTATACTTCTGGCTGCCAGCTTATGTAAGTGTCCATGTCTTCCTATATGGTGCCCAGACCTCAGCCCAGCCTTCCAGGTGGGATCTGACCAGCACACAGGAATGCAGGACTCTCCACTTTATTCCTTAACCTAGATTTCTAGTCATGCAACCTGAGGTCCCTTTGGCGACTTGAACCAACATTTCATTCTTGATTCATCCCGAGTTGCCAGCCAATGGAAGTCTCTAAAACAAAGATCCTCCTTGAGCTTTGGAGTCAGTCCCAGGGGGAATCTTGGCTTCACCACTTCCTGTGAGACTTGGAAAACTCACCTATTTTCCAGGCCCCAGTTTCCTTGAATGCTTTAAAAGAGATGATAATACTACTTACCTTATAAGATTATTAGAAAATTAAATGAATTAATGCATGCAAGGTGCTAACCTAGTACCTGGAACATTGTAAAGTTCAATAAATATTAGCTCTAATAATAATTATAAATGCCCATCCTCTCCCCAAACTCCACACAAATCTGATCTGTCCACTATCCATTTCCCCTACCTCCACATGAGCCTGTGCATGTGTGTACACACACACAAAGCCATTATTGGAAGGCATTCTCCTAAAGCAGAAGTCTTGGCCTTAGAAACCCTGGATTCAGTTTTATCACATGCTTGCTACGTGACAATGAGCCTTGCATCTTATAGATCTTCAACCTCTTTTAGCCGCAGTTTCTTCCTCTACAAAATAGAAACTATAATTTTGTACTCTCTTAACTCACAGCATTAACATAAGGATTACGTAAGATAGAAATGTAAAGAAGCTCCATATTTATTGGAACCTTATTTCCATTCCCCTAAAAAAAGTATGTTAGATTTTTTTTTTTTAAGTAAGTGCAGTACTTTATACTAATCTCTGTTAAAACATGTAGATTTATTTAGGATTTATGAGACTAACATTGTTCTATATGGTTTCTTTATTTTCAGCCTTCACATTTTTTTCTCATGTGATACATTTATCAACTCATGAGTTTTAAAAATCTCTGAATAAAATGAAAACATAGGAACCCTATTCCCTGTTAGTCACAAATTTTCTTTTATTAAGAATGAATCTGTACCCATTGGCTGCATTATATACATTGCTAGGGCAATGACAGAGTCAAAGAAATATAATCTGGGGTGGGTGCCCTCATGTCTATCTGTACATTGGGGAAATGACCTACATATTTAACTTTAAATGTTAATGTCTTGAGACAGTTATGCAACCTTTCTAAGAAACCTAGAAAATCTCGAAATGTCCAATCACGGAACAAACTTGTAACTTTGATGGTAATTCTCTTTAACAGCATCCCTTCTGGGCCTGTCTGAAATGGAGGAGACATGACATTATGGAATTGAAAATCTTAGGATTCATCACCCAACTTTAATGTTGAAGGGCCTGGGGTATCATACAGAAACCTTGCATCTTATAGGTGAATATATTGACCCTAGAGAGGGAAAAGGACTTATCCCGAATCACTCTGGTGGGTGGCTGAGCCTGTATAAACCCAGGTCAGCCTTCACAAGTTTGGGATGTTACTGGACTCAAGGAACCAGAGGTAGGAAGAGAGGGGGACAGACCGCAGGAAGAAGAGGTATATTTTGCACACATCTAGTTCTTATTCCTCATCCTAGAACGTGTACCCTGCCCCTAAATCGGTGGTGTCAGGAGAGGGAGGACCTCTAAAGCATAAGAGATAACAAGGACACCTGAGAACTGTCACTGGAGGTTGTGTGGTTGGGCTCAAAACCTCGCCAGACGATTAAAAGCATTTCTGTGAATGTGATTTCTGAGGATGAGGAAGCGTTTTCCTTCCCCAGAGCCGCAGCGCACGCCCCGCCCGGTGCCCGACAGTAACCCTGAAGCGCGAGGAAGCCTTGGCTATCTTCAACATAACCATTTAGGAAGAGAAAAAAAAGAGAATGTGCTCCTTTTCACTTCGAACCTCGTCGTTAGGTCGGGGCCGCTCCCTAGCAGAAATGGTAACATTAACTTTGAGCCCACGTGGCTTTTCCACCGGCGGGTACTCCCTTCGGAGTCCTTCGGTTATTGCTTTTTTGGGAAAGAAGAGATGTGGGAAAATGACAGCTAAATAGGGGCTAGCTATGGGTGAAGGGACAGCGTAAAAACAACAGATGGGGGACGGGAAAATGAGAAGTGTGGGGTGTCCGGGGCAGGAGAACACGTAGGGGTGACGGCTCGGGGGGGGGGGGCGGCGGCCGCGGTCGTTCCGCTGGGCCTGAGATCTGGCCAGCCCCGCCAGACCCAGAAATTAGGGCACACTCGCAAAGCCCATAGCCTTTATTCCAGAGGGAAACGGAAACCACCAAAAAATAAACTGGTCTCCAAAGCGGAGGAGAGCGATCGGTGCGCAGGCGCTCAAGGCTCCTTTCGTCTGCCCTTGAGTTACCCCGCGCCGCTAGCCGGGCGAACTAGGTGAAAGGTAACTAGCAGGCGCCGCTCGGGACAACAGCCAAGGCGCGCGCGCGCGCGCGGACCTGAGCCGCTCGATCCGCCCTCCCCAAGTTTCTCCAAGTTTGCACTTAAACTAGCTGTGGCTGTGGTTGTGGCCAGAGCCAAGTATGAGGCCATGGGGAAGCGGGGGGCATCGCAGACTTGGAAAATTCTTGTCACTCAACCCTCAATGGGAAATTAAGTCCAGGAATGGTGTTGGGGAGAGAACCACTTACTGAGGGCCGTCGGTGTGCCCGACACGGTGCTGGGCATGTCACAGCGTTATTTTAATTCTCATAAAGCCTTTGAACGAGGCAATTTGGCCTCCCATTTGCGAAAGAGGAAACTGAGGCTCAGCGAGTTCGTGTAATTTGCCCAAGATTATCCAGTCAATAAAGGACAGTTTCTACAAATAGTCTCTGTTTCAAGGGTGGGGGGGGGGGTGGGTGTGCGTGTGTGTGTTTGCCTTAGTGCTAATTACTGACACGTGTAGCACATTTTACAAAGGCATCCTCCTAGGCATTACTCATTCTATCCTTACCTGAAACCTATGAGGTTGGTACTATTAACATTTCCCTTTTGCAGACGGGGAAAACAGAGAATCAAGAAAATTGTTCTGGGATCACAGAGACTAGCAGAGTTGAGATTTTGTGCCTCACTTTAGAAGGATTAAAAAGCTCAAAGCTCAAAATCAGGTTCCCCCACCCCCTATCCCACAGACATTTAGAGAATTTGAGAACTTCAACCTCTATAGGATGAGTGGCACAGGCCATGAAGAAAACAAAGTAGTTGTTATTTTGGAGGTTTCCTTTGATTGCAGATTTCCATTACAGAATTATACAGTGACCACCCCTCCTAGAAGATAGTTGGGTTGTTAGCTCACTGGGAGCAGGGACAGAATGCACTCACTGCTCATGGTTTGTTGAACTTGGTGTTTGTTGGGTGAGTTTATAACTAAAGTGAACATATTTTCAATCCCAGACTAATCCAGAGAGAAGCTGCAATTGTGTGAGGCAATGGGTGAAATGACAGCTCTTTTTGTGACTTTTCCTGGATTAGGGCTTTTGCATTCATTCAGCAAACATACTTGGCACCCACTCTGCTATTCACACAGCTGGAGAACAGAATGGGAGCTTCAAAGGACAGGAATGCCTTGCTTCTCCTGAAAATTCTTAAGTCCTAGACGTCTGGGAGTTTGTCCCCCTCCAGGCACGTAGAAGCCATAGTGTTTCTCATGAGGCAAAGGACCAAAGGACCCCTCCCACCTCACCTGCCCCTCAGTGCCCCAGCTGTTCCTCAGAGTCACAAAAACAAAAGCAG
Organism: Pteropus vampyrus; assembly: GCF_000151845.1. NCBI lineage: Eukaryota > Metazoa > Chordata > Mammalia > Chiroptera > Pteropodidae > Pteropus > Pteropus vampyrus. The sequence continues at coordinate 4,861,060 of NW_011888884.1, read as the reverse complement.
TTCTGCTCTTCTCCTGAGGAAGCCTTGGCAACAGGCAACTACCAAAAGAAGAATGCAAGGGAAGCAGAAAAAGCTGCAAAGCAGCTCGGTCAGCCCCCTCTCAACCTCCTCTCTTTCCAAAAATCCCCTCCTTTGAGTGTCCAGCCAGTGAAATGAAATTTCACTGCCTTGTGCCCCAAGACTATGTTGCTGCCTAGGCTGATAAAGACAAAGGCTGCAATTGGACTGCTTTTTGCCCTAATGTAACCCTGCCTTGCAGCCTCTCCGAGGTGACCAGGGGAGATAATGTGCTGCCCAGTGCTCTCAAGATGCCACTGTGAATGCCTGCCTGGTGGTATTGGCAGGAAGAAAGCTGCTTGGAGACTTACATCATCAACTGTTGAGAGTCTCGTATGCTGAGAACTTTGTCCACACTGGGCCCTTTGCTAGATACTTTCACTTGAATTTCCATATATCCTCCACAGCCCTATGCAGTAAAGCGTGACCTCATAATAAAATTGAGGCTCTGATGGAGTAAGTGATTTCCCCATATCACACAACCTGTAAAAGGCATGGTTGAAACTCAACTCTTTTCACTGTCCTATACATTTGGACCCAACACCCCGAATGGGGCAGGTCCTTGGGCTGGTTGGGAAAACTGTCCCTAGATTTCTTTCTTTCTATCCTAAATATCCCAGAGATGTTTCAATAAAAATGTAGAACAAGTGAAATTCATTATTTATACACAATTAAATAATGAGTAACTTTGAGGAATGAATGGATGAACGAAGGTAGAGAATGAGATGGAATGAAGTGCCTAGAATCATGCCTGGCACTTAGCAGACACTCAATACATTCTTATCAAATGAATTCATAAAGGAAGACGAATAAATCAAAGTATAAGGTATGGAAAATTTTCAATGTAAGGTACACATTCTCAGGAAACAATTTCTCAGACTTAAGCTCACAGGTATAGTTTATAGTCTTGCTGGAATTTGAAATTCTTCTTTTTGAATTATTGTGAAAGGTTTACTGGTGTCAGGAGATTACAAAATAGATAGAAAGTAAATGCAGTCAAGCCCTGGTCCACACTCCCCTTCCTGTTGAATTGCTTCTCATGGTGCTTCTTGGGTGTGATTTGTGCTGCTGGCCTCTATCAATAGGAAAGATCTGTACACTTGAGACCTAAGGATTCTAGGCTGGAGGGTTTCCAAGCAGCACAGAGCATGGAGAAGCAGAGTTGTACTGCTTGTGAATAAGTGTAGGAGCTGGGCAAGTGCCCCTGGGGCCTTGGGCCTGAGCCTTGGGCTTATTCCCTCTTCCCCACTGAGATATGGATGTGTCACTTGAATCAAGTGTCTATAGGAAGAAAGAACATCCTGGAGCAGCTGAATCTGTGAGAGCTCTGCTGTCTCACTGTGCTCACTGTGCCACTGCCCTGCTCAGTTCAGCCTAAATTCACAACAGCCAGCATTTATTGAACCTTTGCTGGATGGCAGACCCTAAAATTTCAGAGCAGGCCTGATGCAAATATAGAATATGTAAACATAGAATGTCATGAAGGGTTAAGAGAAGAGAAACTGAGCACAAAGGGAAAAAGAAATTCCTAAGGAGGTGGCCTTTGGCTGAGATGTATAGAGCCTATTTTGCCTGAATAGAAAGCAAAGTCGGTTTACACCTTTTCACAAACGACAACAGCAACAAAACAAGTAGAATCCCCCTTGGGCCAAACCAAATGCTTTCTTTGATGTACCCAGAGATTTTAGAGGGCTGCAAAGAAAACATTAGGAAATGCATCTTAGTCATCTTGGAAGAAAAATGAGCAGCTAAGGCTTTAAAACAGAGGTTTTACTTGTTTACCGGCTTTGTGATAAACTATCTCCCCTCTATGCCCGTTTCCTAGTCTATAAAATAAGGACTCTCATACCTAACTCACAGCATTGTTGTGGGGATTGGATGAGATGATGAAGGTAATGTATCTACTATGATATCAAGGATGTGATAAACTCTGGAGAAATGGTAGCTTCTTTCTCCATCCCTGCCAGATGGAAGGTCAGAGCACAACAGGGCTGAGCTCATTCTTTTGTATTACCTCACAGGCCCTTTTAAAATTATAGGCCCAAAAAAGATTTTAGAACATCCTCCTAGACTCAGAAATGTCTGCTTTCTTCCTTCTTATCCATAGAAAAACTTGTGCAAGTGTTGACCCCTTGGGGAAAAAAGCAACTCTGTTAATTAAGCATAACCCTATTCTGTCTGAAGACTTTAATTACCTTCTGTGTAGATGTCTTGCCTTGAGAATTCTCCCACTCCCCTGGGTAACCTGTCAGAGCCCAGTCTCCTTAGGGTGAAGATGCAGAAGGGCTGGGATCTTAAAATCCTTCCACAGAGGACAAACTCTGATCCCCACAGAAGGTTGTAAATAATAGCCTCATTTCTTTGCCGAGCTTTATGGCAATTCAAAGGGTAACAACACAGAGGAAAGCCAAGTCTCTGAGGCATTTCCTGAAAAATCCAAATGCTCAAGTGTCAAGGAATTTTCCCACACAGCATCCAAGTCTAACCCGTTCTGCTCTTTGTCCTACCTCACACTTGAATACACTATAGTAGATACACAGAAAAATTTAATTCCCATAGATGTTTTATTTTCTTCCAGAGTTAATTGTCACTGGGAAAAACTGTCAAAAAGAAACAAAAAGTTTGAATTCAAGCTAACCCCATCTCAATGGTTCTTTTTGGGAAACTGGTAGTCAGTCATTTGGAGAGCTTAGAAGGGGAACCAGGTGACTGGGGTCCTAAATCTTGTTTCTACCTCTAGCATGACATATAGCCTTAATTAAATCATCTCTCTTCTCTGAGCCTCAGTTTCCACACATTGTAAACTCAGAGTTCTGGATTAGTCAACCTTTAGGTTTCTTCCTAATTACTAATCATCTCTCATGTGCATTTGTAGTTTTGCTACCTGCCACCAAAGCAGGGAGAGTTTTGAAACTAGAAACTAATATTTCAAAAACCTTAGGAAAAAAGACCTGTAAAACACTGACATTTGTTGAAATTCAAGCACAAACACCAATCGTAATCAAATAACAAAGTCCAATTCAGGAAGTATGTACTTGAGAACAATGAAAATATTATTTAGTTCTTTAACAAAAGTTAAACTAAATTTAACTCTTTTTTGCTAAATTTATTTTATTTATTTTACTATGTGTTGAGTATATTTTTTAAAGGAAGCAAGCACATTTTATTAAAAGACATTACTGTGCCAACTTATGAGTTAGGGGAAACAATGAATTTGTTCACTTACCTTTCTCTGTGTGTGTATATGTGTGTGCTAGATAAGGAATAAGGATCTTTGGGGTCAATAGTTAGCAATGAGTATATTTATGACTTAATTTTTTTTAATGAATAAAAACTAGGAAATGTTTGAGTTGGTGTAGTGGACACTGTTGGTGCCCTATTGATATCTGTCTATCCACCAGCTGCTATGAGTGTTCACTGCTAATGGCTCATAGAAATTGCCCTCTGCAGAATGGGAGCTGGCTCTCCCAGGAGGTTATGCTCTCCTCACCCTCAGCCTGCAGCCCAAAATTGATTGATATGGGGTTAAAATATCTGGCACCTCACCTCAGGATGGGACCAACTCTGTAGTGTAATTTATGCTCCAGGCTCCTCTTAGCTCAGGCCAAGGCTAGACTTGACCAGAATCAACATCTTTACTTGATTCCTTGTCCTTCCCATCCTGCTTCCTCATCCCTTACATGCTTCTTTGGTGAGTACTCCATCAGGAAATCACTCACACCCAAATCCCTGTCTCAGGCTCTGTGTCTAAGGCACTTGATATATAAGACAAGAACGTGCTGTTATTATGAGTGACCAGTAATGAAAACTACATTTGAAGTCCTTCCATTCATTCATTTATTTCATCAGTACTTAGTGAATTACCTACTGTGAGTCAGACACTGTTTCAGATATTGGAGATACTTGCAATGAACCAGATAGATATTGCCTCCACAGTAAATAATAAATGCTACTTATTTGATAGTGAGGAGACATGTCATAATAAACAAAACAGAATAATCATATTAAACAAAAAATGACCAAGATATTTAGGATTATTATATTTAGGGTTTTTTAAACTGTGTTTCTGGGTCATGTGCCATGGTCATTAAATAAACATTTAAAATTGGAGTACATATTTTTTCTGTTGTATAAGCCTTTGACTCAATGACTCTATGTCAAGGAATTCACTGTACAGATATACCTGACCCTGTTCTTAAAGACATATAAAAGGCTGTTTATTATAACATTGTTTATAACAACAAAAGACAGGAAACAACTTAAACGTCCATCAATAGAAGATTGATTAAATCAATTCTGTTCCATCCATGCTAGGAAATACTATGCAGCCATTAAAAATAATGAGCTAGCAACCACTTTGCTGTACACCTGAAACTAACGTAAAATAATATAGATGTCAATTGTAATTAAAATAAACTTTTAAAATTATTTATTATTATTTATGCCTATAGCACCCGGTGTTCCTAGGTGTCTCCCACCCAAGTATTAACTGGGCCCAACCCTGCTTAGCTTCTGAGATCAGACATCGGGCTTATTCAGAGTGGCATGGCCATAGACCATGGACTATGGCTCCACTGGGGAACGAACCCAGGACTTTCTGAGTGTAAAGCAGATGTGCTAACTGCCACACTGTGGAACCACGTCCAAAATTTTTTTAATTTTAAAGTGAGGGCGAATTTGGCAGAAATGAAAAAAAATGAGGTAGCTATATATTTGCTAATATATAATGATTTCTAAGATGTATTTCTAAGTGAAAAAAGTAAAAGTATAAATGTTTGTAGTATTCTTCCATTTGTGAAGAAATGAATGCGAATACACAGAAACATGTACACATACACACATAACTTCTATACCATAGAATCTCTGGAAAGGCACACAAGAAACTGTTAATAGGGTTGTTTCGGTGAAGAAGTACTAGGTATCTGAATTTCCTTTTCATTCCAGATTTAATTTTATAAATATGTGCATGTATTATTTAATAAAACCACTTAGTTAAAAAGTATTATATATTTAGTATGGAAATTATGTAATATACAGAAAAATAAAAATCACTTATAATCTCACCTCTAAAATATACCATTGTTTATACTTTGGTGTATTTCCTTTCTGTTTTCTATTTGAAGACATAAAATTTTTCTTATAAATGAGATCATAATATATAGATTTTACATCTATTTATAGCATGTATAGATTTGTATTTTGATTTTTTGACTCAGTTTTATATCCTACGTATTTTCCCACATTAATGAATTTTATTCTAAAATATCATTTGTAATGGCTGTTTAGTTTTCCACTGTATAAACATACAATAATTTTAAATCAGTTTCCTATTGATGGACATTGGGATTGCTTCATATATTTTGCTATTGTATAATGCTGCCAGACAGCTGCGAATATCTCTTTGTCCATGTGTCTCTAATCATTCTCTTAAAAAAGATTTCTAGATGTAGACTTACCAGTCAAAGAAAATGGATATTCTAAACATATAATAAGGAAATATTAAATTGCCCTCCCCATAGTTCGTATTCGGAACTGTAATTCGTATTTACAGTTCCGCCAACAGTACATATAAGTATTTATAAGCCCTTACCAGCACTGAGTAAGGTAGACCCTTGGCATTCTTGGGTTTATTATTCTTAAATGTCCACTCCCTTGGAGCTTCCCAGAAGGCTCATGACATATTTCCATGACAGGACTGGGAAACTTTGAGTATTGGCTGAGCAATTCACTTAGAACCCAGTAAGTCTAGCTAAGGGCCCAGAGTCTGCAGTCAGTGAAGGAGCTCTGCAGCAGAGCCTTGCTGATTTCATCCTGAAGTGTGACCACTTCTCATCACTGCATTTATCCATCAGCACATTACTGGACAGCAGTGGTCATTGGCACCCATCATCATCACTAAATTTTTGCACATCCAGGCAAGCAGGCTAATGGTTTGCTTTGCCTCAGTAATGATGTAGTATCATAATATAGTATCAAGTTTATTTCTGTGGTAGCTTTATTTTCAGAGCTTTATCAGTTACTTTTGTCTAATATTTATAGATTTTATTAGGGGTTTTATGGGGTTACTTCAATGTCTAAATTCTTCTTTACTGCATTTTCTAGAGGAAGTTATGCGCTTCTGTAATATCTGGCAATCTAGAATCTTCAAATTCTGCAGATGTCAAGGGTCTTCTGTTATTTCAAATGAAATGGAATTTCAATACTTGATTGCTTTCAGTGTGCACAGAACCCGTGACAGTAAGTGGTTCTAATGTCCTCATCTTATGTATGCTTCACACCACATGGGTACACCAGTGACTTTATGAACAAGGTTCTAATTAGCCTGGTAAGTGTACAATTCTACTATATGGGAGTTCCAAGTGCTAGTGCTGGCTCTTGTCCTAACTATGTGGGAGTCCTCAGACAACTCACTTCTCTGGGTTTCAAGTTCCTCATCTTTAAAAGAGAAGATTATTCTCAAATAGCAATTCCCAACCTGGAATCCTAGAACCTCATTTAGAGTCTTGAAAGGTAGTAATGAGTATTCACAAGCTAATGTATTTTGAATATTTTATTGGAAACCTAATATTATATAGAAATCTACTAAGTTTGACAGGATAACATGGTTGTGATAATGCAGGAATCCTCACAACTCTTTGAGGTATATACTACAGTTACCATGAATTTACACGTGAGAAAATAAAGGCACAGAGAGTTAAGGAATTTGCTCAAGGTTGCACAGCGAGTTATGGTGAAGGAAAGATTCAAACCCAGGTAATCTGATTCCAGAATCAATAGCTACACTGCCTACTGCTAATGCTAATTACCTCATACTAACTAGAAGCTCTGGTTGGCAGTAATATGTCTTTAATGAGAATGAGAAAATGAAATATTAGTAATTAATAATTAAATACAATTTGTTTGGTATGCAAAATTTTTCTAGAACATCAGGTCTTCAGAAAAGAAGTACTTTCAAATGTTATCAAAAGAATAGAAATGTTTGACCAGCATTTGAATAGATAATACCCAAGTTCTCTTCTAGTTCTAATATTTTATGAGATTGAGGAGGAAATATGAATATTAAAGAAAAACACAATAGAGTATACAGATATATTTATAATCATATATGACATAATCAAATTATAATGTTGTACACCTGAAATTTATATAATGTTATTAACCAAAGTTACCTAAGTAAAAAAAGAAAAAGAAACAGCTTCATGAAACATCATTCAGAGTGGTGCATTTATTAGTAATCAAAACATTATTTCTTTGTTAAATGGGGCGAACAAGTTTAATTTAAAAAAATCGATAATCAGATGAGAGTCAGTGGACCTGACTATTAAGAAATCTTAAAGTCAAATGCAAAAGGGCCTTAGAAATTCAATTTCATGGTTGATTTTTAACACATTAATATTGTGCTTAAGAAAAATCACATAGAGTTTTTACATAGTGCCTGTTAAAACATCTGAACTACTTTATAAACATTCTCTTCATTCCCCATAGCAATTCTGCAAGTTTGGTGACCGAGGCAAATACAGTCAACTTGGATTATTTAATAGCAAGGAAGAAAAGAAAATGAGAAGAGGGCAGAGTTTGTCTTATTTACCTATCTATCAGCCATTTCTAGCATAGAGCTGGTAAAATCTCAGTAAATATTCATTCAATGGATGAAAAATTCACCAAGGTGCTGCTGGACTCTGGCAAAATCTCTTTTCAGCTGCCTTTATCGACAGTGTAAGTTTAATATAATGTAATGCCAACCAATGCAATTAATCTTAAATAGCCATGTGTAGTAGTGCAATGTAATTGCTGTATGGTCAAACAACTTTTTAAAAACTCTGTTTTCATTCCTATTTTACTTTATCTTCTCTTCAGTTCTAATAATTCTTGCCCTGCTGAGAGTTTGCATTATATTTTGCACCACCTATAATGATTCAGATTCTTATCCTGACATTTTTGATAAAATGGAGAAACCTGATTTGAAGTCAAGTTGTGAATTAATGTTTTATTCAGAGGTAAGTGAATGACTTCTGGTAACCCTGACTGATTTTAATATTGGGAATGGCCCCACCCTCCAATTCATTGTGCAATAGGGAAGTGGTTTGCTGAGCAGGCCTATATACAAAAAGGCAAAAACTGTATTATCAAATGTGTGAGTCATATCCCTTGCTCCCTGCTCAAAAAGAATTGTATTTTCAACAAATGATGGAATACATAGGCCAGACACTGCTGGGGTTTCAGAGATGAATAAGATGCAGTTCCAGCAATCATATGACTGGGGCATGGCATGAGGGAGTGGGAGGGTAAAATAAAAAGAAAAAAAAAAAACACTCACAAATAACTATGATTCAAGGCAGAATGTGATCAGAGCACTCAGTTCCCACCAGAGAAAAAATTATTTCTAGAGGATCAAAAGATTTTATGAGAGAAATGTTGTTAGAATTGGAATTCCCCACTTTCTGTAAGCATTTATTGAGCTCTGTTCTTCATCAGACTCTGTGCCAGGCACTGGGGATTCGGAGATAAAAGTGGTACATCGGTGCTCATGGGAAAGCTCTCAGCCTAGCCACGGAAGAGAAACTTATAAAAAGAAAATTCTCAACCATCTTGGCAAATGTTCTTTCAGAAAAAAAAAAAGAAGAAAAAGCCTCTTGAACACAAAGGATTAAGCAGCTAGTTCTGTCTGGGGACCAGTATGAAGATATAACAAAAAAAGGAGTAAATGAGAGTTTGTAAGAGAACCAACATTTGACCATCAAGGCACTTACTATTTTCTCCACATTACAGCTGGAAAAACTACAGCTTAGAGTTTCAGGAAATTGAAAGTTGCCTAAAGTTGTACAGCTAGTAAGAAAAGAAACAGAGGGAATTGAACTCTGGGTTCTGTTGGCTATCTCCAATTGCCCAAAAGAAAAGGGAAGACAGCTAAAAGAAAGGAATTTGTTCTAATAGCTTGATCACAAGCCAAAAAACAGGACAGCCAAGCTCTTTTGGGAGAAATAGCACACAGTACAGATTTTCCAGAGTATAGACTGCCTAATGGTTCAGAATAGAGCTGTATCAAAATATAAATATATAATCATTCCTTGAGATTGGATGTTTGATTGTTTCCAAAGTTTTTCCCTTGAAAGGAGCTAAAACAGCTAATACAGAAAAGGGGTATAGAAAGTGATGAGGAAGAGGAGGGTGGTTATTTAAATGTAGTGATCAACAAGACCTCCCTCTAAAGAGGTTGATGGGCATTTAAAATCAATGGGCTTTATTCTGAGTGTGGTAGGAAGCCAGAACATTTTGAAAATATAAATAAGAAAATTTATAATAACCCCCAAAACTTAAATGGGGGCATAACCATTGATAATATTTTGTTGTATTTCTTTCCAGTTTTCTCCTTCGTATATAAATAAGGTAAATAAATATAGTATTAATTTTTACTCTTTCAAACTTATGATCATACGGTACAGGGATTTGTACTTTATTTTTATAATTTTTTATTTTCATATAATTTCAAATGTTTCCTACAGAAAAGTTATAAGGATAGTACAAAGAACTCTCATATACCCTTTATCCAGATTCACCAATACATTTTGCCCCATCTATTTTATTCTTCTATGTATGTATATTTATATTTATGCATGTCATTTGGTATAAACCATTTGAGGTAAATCAGATACATTAATGTGTATTTCCTAAAAATAAAGACATCAATTCTTTCATATAACCACAGTACAACTACCAAAATCAGGAAATTTAACATTGATTCAATTCATAGTCTATACTCTCTATTCAAATTTCATCAGTTTTCCCATTAATGTCCTTTATAGATTGTTTTTCCTCAGTCTAAGATTAAATCTTAGGTGCATTTAATTCTCACGAAAATTAATCTCCTTTAATTTGAGACAATTCCTCACCTTTTTTGTGTGTGGTTTTTGACCTTGACAGTTTTGAAGAGTACAAGCCAGTTATTTTCTAACAATGTCTTTTGATTTGTCTGACAAGATTGAGGTTTTGCCTTTTTTGGCATCATTGGCATCACAGTAATGTTATATCCTTCTTAGTGCATTTCACCATGAGATAAATGATATCGGCTTGTAACTTTGATTACTTTGTTAAAGTGGAGTTTGCCAGTTTTCTCCACTCTAAAGTCATGATTTTGCCCCTTAAAATTAAAAAGTAATTTATAAGGAGCTACTTTGAGACTATATAAATATTCCATCCCTCATTAAACCTTCACCCACTAGTTTTAGCATTCATCAATGATTTTTCTACCATCATTCCTTCCATATTTGTTAAGCATTCTACTGAAAGAACTTTCTTCCTTTCTCATTATTTATTTACACATTTATTGATATAAGCATGACCTCATAGATTTTAATTTTACTTAATGGGTTATAAGCCATTACAATCATTATTTATTTTGATGTACACATTGTCCCATATCTGGTCAGTGGGAGCTCTTCAAGTTGGCTTCCATGTTCTTTTACATTTCTGCTGTTGTTTAAGAAATATCTTACTTTCCAGTACAAGATGATCCAGATTCATCTTGTGCTTCTCTGACACAATCTTAGAATCTACTATTTCTCCAAGGAGTCTTAGTTCTTTATATTGGGAAGTGGCATTTAGAAACCAAGTTCTGGATGCTAGATATTCTCATTATACTACACAGTCATTTCTTCTAGACCCTCTCAGCAAACAGAGCTAGAAAATCTATCTATCTATAATTAGTTCTATATATATTTATAGTTTTTCTATATCCATCTATCTATACATAATATATGTTAAATATATATTTTTTAAAAAGCATGAATGCAAACTAATGCCTCTAATTCCAATCTAACACTTCAAAGTACACTCTCAACTTCCATATTCATATTTGTAACTCCCTTCTTTAACACTGAAAAGAAAAACTGGCTTTCATTATTTTCAACATATCTACTCACTTGCTTCGGCACAGAATACATAGAAACTAGTTTCAGAATTTCTAACTCATATGACCACAAAAAGCAAATCTATTGACTAGAGTTCAATATTTGTTTATACTGCTGTTCTTTTTTTTTTAAGATACATTCAGTATGTGACATAAACAGTTAAATGCATAAATCTTGCATGCATAATGTGATGAGTTCTGACTCCTGTATCCTATTTTCAACCCAATATGAGCAATTTCTCATGTCATTAAAGGCTTTTTCAAAAACGTAATTTTTAAAAGCTGGTTATTATTCTATAGTATGGATGTACTATAATTGATTTCACCATTCCTTATAATTAGATAATTAGTTTTCAATGTTTTCTAGTAAAAGCAGTGCTGTCATGAAAATCTTATTAACACTATTTAAAAGAAAATGTAATATCACTATGTAAGCTATAGCTATGCTCTGTTCCTTTACTGAAAGAGAATTCTGTTGAATGGATTAAACTTTCAAGATTTTAAGATATTCCAATTGTTATTCCTACAACTGAATTGGTTCTGGCCCAATATATTAATTTCCTAGGACTGCTGTATCAAATTACCGCAAACTAGGTAGCTAAAAACACTAGAAATTTATTCTTTTATAGTTCAGGAGGTCAGAAGTCCAAAAAGCAAGGTGTCAGCAAGGCTGGTTCCCTCTGGAGGCTCTGAGGAAGAAACCACCCCAAGCCTCTCTCCTAGTATCTTTATTATTCCTTGGTTTGTAGCTACATCACTCCAGTTTCTGACTCCATCATCCTTGACTAAACTGATCATTGACTAAATGATTTTAGATTTATATTTAAATTTTAGAAAGGAAATATCAAGTAATATATATAATATAATGCCCCAGTAAGGTCTGCAGAAGCACTCCATAATTAAATATGTTACTATTTCTTCAGTGAAGTGTATGCATATTCATACCAAGTGAGATAAATAAAGGTAACAGTTTCATGTCATTTCATGTCTAAACTTGATGCCAAATAAAAATAATTTTAAAATATTTTTCAGAGCTTTGGGGATTTCACAATTGCAGATTCTGTGGTCCCAAATGTGAGCCCATTTTCTGGTGCTAATGTTAAAAGTACAGGTCAAAAAGCCACCCAAGGTAGTAGTATAAAGCAAATGGTCCAATTACATCAACCTATGAATACAAGTTTGGTTACATCATTCATATCTGATAATCACCAGCTCCAAAGCCATTTCTGCTCCAGTAGGATTTTCAATACATTGGAAATCTCTCTATTCCTCAGCTACTTCTGGAAACTCCCAGGGTAGGCAGGGTCTTATATGTACCCACAGTGCCATTCTAGACACTTACTAGTGTAGCATCTGAGTCAGAAATTTTCAGCTGAGAATTGGCATGTAGAACCATCTCCTGTGAGATGACCTCCTGCTGTCCTAACCTGTGGCCATTCTGTGTTCCTGGAACCAAAGCCCATTCCCATTACCTTTATCTCCCATTTCCTTAGTGCCAGTCCCTGGCAACCAACAGTGCTTTTGTGAAATGAGAAGGAAAATATGACTCTTTCTTGTAATAAGCTCAGTTAGAGGTTGTGCCACAAATAGCTTCTAAAGCATCACAGAGTTTAATGAAAGAACTCTTCCAGTTTGTCCTCACAATCCTTTTTCTCTATAAGTTGTACTCATGGTTCACAGCAGATTGTTCAGTGTATTAGTTTCTGTTTGTTGCTATATCAAATAACCACAAACTTACTGGCTTAAAACAACACAAACTTATTATCTTACAGTTCGAGAAGTCAGAAGTTTGAAATGGGCCTTATGAGCTAAAACCAAGGTGTCTACAGGGCTGTGTTCCTTCCTAGAGTCTCTAGGAAAGAATGTACCTTTGCCTTTTCACCTTTGAGTGTCTCCCCTCATTCCTTTGCCCATGGTTCTTTCCTCCATTTTCAAGGAACATCACTCCTATCTCTGCTTTCATCACATCTCCTCTCTGATTCTGACCTTCATGCCTCCTTTGATAAGAACCATTGTGATTTCATTGCCGCCGCCCCACCCCCCCCGCCCCGCCCCGCAATAATCTTCCCATATCAAGAGCCTTAACTTAGTCATATCTGAAAAGTACCTTTTGCCACACAAGGCAACATATTTGCAGGTGCTGAGAACTGACATGTGGACATCTTCAAGGTTATTAGTCTGCTGACTACATCTGCACTTAGAACCATACTTCACGACCCATGCTAGCCCACTTTGCTTCCATAAACTATTCCTCAGCAGCTCATCATGTACTCTGCAATCAATCTCACCTTCAGTTAGTTTACCTCTCCACCCCTTACTATCTCCAATTTATCAAAAATATGTAGTTGAATGTAGAAAGGAGAACAGCATAATTTCCCAGTCAAATCTATCCAAATTTTATTCAGATCATCTTAAAATTTCCTTTAATTCAGATATGTTATCAGATTTAATGGAATGGAAGAAGACCCTTGGCTCTCTCAAACAACATAGAAAAAACACTTGTCAAACAATTTCAAATTTACAATCGACCCTCACAAAAACCTAATTAAATATATAGGGCAAGAGTTTTGTTCCCATTTTACAGTTAAGTAAACTGAGGCTCTGAAACATTAAGTCCTTTAATCTAAGTTATATGACTGGAAAGAAGTATCAATTTTATGAAATCGGAAAGAAGCCAAAGAAGGGGGAAAAGATAAATCATCAAAAAAGCCAAATTATGGAATTAATTATAAAATATAATAAAATGTGCATATAAGTGTGCTTATGTTTGTATTGTACATATAGCACAATCAGGACAGCCTTAGACAAATGAAAAATTAGAGAAGTGTAACCTCAGGGCCCTCTTGCTTCCTCTAATTTGTCTTTCTTCCTCCTCCTTGTCCCTCAGCCTTTTCCTAGCCCTAGTACATTGCCCTCATGCTGACCTTTGATTATTGAGAATCCTCCTAGAATAGCTCTGTCCAATAATAATATGATGCAAGCCTGCGCATATAATCTTAATTTCCCTGCCCTACATTTTAATAAGTAAAAAGAACTAGGTAAAAATAATTTTAATAATATATTTTATTTAACCTAATATACTCAAAATATTATCAATTCAATAAGTAATCAATATTAAATATTGTTAGTGAATATAACCATTTTCTTTTTGTTCTGTCTTCATTCAAAATCCAGTGTATATTTTATATTTACAGCGCATGACAGTTTGAACTAGTTGCATTTCATATGCTCAGTAGCCACATGTCGCTAACAGCTGCCATAGTGGAAATTGCAGTTCTAGGACTTAACATGTTCCAATTGTATCTCTTTTCTCTGTTTCAATCTGACTTTTGCTTTCATCTTCCCAGTTAAAACTCTAGTTCCCTTTTGACAAAGACATCTATTAGTAGCTCTAACAAAAGTAATTCAATACATGTGTGTCTATAATCTTCTCTTTGGATAAAGGAATCTGTAACGTTTTCCATTTAGTGTTTTTGTCTCTCCTGGCTGGGCCCATTCCTGTGTTATGAGAAGCAGAATCTATAGAATGGGTAGAGATATCTGACTAAGAAGCTTAAAAAGAACTTAACAAGATATCATGTTGAATTACAGAAAATCTGGGATACAGTGAGATGAGGAGACATGGAATACTGTAGACATCGAAGACATTATGTTAAATGAAACAAGCCAGTCACAGAACAAATACTGCATGATTCCACTAATGTGAGTTATCTGAAGTACTCAAATTCACGGAAATAAAGAGTAGAATGGTGATTGGCAGGGTCAGGGGGAGGGGGAGATAAGGAGTTGCTGTTCAATGTGTATAAAATTTGAGTTATACAAGCTGCCAAAGTTCTAGAGATCTGCTGTACAACATCATGCTTACAGTTAACAATTATGTAGCATACACTTAGCAATTGTTAAGAAGGTAGGTCTCATATTATATGTATGAGTGTTTTTATCATAAGTAGGAGGAGAAGGAAGAGGAGAAAATGGAGCTAGGGCTAAAGGGGGAATATGGGAATTTGGCATATGAAGGACTCCAGGTATAACAGAATTGGGGTGGAGGAGTTTTTTTGAGAATGTAGCACAGGCTTAGGAACTGGAAACCCTTCAATATTCCATAACAGACTTAAATAAAAAATATTATGGTCTATTCAAGACTTAACATGGTATAATGGGGGGAAAAGGTGCAGGCTATAAGCCAAGTTGTACAGGCTCTAAGTTCCTCTGCCTTTTACTAGCTGTGTGAATCTGGGCAAGTATTTGGGCCTCTGTTTCTTCAAATGAAACCTGGAGATCATAACATCTACCACATAAGGATGTAAGAAGTATTTAATATGAATGACTTTACATATGTGAAAGCACCTATAAAAGATCTGACACATAATAGCTATTCAATATTTATAATTCCCTTTAAAATTAACCCACAGGAAACATGTTAGGGTTGCAAGATTCTAAATTTCAGAGATCATTCTAAAGCTTAAGAAAAAAGACTATATTAACTGCCTCTCAAAAATGGAAGCCAGAGATAGCTCAAGTGCTCTAAATTTCACAGTCTCACCCTATAATCCAATTCCCTAAAGCTTTTTAAAAGTTCCTTTGTGCAAATTAAAATTTGAGTACACCTGAAACTAATATAATATTATATGTCAACTATACTTTAATAAAAATTTTAAAATAATAAAATTCTAATGAGTTACTATTTTTTCACCTATCGGATTTGCAAAACGATCAAAAGGTTAATAACACGTGTAGCCAAGAGTGCAGAAAAATATGCACCTTCACATACACTGCTGTAGGTAGTACAAAAAACAGCATACCCTCTGGGTAGGATAATTTGACAAGATCTATCAAAATTTTAAGTGTACATATCTTCTTACAAGCTTATTTCTAGTAATTTAGCTTACAGATATACTCCTACATGTAGAAATGGTATATGTACTGTATAAGAATATTTATTGAAGCATTGTTTGTAATATCAAAAGCTTCTAAACAACATGTATGTCAGTCAAACTGAAACTACTCAAATATATGACACATCCAGACAATGAGTAATCTGCAACATTTAATAAGAATGAGACAGCTCTGTGTATACCAAGGTGAAAAGATCTTCAAAATATATTGTTTAAAAACATAAAGGTGCTATGCATGAAAACTAAGCTACCATTTACAGGGTGGGGTGAGGAAATATATATGTATACATTTCAAAAGGCATGGACAATTTCTGAAAGCACATACTAGAAACAGGTCACCATGATATCTCTGTAGAGAAAAACTGGAAAGATAGCAAATGAGCAGGGTGTGGGGGACTTACTTTTTATTTACTGTACCTTTTGAATTTTTACCACGTGTGTGATTTTCCTATTCAAAAAAAATTACAAGATAACATTTTTAGAAAAAGAAAACATAATATGGAACAATATATAATTTGGAGTGAGAGGGCTGGGTTCAAGCTGCTCTTTATTGCCAGGATGATCTCAAACAAGTAATTTTCTCTCTCTGAGTGTTTGTTTCTTTGGGGAAATGAAGTTACAGTACAATATTGTTCAGAGGACACTTGAGGTATTAAATATAAGATTGCTTATAAGTAATAAAATGTTTCCATGTGTCTCTCTAGGTATAAAGCATGGAAAAAACCCAGTTGTCTCCACCTCAGGGCATTATTCAGACTGGAACTGAGTCTCATACTTTGGGTTGATGTCACAAAGGGTCTTAGAAGTTTAAAAGCAAAATATAGAGTATTTCAGTGGTTCCAAACATTGCAGCATATTGAAATCAAATAGAGAGCTTTGTGAGAAATTCTGTTCCCCAACCATTCAGATCAACAGGTCTGCAGTATGGCTGCTCCTGAAGGATGTGAGTGTGTATCCAGGTCTTGAAACTACTAGTAGGGTGGAAGAAGCCTTACACAGTCATGGAATGTAGGTTCACACCCAGTTCTTGCCCAGGCTGTGTGAATCTTGGGAAGATTAATTCACTTTTCTGGACTTAGGACTCTCATCAGTATAAGTAGTGAGTTAAATGTCCATATTCTTTTACCTGCTATAATCTCTAAAGAGCTTTATGGTACGAATGTCCTGAGATTCTTATTCCTCTCAGTTGATGCCACTTATGAAGATATCTCTCTCCAAGACAATTGGGGGACTGTCCTAGGAAGGGACAGAGACTGTGTGCTGGTGGTGTAAACAGAACTCCTGAGATTCAGTCCTGAGAATGAGGGCAGCGTCAGGTGTCTGGAAATGCTGCTTTGCTGCACGATAGAGGCAACCATGAGCCATTTTGGCATTCACTAGATGGAACTTTGTATTTCAATTTGCCTTAATCTGATGCTGTTTAGAACTCTTAATAGCTGAGCAATCTTATTAAATGTTATGAGTCAACGTTCCCTCTACATTTTTGGTTAATGATCTAATCTTTAAAACTCTGGCTCTGAAACCTAATTAGTTAGGGATACTATGCCATTGACTCATTCATTCGTTCATTCACTTAATATATAAGTATTTGTTGAGCTCTTACAAATTTTCAGCTACCTGTGTTCATGCCCACAAGAAATTATAAGTGTAAATACCATTCCCTACTCATCAAGTTAAATAATGCAGATATACAGATGGCCAACAGGTACATGAAAAGATGCTCAACATCACTAATCATCAAGGAAGTGCAAATCAAAACTGCAACAAGATATCACCTTATAGCTGTTAGAATGGCAATTATCAAAATGACAAGAAATAACAAGTGTTGTTGAGGTTGTAGAGAAAAGGGAACCCTTGTACACAGTTGGTGGGAATATAAATTGGTGCAGCCACTATGGAAAACAATATGGAGGTTCTTCAAAAAAATTAAAAAATCGAACTACCATATAATCCAGCAATTCCACTTCTGGATATTTATCAAAAAATACCCTAAAACTCAAAAAGATACATCCTTCCTCATGTTCATTACAGCATTATTTACAATAGCCAAGATACAGAAACAACCTAAGCATCCATCGACAGATGAATGAAGAAAATGTGAGATACACACACACACACACTGAAATACTATTCAGCCATAAAAAATGAAATCTTGCCATTTCTGACAATATGGATGGAGCTTTACAGTCATACGCTAAGTGAAATAATTCAGACAGAGAAAGACAAACACTGTATGATCTTATACATGAAATCTGAAAACCAAAATAACAAACCAAGCCCATGAATACAGAGAACAGACTGGTGGTTGCCAGAGGTGGAGGTGGGGA
>NW_011888884.1:4803750-4842555 GCF_000151845.1 Pteropus vampyrus | reverse complement strand
AGTGTTGTTGAGGTTGTAGAGAAAAGGGAACCCTTGTACACAGTTGGTGGGAATATAAATTGGTGCAGCCACTATGGAAAACAATATGGAGGTTCTTCAAAAAATTAAAAAATCGAACTACCATATAATCCAGCAATTCTACTTCTGGATATTTATCAAAAAATACCCTAAAACTCAAAAAGATACATCCTTCTTCATGTTCATTACAGCATTATTTACAATAGCCAAGATACAGAAACAACCTAAGCGTCTATCGACAGATGAATGAAGAAAATGTGAGATACACACACACACACACACACTGAAATACTATTCAGCCATAAAAAATGAAATCTTGCCATTTCTGACAATATGGATGGAGCTTTACGGTCATATGCTAAGTGAAATAATTCAGACAGAGAAAGACAAACACTGTATGATCTTATACATGAAATCTGAAAACCAAAATAACAAACCAAGCCCATGAATACAGAGAACAGATTGGTGGTTGCCAGAGGTGGAGGTGGGGAGGGGCAGTGAAGGATGGGAAAAATGGGTGAAGGGGGTCAAAAGGTACAAACTTCCAGTTATAAAATAAATAAATCATAAAGATGTAATGTACTACATGGCAACTATAATTAATAATATTGTATTGCATATTTAAAAGTTGCTAAGAGAGGAGATCTTAAAAGTTCTTATAATAAGAAAAAATTGTAACTATGTATGGTGATAGATGTTAACTAGATGATTATTGTCATAATCATTTTGCAATTTATACATATGTCAAATTATTATGTTGTATACCTGAAACTAACATAATATTATATGTCGATTATACCTCAGTTAAAAAAATGTTTAAAGAAGTAAAGTAATGCTGATATTTATTTGGCCTCTTTGGGACAACTATTGCTTTTGACTATAAAAAAAAAAAAAGGATATGGGGAGAATTAAAAAGACGCCTACAGCTTCTGCAACTAAAATCAGGAGCTCAAATAATGTCCCTAAGCTCCCCATCTCTCCTTCCACATCTCAGCTATGCTTCTCTTTGAATTTTACCTCCTTCCCCACTACAGCAGAAAGCTTCACAATGGCCTCCAGCACCTAGCACTTACATCATTTGTACAGCTTGTACCTTAGAGGAAGACTCTTCTGTCTTTCCTCATAGTTCCAAGAAAAAAAAGCTCCAGTTGGGTCATGTGCCTACCTCTGAAGCAATCATTGTGGCTAAGGAGATGGGATAGCCTGAGCCAGATATGGGGCTGGAGTAAGCTAAGCCTCACCTCAACGACATGGAGAGGAGGATCTAAAAAGCTGTGTGCCATCAATAGCCAGGCTGGGTGAGGAAGAGGAGGCAGATGAGAAATAGCAGCTTTGATAAAGAAAAAGTATCTACACTGAGTCCACCAGGCTGGGTGTGTAGGAATTAAAAGGGAGCAGCACAGGACCTAAAGATTGATCTCAGAGCTGAATAAAAAGATTGATATGGTTCCATAGCAGCCTTAAGCAACACACACTTTAAATTCAGCAACAGTCTCCCAGGACATCCCAGAGCAAAGCGGTGGGCCACTATGGGCAGCCGCAGGATTGCACCAAGCAGTCTTTCATGAAGTTGACAGATAACATTTCCTCTTTTGCTTCAGACCCAGAGTCCTAACAACTATTTACTTTCACCTAAACCATTGATTGCTGCTCGTAATTTTCCCCTTTTCAACACACCTAAAGGAAATGATATACTTCTAACTGTAAAGTGGTTATTATATCAATGATTTCAGAGGGAGAAGATGGTGAGATTCTTCAGAAGAAAAAACCATGCCCCAGGCTGCCATGGCAAGGATAAAAGAATGCTAAGGGCAGAAAAGAAAGCCCCCTGCTACATCCAGTTAGGAAGGCATTCCTCCCTCTCCCCTACGGTGCAATAGGGAATCGATATTATTCTAAATATAGAATATTAACCCCGTGTGTCATTGCCTATGACACTACCTACCTACTCATGGCAATTGCCAACAAGGCAGCCACTCAAATATCTCAAATCTCAATATGACCAACGTATCCTGTGAGAACATTTGCAAACACAATGTTAAATTTCTTAACATAATGCCCACTCTCTGACCCAGTAAGTCCACTTCTAGGAACTAACTCTAAAAAAATGGGAAAAATCCATACAGAAAGAGCTTTATACACAAAGATTTTTATTAAGGATTTATATATAATGAAAAAATGACATAGACTAAATTCATTGGAAGGAAATGATAGCTGCTAATACCGACAGAACATGAGCCATACATCAGGCTCTGTTCTCATCACCTCATTTAATTTGTTTAATTCTCACAACAATCCAGTGAGATTAGTATTATATATATATAGTTTTATGATTAGGTATTATATATATATATATAGTTTTATGATTATGATAGTTTTATGATTATTGGTATTATATACATATAGTTTTATGATTAGGAATTCAAGGCACATTGTAGCAAATACAAATTGCAGTTTTATGTCATGATTAAATGTAATAATTATGAAAAGCTTGTAATAACAGAAAAATTATTAGATAACAATATTAAATGTAAAAATAAATAGATGGTATGATATCAATTACATAAAATATGCACTAAAAAGGACTTGAAAACATTAAAATGCTACCAACACTGTCTTTGGATGGTGAATTACCTGCTTCTTTGTAACTTTCTATATTCCCTAAACTGTCCATAATGAGTATGATCAATTTTTAATATTAGTAAAAAGAAAACAAATTGTATAAAAGTTAACTTTATGTACACTAAAGCATGACAATAGATATCCCTGGGTGAGTGAAATTGTGAGTTTTATTCTTTGTTCATAGTTTGTTATTTTCTAGTAATAAATATTTATTGTTTTTTAGAAAAGAAAATAATAAAGGAAACATTTTAAAAATAAAAAGAAGAGAAAAATGTCACTTTAGACTCTATAATAATATATTCAAAGCATTTACCGTTTCCTTCCCCACCCCTTTTGCCACCCAATTCTTTATAACTTAAAATAATAGGCTATTATCAGTTTTTATCTCATAGAAAGTCATCCTTTGACACACTCTAAGCCACAAACAGCAGGAAGTCACATTTACTGAACTGTGCATTTGCAAAATGCATGAAGTCAGGAGTCAGTGTGAGCAATAGTCTTGGTTTGCAGAAATGTTTTAACGGTGCATCATAAATGTGGGTGGAGTAACTGAAGATAAAGTCATTTTCAAGACTTGAAAGAGAAGACTTTCAATTTTCAGAAGCCAACAGTTGAACATTTAAAGGATTCCAAAAATAAGAATATTCCATAAACTCCCCCATTTCCAGTGAGTGAGGTGCAGTTTCTGTTGCATATAAAAGGGCTGATCCTGGGGTCACACAATCCTGTTATTTATACCACCAAGAAATAGGTAGATTTTCCTCCTTCCTGCCTTCCTCAATATGACCACCTTAGTCTGAATCATGGTTAACTTGCTCCTGGATAATGGCTATGTCCTCCTAAATTGTCTCAATACTTCTACTCTTTCCTCTTTCCAACCTCTTCACAGAAAAGCCAAAGTGATTACTTAAAAACATAAATAAGACAATTTCACTTCCTGCTTAAGCTTTTGATGACTGTCCCAATCCATGGCAAATAAAATACATATTTCTGTCCTTAGTCTAGGAAATCCCATAGAATCAGAGCTGCCTTCTCTTTACCCTCATGCTGAACTACTCTGACCTCACCAGCTTCCCTGCAGCCACGCTGTAGTCCTTTTAGTTCCTTGAGCACGCCAAGCTTTTTCCCACTACAGAGCCTTCAAATCAGCTGTGGCCTCTGCTGGAAGAACTCTGCCTTCTCTCTTCATGGTTTCAACCAAATGTCAGCTCCTTTCAAAGGCCTTTCTGATCATCCAATCTAAGCAGCAATCCTCCTCCTGACCCTGCCCCCATATTCTCTACCACTGCATACAATAATTTCCTTCATCACACTTGTCACAATTTGTAATTACAATCGTGTGCCACCTAATGACAGGAATACATTTTGAGAAATGCAACATTAGGTGATTTCATCATTGTGTGAACAACATAGCGTGTACTGACACAAACCTAGGTGGTGTGGCCTATGACACACCTAGACTATATGGTATAGCCTATTGCTCCTAGGATAGAAATCTGTATAACATGTTACTGTCTAAAACAATACAAGATTAAATAAAGCACAAGAGAAAATGGTGCAATCAAGAGATGTGGTAAACATGAGATGTACGAGGCTGCTGCCAGCATAACATGGCATATTACAGTAAACTTTTTTTAATAAGTAGAAAGAGTACACTCTAAAATAACAATAAAAAGTATAGTACAGTACATAGATAAACCAGTGGCATAGTTGTTTATTATCAAGTATTATGTACTGTATATAATTGTGTGTGCCATACTTTTATATGACTGGCAGTGCAGGTTTGTTTACACCAGCAGCACCACAATCACATGAGTAATGCATTGTGCTATGACGTTATGGTTGTTACCATGTCACTAGGCAATAAGAATGTTTTAGCTCCATTATAATCTTATGGGACCACCATCATATATGCCGTCCATTATTGACTGAAATGTTACACAGCACATGACTATATGCATTTCTATCTTTGTTTACTTGTTTACTGTCTGCCATTCAGAGTATAAGCACCATATCTGGTTTACTTACCATTGTATTAATTCCCAATGTGACTCAAAAAGAATGCTTGGCACTTGGTAGGTCCTCCTGGAAAACAAACAAACAAAACTTGTTGAATGAATGAACTCAGTTCTATCGCTTATTCATTATGTGTCCTTGCACAGTTTACCTAACCTCTCTAGGACTTGGTTTCTTCATCTGTACAATGAGAATACTAGTTACCTATCTACGGATAAATGCTTGTAAAATGTCTAACATAGTAACTGCATAGAGCAGGCTCTCCTGAAATTATAGCTCTATGATGAAGGTTATTTTGGACTGGGCAGTTAATAGAAAAATCCCATTTTCATCTTGGAAGCTGATAGGCAAAGTTTGTTCTTCTTATTGGCGATGTCATTGAAAAAAAACAAAACAAAAAACCCATAGCGCCAGGCACAGAACGGATGCTTGATAAATGTCTGATCGGTAAATCAATTGTAAGCTAAAAACTTTAAAATGCCAATCTTTAAAAAGTTCGCCATATGCATTGTTTACAATTTTAAAAATTGAATACAATTTAAGTGTCAATCAATAGGAGAGTAGGTAAATAAGTATGGTACATCCACGCAATGGAATTGTGTCCCTACATAAATTAGGGTATAAGAACCATCGGTTTTAGATGGCTATAGATGAAATCACCCAAGCATAAGGAAAAGAGGAACCTTGACAATAAACAAGTGAATTTACTTTAAGAAAACAAGTATACTTTTGTACTGATGTGTCCAGATTGGCTGTGAACTACCTTCACATTCACAAAGGGAGCTTAGGTAAAATGAGCATTGTTCTAAGAATCAAGGGCTGGCTTCTCTCCTGCTGGCTTTGGCATTGAGTAGCTACTTGACTTTGCCTGTCTCGGCCTTATTTTGTAGATTATTTTGCAGATTATCACTAAGGCTCTGCTGATTCTAGCATCCTGAGAGTTTAACACTTCCTTTGCTATTCACGGCCTTTCTTGTCAACCATCATTTCCTAATTACAGTAGTCCATTTAGCTTTCTGCCATTTCAGTTACCTGCAGTCAAAAGTGGTCCAAAAATATTAAGTGTAAAATTCCGGAAATAAACAATTCATAAGTTTTAAATTGTGTGCCATTCTGAGCAGCATGATGAAATCTTGAGAAGTCCCATTTCACCCTACCTGGGATGTGAATCATCCCTTTGTCCAGTATACCCACGCTGTATCTGCTCCCTACCCATTAGTCACTTAGCTGTCTCAGTTATCAGATCGACTGCATGGTATTGCAGTGCTTGTGTTCAAATAACTCTTATTTTATTTAATAAAGGCCCCAAAGTGGAAGAGCAGTGATGCTGGCAATTCAAATCTTCCAAAGAGAAGCCATATCTGATGGTGGAGGAACCACTGGGGTCTATAAACGAGGCAAATGAGGCATTACTCTACCACCCTCACTCTTTCTAATCCAAAATTCATGTTTGCAATCTAGAGTATGAGCTCAAATAATGGTTTGTGTAATTTAGATACCCCAATTCAGAACTCTTAAATTTTCCAGGTTGAAACTCTACAGAATAGTAATTCACCAAATAATTGCCAATTTTTACCGGGGACATTACATGATAACCTATCAGCCCCAATGTAGTAACAATTATCAAGTATTAAAACCATGACCTGTAACTTGTAGTAGTATAGAATGGCGCAAAGAATGCAGCTTCAATGTCAACCAGGTTTGGGTTTAAAATCCAGCTCAAATTTACAGCCACGCCACCCTGGACACACCTGATCTCAGAAGCTAAGCAGGGTCGAGCCTGGTTAGTACTTGGATGGGAGACCACCTAGGAAAGGAATACTTGGTGCTGTAGGCATAAAAATAAAAAAAAATAAATAAAATTAAATAAATAAATAAATAAATAAATAGCTCAAGCCTTAGTTGCTATGAGATCTTAGAATAGTCCTTTAATACCATGAGCTTGTTTCCTGTACAATGAGAATTAGAAAGTCTCCCTCAAAGGGCTGTTGGGATTGTATTAAATGATATTTATAAGGCACCAGCTTTATTGCTTTTTGTGCAATTTCCTTTTCCTAATGAAAACTGGGCTCTGCTATGGTTACCATTTGTGGGAGTGCTGATGAAAGTTCAGAGTAATGGTGGCCGCACCCCTGCCACGAGCCAACTCCAGAGTCCAGTGCCTGAGAAGTCAGCATTTCCTGGTTCTAAATCTTAGTGTAGAACCATGTTTGGATCAAACTCTTGCTTCCCAAAGAGCCATTCCTCTTTTTAACATTTCTGAGCATTTACTCTATTCCAATCCCTAATCTGGTGGCTGGGATTAAAATAGGAGTAAGATACATTCCTTTAACGAAGTTATAGGCCAGTGAGGAACACTAAAACAACAACAAAAACAAGAAACAATACATACATACATACATGCACACACACAAACCCTCCAAAATGCAGCATGATAGAGAGTATAAATGGGAGTATTAGGAGTACTCTGGGAGCATTAAATCTCACCTGAGTATTTGAGAAAGACCTCATGGAAGAAGGGACATTAAACTGCCTCTTTGAGGGTAAATAAGAATTCACCATAAAGAAAAGAGAATTCTAGGCATTGAAATAGTATTCTTGAGGCCACAAAAGCTCTGGTGACTAAATTGGGTGTGGGGTAGCATAGATAGTGACATGTGGAATTCTGGGAAGTAAAACTGGAAAGGTGTGTGTCTTTTAAATGCTTATTCTGGGATTAGGGTATTTCCAGAACAGGAACAGAAAGAAGGAATTATGCCAGACGACTTCCGTAATCCGGGACAAATAAAAGGTCTGAATTTAAGCGCTGGCAGTGGGAATGAATTCAAGAATCATTTTAAGAGACAAAACAAAAAGGATTTATATTTGACTGTACTGTGTTTGCCTATTTGCTTCTTTTGCTGAACTAAGCTGTTTATTACATTCAGGGCCACATCTTAATCATCTTCGTCTCTCCTGCTGTGGTACAATATCTAGCAGGGATACATAGTAAATAGTGAGTGAATGTCTACTAAATGAATGGTACAGGGTGAAGGAGAAGAAATTGTTGAGGATGGCTGCAGATTTTTAAGCTTGCATATTTGGATGGTTGTTTGAACAAAAAGAGTAAAATACAAGAAGAAGAATAGCTTGGGGTAGAGAAAAGACTTAAATTCAGTTTGGGATGTGTGTTGAGATAACTGTGGGGCAACCCACAGTTGAATATCTATGGTTGGGGCTCTGGATCTTTCTATGATACAGAAAATAGGTTTGAGAATTATAGATGAGGGAGATGCTCAGAGGAATGGGGCAGAGATCAGACCTCCTATGCATAGATGGAAATTTGAGTCTCTCTTAATAAATTTTCTAAGCTCTTCCCTTTTGTTACTACCCACCTGTGTTTTTCCCCCTCCTCTCATCTGAGTACCAGCTTAACACTCCTTGGATGTCAACAGACTCAAATTCCTCATGTGGTCTCAGGGAAAACACCCTAGGTGGTTCTTCAAGGTTTCTATAAGTCCCTTTTCTTGCTCACGATCCAGTCATTATAAAGTCTAGATATAATAGAAAACATTCATCCCCTCCACCAGGCCTCTCTATCCTTTGATCTCCCAAAGTTTTCTAGCTTGATTTAAAAACTTACAACAGGTAACATAATAAAGAGAACAGAGAAACCCAGTTTCTCTGGAGTAGAAGATACAATTTGTCCAAAAGAGTAAAATACAACTCCATATTCCTATATAAAGAGTCAGAAAAACTGATGTTTAATGGCAACAACAATAAAAGGGTAAAAGATCACCAATGGCCCACTACTCCACTCTCCCTGACAAATAGAAAATCCGCCTCCCACTTGAAGCTCTCTCAGAGATCGCCATTTTGATATAAAAATGAGATGCTTTAACCTTGTCAATTATAGGTTCCCATGTAAGTCTCTAGCTCGTAAAAATGATATGACCTTACATTTATTAGAGGCCATTTTATTTCAGCAAAAATCAAATTGCTTTAATAAATTTTTCCACTGCATCTCAAACCATCCCTTGTTGGCAAAGAGAAAGCATAGGTGGTTATCTCTAATTTTGTTGGACAAACCTAGCCAGAGTTATCAAACAGTGGTCTAAGGTCCCATATAAACAGCACAAAATTAATACTCAAACCTTAAGTCAGAGGCTGAACACCTGCTTCAGTACTTTGCCCACTTGGGCAGGCTGCCTTTTATTCTTTCAGTGTTCCTAAACACCTACCATCCCATAAAGGTCATCTTAAAAGAGTTCTTGATAAAAAGTTAGAAAGAAAAAAAAGAATCTTCAAGAAAGAGCATCTAAACACACCCATGATCAGGAAACCAAGGTCCAAATAGTTTAAGTAATTTGCACAGTCATACCGATTTTGAGAAGCACAACATAGAACTTTTAATTCATTTTGCAAAAATTGTGGCTCTTAATACTTTTATAAAAATCATACTTAACTTTTATTAAGTATGTATGAAATTGCCAAACACTTATTCTAATCATTTCCATTTATTAATTTATTTAATTCCATGATTATACTCATTTTACTGATGAAGATACTGAATGTTAGAATAGGTTAAGTCTACAGCCATGCCACCCACCCTGAACAAGCCCGATCCCATCTGATCTCAGAGACTAAGCTGGGTCGGGCCTGGTTAGTACTTGGATGGGAGACCACCTAGGAAGACCAGGTGCTGTAGGTGTAAAAAAATAAAAAATAAAGGATTGTAAGCTGATAAGGTCCTTGCAATCTGTGAGGTTAACCAAGGGTTGCCTCGCAAAAGAAAAAAAAAATAGGTTAAATAATTTGCTCAAAGCTACATATCTGGTTAAGTAAAAAGTCAGAATTTGAATCCAGGTCTGTATGATTAAGTTTGAGTTCTTTACCACTATGCAATGCTGCCCACAATGTCACAGAATTTCAGAATTTGAAAGAAACTTATTATCCTTCTCAATCCCCTACTGCATCCATGAACAATCCTTCCTTGTATCTCTGATACTTAATGATCCAACCTTTGCTTGAACACCCAGTGGATAGGAAATTTACCGTCCAAGAAGTACCTCGTGTTATTTTAGGGCAGCTGAACTCCTCTGATCTTCTACCTACTGTGCATTTCTGATAATAATGGCACACTGTCGCCAAAGGACTTTAGGAAAAAAAAGGAAGGAAAAAGATGGCAACTCCAAGGACAGCGAGTTTAATTTACCTGGTCAATATGCAAACAGATGAAACTTTTCTACTAATCTTATTTCTCTCTGATCTTATGGACATATTAATCCAACAACAATTCAAAGAAGGTATCCAATGGGTAAGGATATCTGAAATCCTCAGGACCAGGAAATAAATAACCAGTTTCTGTGCCAAGAACAAGTCACAAACCCTGAAGGAATATCTAGGAACACGTGGAGCTTTTCTCAGCAATGAATGCCTGTAACAACTTTTCTGTCACTTCCTGGGGAGAATTGGTGACTAGTGCCTCCAAAAGCTCCCAAATTCACCAACTGTAGTGAATATTTTTTGAAAGCCATCTGGCTTAATTTGAAAGTTAACTGAAACCTGCCGATGGGAGTATGAAGGCTCTCTAGTGGCTCATAATTACAAGGTCCAACTAAAACCTCATATTTCATTTACCCCTTTTGCTCTGACTTTCTTTAGAGCCATTAATGTGCCCACGATGGGGCTTAGAACAACACTCAGAGTATGTATAAATGTGTAATAGCACATAACAGACCTATAACACTGGGACTGGGAATTAAAATTAGTCTTTGAAAAGTTTTGTCTAGAATAGTAATTGCTAGTATGTTAAAGCTAAATGGATTGCTTAATGGTTGCAGAGTTTCTGTTTGGGGATAACAAAAAAAAATTAGAAATAGTTGGGATGGTTGTACAACATTGTGAATATAATTAATGTCATTGAATTTTATACTTAAATAGTTAAAAATGGTTAAAATGACAAATTTTGTTTTTTTAATATATATATTACCCCAATTAAAAAACATAACAATGGAATATACCAAAAACAATCGAATTGTACCCTTTAAGAGGCTGAATTAAATAGTATGTGAATTATATCTCTTCATTTTCTACAGAGACTCCTAGAAGTCCACTGCATCTTAATAAATCTTAGTGAATAAAATTGTAAAATATGACTAAGATTTTCTTGATCCCCAGACTGCTGGAAGATGTCTTAAACAGGAAATAGCTGAATAACTTCTCCTTAATAAGCTGGAAAAGCACTTGAACACCAAAACGAAGGAGAGAAACCGCAGTTCAAGAGAGGAAAACACGCCTACTTACACCATAAGTGACACTCTCCTTTGGGGGCCTTCACAAAAAAACTTTGAGGTGTTTGGTCTTCAAGCCTATGTCAGATGAGTATCACTAGTCCCTAAATGGTGTTGACCAAAAAGAGGCCAAACACACCCCGTGAATAACTTGCACATCAATGGTTAGTCAGAAAAATAGCTTATGAGTCAAGTGAAGAGCTGAGAAAAACTCCCCAATACTTCAAGATTAAAAAAAAAAAAATGATATAGTCACATAGGAAAATAAAATGGAAAGTTTAGCAAAAATTCCAATAATTCTCAACAGTAGTGTCCCAGTATACTTAGGTGTAGAAGTTGGCTGGAGATGCCTTATCGTTATGAAAAACTAAGATACCAGTGTTTGAAAATCATTTCTTTTTTTTTAAAACATATTGTATGTAACCTACATAAAGCTAAATCACCTCATGACCCAGTCTCTACATAAAGTTGCATTCAACAATCTAGTACAAATATGACAGAATAAAAGTGTAGATTTAGGGGGGTGAGGTAGATAAGGGTAAAGGGAGTCAAATATATGGTGATGGAAAGAAATTTAACTTTGGTCAACATACTATGCAATATAGAAATGATGTGTTGTAGAATTGTACACTCAAAATCTATATAATTTTATTAACCAATGTCGCCTCAATAAATTTAATTTAAAAGTGTATATTTATACCCATTTCTTCCTCAAACCGATATAAATTGATATTAAACTAATAAAAAGGTTTTTTAAAAAACTCCCAGGAATAAAGACAGTGGGAAAGATAAGGATGAATGAGACCACTGAATTTTTGGAAGATAAAAAGTAAATAGAAATGCTTTTCCTTAGTGACTTAGCAAAACAGGGAAAGTTGCAAACAAAGTTGCTGAGGAGGAGGATATTGATAACATGTGAACTGATTTTTCTAATAATTTTTTTCCCTCAAAAGCTTCAGTAGTAGGAAGCACCAGGCATTGCAGACAGGATGGGTTCTAACTCTGCTTTAAAAGGTTTTCTCACTACCACCCCTTTTTTTTAAGCCAGATAATTTTTTTTTAAAAGATAACAAATTTGAGTACATCAAAGAACACAGATCACAAGGCAACTGAGTAATACGAACAGCAAACAAACTCCTCCAGAAGAAATAAGACACCTAAACCACTTGCTTTTGGCAGAAAATGGAAAAGGTGGTAGTCTCACATAAGCAGGTAAACAGAAATCAATTAAAATGTAAATTAAGTGTTAAAGGGCAAGTGGGGGATAACATGCCCGCTCAGGATAGCTGGAAGTCCCAGACACAAAGGGAGTTAGTAATCACTCACAATCTCTTCATCGGCCTCTATCAGGTTGTATTGCTAATGGGCTCTTTCAATATGAAAACTTGTTCCTCAATTCTATAAATTTTTCTTCTATATTTTCCTTCCACCCATTTTGTCTGTTTGCTCACCCTGGATATCAGACTTTCTAGACTGATTCCCTAATTTTATCATTTTTCTATTTTCCATTTCTTTTCCTTCTTTGCCATCCGATACTCAAAAGACTTTTTTTTTCTTTCAATTTTGTCTTTCGTGTTTTCTGTTGAATTTTCAATTTCAGCCTGCAGGAAATAGTTAACACAGCCTGATGTTGCTATCTCTAAGATAGCTCTTAAGACTTGGCCTCTGGTGTGTGACTCCATGCTACTAAGTGATAAGGCTGTTTTGTGTGCCTGGGGCACTGAATTCTGTTCTATCAGCCTGGCTAGATTGTTAGTGCAAACAATATGATTTAGGATGAACACCTGCTTTCTTTCTGCGAGTCTGGAACTTCAGTAATTGTGGCTGGTTGCATTGGCAGAGCGCTTAAAAGATCAGCAATACAAACTCTGAGTATAAAGAGGGCTTATCTGGGCAAAAACACTGCAGAGTTCCTACATTTTGCAGCTGAAGGCCAGAGTATGTTCTGTGCAACAACCCACGCTATCAAGAGGGAAAACTTTGGAAGCCTGCATAGGACTCCTCTAGACTCTGTCTAAAGTATCTTTTTCTTGCTGATCTTGCTGTGATCCTTTTGCGGTAATAAACAGTAGCCACGATTCGATTACAACTACCTCTGAGTCTGAGTCCTTCCAGAGAATCACTGAACGTGTAGGCAGTCATAGGAACCCACAAAACTTTCAGCTACCATATTCTTTTATCTCTGTGTGTTTTGTTTCATTCTTTGATTGTACTTCTTTTTTAAAAACACAGGACTCTTGCTCTTGTTTAAGGGATACAATATTTTCTCTTTCCTCTTGGAAAATTTTAATTCTCAACTTTCTAAGTATTGCTCCATAGATTGTCTTCTTTTTCTCTCTACTTGGTTTGGTTTCTTTTCTCTTTTTTTTAATGTTGGAGGCTTTCCTTAAATATTTCATGATACTTGATTGTCCATTCATGGCTAATGATGGGGAACTAAAAAGCTGATGGAAGCTGTGTTTGCGTGGCAAAGGCTTGTTAAATGTATGCTTGACTATTGGGCAAGCTGGCTTTCTTCACAGGGGGTGTCAGTATATATACTCCTTTCCCTGGAAACAGTTTCTCCAGAGGAGCCCTTTAATTTTCTCCTTATGAAATACCTGCAGAGCTGCTGGATTTTTGTGAATAGATTAGGCAGTGGTTTTCAAACTTTAGTGCACATCTGGAGATATATACATGGGTCTCTGGCTCTGGGCCAGCAAGTATTTGGGGTTGGCCCAACCCATAGGTGTCTGCCTGCAAACTCCCAGCTCTGAAGTGCAGACCTCTGCTGCTTCCTCCAGGGTGGCCATTTCACCTCATCTTGGCACAGCCCCTCATCTCCTTCTCGTGGTCCTCGGGATTGTCTACTTTCGACTCTCTTCAAAGGATGTATGCCTCCTCTCTAGGGCTGCCTCTCATTAGTTATGGAACAGGATGCAGTTTCCTTTGCTTCCCTCATTCTCTGCTTCCCCAAAATAAGGCCAAGTTTTCATAAGTATACTGCTAATCAAGTCAGGGAAACAGAAGAATGGCAAGTGTGAGACTAGGACAGAGGTTTCTGAACTCTTACAAATTGTGGAAATTGTTGCCCCTCATTTTTGGTTCTTAATTCTACTGGCCCCCCACTCCTACCTCCCCACCTCCTCCACTCCATACATGCTATACTGTAAAAATAAATAAAAATTTAAAAAAACCATTTTTTTATTATTATACAAGTAATGTAAGGTTTTAGTAGAAAAATTACATATAACATTCTCCATTCCCACCATATAAACACACTCAAATGGAAATTTAAGTCACCAAAAACCTTCCACTCACTATTATTAACATTTTGGTATATTTCTTTCCAGACTTTCTTTTATTCAAGAATGCTGACTTACCTACATATGTAATACGTATTTTCAGAACTGAGATTGTACTATGCATGTTTTATAACTCCCCTTTTTATTAATAAATAATGGGCATCTGCCTAGGTAAATAAATACAATTCACAAGTCCATTTTAAATTACTTTAATTACATGGATTTACCATAATTCATTGAACTATTACCGTATTGATAGACACTTAGGTTGCTTTCAGTTATGTGCTGGTATATTGCAGGGGTTAGCATACTTCTATAAATGTGTACACATCTGTCTGAAGCTAATCTTAGGCATGGAAATCTAAGGAACTCTAAGACAAGGTTAACTTATTTATTCCCACCTCTTTTACTACATTATTGCTAGCACTACATATGAATATCCTTTTAAGTTTTTAATCACTTAATTGGCCAAAATTACATTTTATTTGTCTTTACATTTCTTTGATATTAAGTGCTTCCACATGTTTATTTGTCACTTGTTTTTCTTCTGTGACTTGTTCGTTCTTGCTCATTTTTCTATCAAGATGGTCAGCTTACTTTATTCCTTTGTAACAGTTCTTTGTAAACAAAATGCATCAACTTTTGGTCTGACACATATATTTTTAATTTTCCCCAGTTTATCATTTGCCTTTTTATATGCTTATGGTACTTCTGGACGGTTAGAAGATACAGACCTCCCAGTCAAATCTGTCCATATTTTCTGGTTTTGGTTTCTATGTAAAGTGTGCATTTTTCAAAAAGGCCTTCACTCCCTCCCACGCCTGCCAAAAAATTTGCCAATATTCCCTTCTAGTACTTTTATCCTTTTGTTTGTTTACATTTAATTCTTTACTCCAACTGAATTTATTTTAGTATATAGTGTGTGTTCTCCAGAGAAACAGAATCAATAGGCTCCATGTGCGTGCGTGTGTGTGTGTGTGTGTGAGAGAGAGAGAGAGAGAGAGAGAGAGAGAGAGAGAGAGAGAGAGAGAGCAGGGGGTGGGGGTGAGAGAGAAACAGAAACAGAGAAAGAGTTTAAGGAATTAACTCATGTAATTGTGGGGGCTGGCAGGTCAGAAATCTGCAGAGCAGGCTGGCATCTGGAGACCCAGGGAAGAGTTGATGTTGTAGCTGGTGTCCCAAGGCTGTCTGCTACCTTAATTCTCTCTTTCTTGGGAGACCTCAGTCTTTTTTCTCTTCAGGTCTTCAAGTAATTAAGTGAGGTCCACCCACATTACAAAGAATAATCTGCTTTCCTCCAACTTTATTGATTTAAATGTTACTCTCATCTAAAAAATACTTCACAGAGACGGCTAGACTGGTGGTTCATCAACTTGGCCCAGCCAAGTTGACACATAAAATTAACCATCATAGTGTGAGTCAGGGATCTAACTTTATCTTTGCCCTAACCTTTCTTAAAGTAGGGCCCATGAAGCCCTGATTCCTTCATATTCTCTTCCATTATTCTGAGGAGTCTAAAATCAGGTGTTCAACAAATTTCCCTCTCTCTTTGACCCAGCCTTCCTAGCTCTAGATCCTGCAGATATCTTTTTAGGCCCCAAGACTTCAGAAGATAAATAGAGAAGAGCAGTGGGTATGATCCACTGTCCTCTGGTCTCCAAAAGTGGGGAGCTTGAACCATAGCAGATAAAAGGCATGCCCCTTCCTGATACCTATGGGGATCTTTGCCCGTGATGCTTCCTCTTTAGAAATAGTCACAAACAGGTTAAGTTTCTACTTACCTTCATATTCTATAGAGCTCTCGAGTTCTTGTTTCTTGACTACAAAGCAGAATCCAGGAATTCCAAAGCTCCCTAGCCAGAGCATTGTGAGAACATGGAGGCCACAGTGAAAAGTTCTGCCTAATCATATAACATTATTATTATTAATAAGCACTAGCCATTAAGTATTTTGAGAGTTTCAGATGAAAGTTTTGCCAACAGGCCAGAGTGTCATATAATAAAGATTACAAACTTCTAAGTGTTTCACACTTGTTTGTGATTAAAACTGAAAAGTTTTTGTATGTACACTATTAATAAATTCAGATGCCTCTTGAAAGGAGACCAATTAGGTCCTTCCTTGTGACTCCGTGATTAATTGAAGATTACACCCTACTCTGTTGGCTCCAGAACCCTAGGTTTTTGCCCCCTGGCTTGGCAGGAATTTGTATGTGAGGCCAGTCCTAGCTCTGAATGTGAAGTATCACCAGTGGAGCATCATCCCTTGCACTTTGGCGGGTCCCGAATGCCAACTCCCATTACATGGGGACCAAAATGGACTCAGAAACACTGGTAGCATGCCAGACTGCCCATCTTCCAGCCAGGCAACTCAGCCAACCTGAAACAAATGCTGCCTGGTCTAGCTATTTAGAACTGAATAATTGGCATAGACATAA
Organism: Pteropus vampyrus; assembly: GCF_000151845.1. Classification (NCBI taxonomy): domain Eukaryota; kingdom Metazoa; phylum Chordata; class Mammalia; order Chiroptera; family Pteropodidae; genus Pteropus; species Pteropus vampyrus. The sequence continues at coordinate 4,825,909 of NW_011888884.1, read as the reverse complement.
ATGCCTGCTGACTTGCATTTGGTGCCCCCATTTGAATTTTAATTATTTCATTATACCACAGTGCATCCTTTATAGAGGCTTAGATCTTCCCATAATAGTTAGACTCTTCCTAGAGCACCAGGAAGGTTGAATTATTCTTTGTGCCCCCTGATCTGGTGGTATTTAAATAAGGTGGTACTTACTTTCTGAGTCAACTAGAAGAAAAGAGATGAGTGAGGCTCAACTCCCTTTTCAAAAGTGCAGCCAACAGTTCTAAAAATGCCTCCTCCTTTCTAGGTGGTATAGATATGCCTTCTTGGGTCCCACAAGAGGGGAGCTTTGAAAAATTGGACTTTTGGTGTGTGCATCCAAGTGAATCAAGGCACTAATAATAGCTCTGGGAGGCTCTGTGAAATTGTAGCAATATGGTTTGTGCGTACTATGATAAAGGGTTCTGTTGCTGCTTCAGTGCATTTATAACCCCTTGTTGAGACAGCAGGTGACCAGAAGGTAAAGGAATCCTGTTTGGTGTATTTCTTTTTTTAATCTTTGGGAAAGCTGAGTCTAAGGAGCCAGGCTGCCTAGAAATGTTAATTGTGATCCTTAGCAGGCTGAGACTCGGTAACAGAGAGACAGAATAATAGGTTTTATACAAGCCATTTATTCATTCATTCATTCATTTTTTTTTTTAATGACTATTGCACCTAGCATTCCAAGGTGGTCTCCATCCAAGTACTAACCAGGCCCGACCCTGCTTAGCTTCTGAGATCAGACAAGATCGAGCATGTTCAGGGTAGCATGGCCATAGACTCATTCATTCATTTTTATTCATTAATTCCTTTACTGAGTGCCTCTGATATGTACCAGGCTCTGGGTAGGATCCAGTCCCTGTTCTCAAGGAGCTGAAAGTGTTTGTATGAGGAGTGGCTGGTCGGGGTAGAGAACTGAGGGCAGAGGAGACAGACAAGTAAACAGGTTGTTAATACAGTGTGATAATTACTCAAACAGTGATGGGTACAAGAACCAAAATTCAGATGGGCAAGAATTTACTTGCCGTGGGGGCAAAAGAGGGTGGGAAGAAAGGAACGGCTTTACAGAGGACAGAAAGGTTTATCTGAGTCTTGAATATGAGTAGGAACTTGTCAGAGAGATGAAGTAGGCAGAAGAAAAAGGGGGTACTCAAGTCAGATACAGGAAAAGGTACAAAACAAAGGGGATGTAAAACAACATGGTGTATATAAGGCACTGTAGTTTGGTATGGCTAAAGATTGGAGGCATGGCGAAGTGGGCAGCAAAAATGAGAGTAGAGAGGTAGTCAGGGGCCAGATCTACAAGGACCTCCAGTATTATGGATGTATTCCCGAGGCAATGTGTACAATAAGCTGTACCCTGAAACCTGGAGTCACTTGGCTGTCTATACTTATACCTTCTTTAAGGCCTGTGGGCCAAGCAGATCCCAAAAGAGCCAAGACTATAGCACATTCATTGCTTGATATGATAAATATTCTAATAAAGTGTGGACAGGCACATGCCTAGGGCTAAAGCCCTGCAGCAGCCACTGGGGATCTGCTTCTTTATCACTAACCATCCACTGACCAGTACCCACTGTATACAGTTATGCAGCCCTCACATGATAGCTACATCCAGCCCATCTTTCCATATCTTGCATTTAATGGTGTCACAAGTAACATGCCTTGCTGTCATCTGGATATTCTGTGCTCATTCCACTCCTGTTTAGCCATTCTAATGGCCTTAATCAGAAAAGGAAATTAGATTACTCTGGTATGATCAATTTTACTGCAACGCTACTGGCTTAATGGGACTGCTGCTTAATTTGTAAGCTCACATAAGCCATTAGTAGAATAATTTTTTATGGAATTTTGCCTAAGACTGGTGCCAAACTCATGAAGTCATAGTTGGTAGAGGTGGGGGAGAGGAAAAGTTAACTGTATTTCCTAAAAATTAGAACATTTGCCCATCATTAGTCCTCTAGTATAATTCCTATATTCTTCAAGTCTCTCAGATAATCAGTAGTGGTGCTGTGGTCTCCCCAGCAAATCTTCCAATAGCTTGTACAGAGATTTGTTCAGTCCAGTAGACAAGGACTCTTCTAGGACATCTCTTATCCCACTTCGCCCATCTCAGAGGCTTTGATATCTTTTATCAGTTAGTCTCAGTCTTTTTAGTAGGAATAGCCTCGTCCTTGACAGAGAATAAACAGCAGAATTGGAGTCACCCATTAATCTTTCTGGTTCTTGAACAGCTATTAAATGTTCTTGGTGAATGTAAATTTCTTAAAAACTTTGGCTGGCTCAGAGCATTAACTCTCATATTCTACACATTTTGTTCCAATGTTTAACATTCCCCAACATCCAAAGTGCACAGGACAACAGCTTCCAAAGAGATAACTGATGGTCTCTAAAACCAAACATTTGAACTCAGTCTGAGTCACACAAGGGATTTAGTGCTTCAGGAATTCTCTCAGAGGTAATATATCATGAGGAAATACACAGGAGCAAGAGTCTTGTAAATCAGCCTTGACAGGAATGAGCCTTTAAACTCATCCACTGCTGTACAATTCCATTTCAATATGTCTCTTTTGTATTACTTCAGTATAAAGATGGATTTAGGGTTGAGAAGACAGATTATCACTATGAACCTCAGTCTCTTAATTTATAAAATAAAGAATCTGATAAGGTGGCTTCTAAGTTCCTTTCTAATTGGAAAGTTTTATAGCCCTAGAAAATTGAAGAAGAACTAAAATTCATAGAAAGCCTATTACAGGCTACGCATTGTGCTGGACTCTTAACACCTGTGACCTCATTTCATGTAGACAACAATCCTATGAGCTGGCCCAATTTGGCAGATAAGGAACCTGAAGCTCACAGACATTAGATACTTTGCCCAAGGTAACACAATCATTAATCCTAAGTAAGGGACAGAGTAAGAATTCAAATACTAATCATCTACATCATTGATTCTCAGTTGAAGTGCTTTTGCCCCTCAGGGGACATTTGGCAGTATCTGAAGACTTTTTTTGATGGTCACACCTAGAAAATTGTTACTGGCACCTAATGGGTAAAGGCCAGAGATGCTTCTAAAATTTCATACAATGCACAGATAGCCCCCTACAAAGAATTATTTGGCCCAAAATGTCAATGTGCTAAGGGTGAGAAATCCTAATATAGATAAAGCCCCAAGTGGTATGTAAATAATCTAAGTCATTTTTTGAATTCAGAAAATATTAGTCACTGCCACACACAAAGTTTTCTATCTAAAGACCCCCAGGAACAGAGGAGAATAAATATGTCCCTGAAAAGGATGTGGCCATTGTCCAAGTCTATTTTGTACTATATAGTCCATAATATGCCTACAATTATGTAACGGAATACAAAAATGTCAAAGGCTTTTCTCCCAAATCTTTGGGAGAAGACACATCATGCTTATCTTACGGTTTTACATATCCACTGACTCACGACTCATATGCCATGAGTGTGGAAATCCCATGTTGAAAAGCATGGTTTTAAGTGGTAACAGGGAATAAATTATCTATTGGCCCTAACTAGCTACTTCTGAAGGTCTTTGACAGAAAAAATTATAGCTCTGAATGTAAAAGTGTGGCAAAAGAGAAAAGAAGTAAATGAGTGAAATATGAGGAAAGACCTCAAAATCATCTACTTTGGCCATTTCATTTTAGAAATAAGGAAGCCAACCCAAGAGAGATCAAGCGATTTGCCAAAAACACATAGCAAGAAATGGGCAGGCCCAAAGGTCACACAGCACTCAACACTAATTAAAAAATATATATTTCTTAAACAAATAAACGAATAAGCTCAGACCAGAAGCCGGGTCTCCTGATGCACAGTCCGCTGTGGCAGATTGTCTATTTCCTACTCAGCAGCCACTTCCATGCACTCCCTTCCTTGATACATAAGCCAGATTTTGTTCAGGTATTAGGCAGATAGCCAAGTGCTCAGGGAAGATCAGACTCACCCTTTCCAGGTGATAAATCATCTAAGCCAGTCACAGTAATCTCATTCCTATTTGTCGATGACTGGTTTAGGGGAGAACCATAACCTAGTTATGGCCAGTGACAAATGAAAACTAGACTTTTGGTGCTGAGCACGCTATAGTGTATATAGATATTGAATTACAGTGTTGTACATCTGAAACTTTTATATTGTTTGTAACCAATGTTACTTCAATACAAAAATTATTATTTTTCTAAAGTGAGTGATTTTATGTAAAGGAGGCCCCTTTTTGTTGTCATACCCAGCTTCCCCACTTTGAAAGCAGTCTTGTGAGGCCATGCTGCCTGCAGCTATCTAGAGCAGCCATTTTGTCAGCCTGAGGCCAAAAATTGAATACTCTCAGGACGCAGAATAAAGATATAAAACCTGGCTCTATGGTAGTGTGCCGCTACTTATCCAGACTTGAAACAGTCTACCTGTCTTCTTGATAAATGACAGAACAAATATCTGTACATTTAAGACTCTGCTATTTGGAGTTTCTGTTGTTTGTAGCCGAAACCATCCTAACCAGTACAGCCTGATGCCTGGTTTCTTGTACCTGGAGTGAGTTCAAGGATGTCTTCTTGCTTCATCTAGTCTTTAAATTTTCATTGTGGAGGTTGACCCCACTTTCCCTAGTGAGAGTTCATTATTTTCTACTCATTGGGGGTACAGTAGAGGAAATCGGGTACAGGATACAGTTTGGACTGGATGAACTATAATGCTGTACAAACAATGAGCTTCTCTAACACCAAGATAGTTTAGGGTAGTTATTAAAAGTATTAGATTTGGAGTCAAACTGCCAGGGTTCAAATAGCTGTTCTAAACCTTACTAGCTGTCTGATTTGGGGACATTTAAGCTTCCATTTCCTCACTGGTAAAATTGGGATAATTTATACAAGAACTAAACGAAGTATCTATGTAAAGCACTTAGGAGAGTGCCTGGTACAAAGTAAGGCTTACTGTATTTTGTAATAATGATTGCGCTGCCATTATGTAACCTCTGCTTTGAGGTAACTAGTTACCTACTTAACATGGAAGAAGATTTCTGTCATTTGCAGGGAGAAGTAGTATATCAGTCAGGGATTTTAGTTGCAAACAAAACCATTTGACCTAGTTTAAGCAGAAAAGAGATTTAGTAAAGGCTATTAGGAAATTCACAGAATGCCTGGGAGGGCTAAAGGTTATGTATCCAGGAATAACCCCCAAATGATACCACGGAGCTGTCCCAGAGAGACATAACTGCTACACCACTGGGCAGAGACACCCAGCTCACCTCATCAACACACGCAGGGTCTGTAGGTCATCCCTAACACCTCTGCCTCTGACTCCTCTAGGAACTGCATCCACTTGTGATCATCACCACCAAAGTGGATTTCGTGGCACCCCTTCTTCATGTCACTAGCCTCCAAAAAAATCCTAGTATCTCTAATTAGTGAAGCCAGATCCTGACTGCAAAGGAGGCTGGGAAGGCAAGTTTCTGGCCTTTCACATGGGTTGGCATGGACCTAAAAGGTGAAGAATTCTCCAAAGTGTGTAGGTATGTAAATTAAGGATGTCTAGACTTTTAAAGAATAAAATTAGCTTCATCATCATCCTGATGTTGTCAGGAAGAAAGGACAAGGAGATGTAAATTGAGAACTCCACCCTTTACTCAGTTACCCAAACAAGAAAATTAATTGCCACCTGGTCTCCTCTTCCCTCCCATATTAAGTTCTGCCAGTTGTTACTCTTGAACTCTGTCTAGTGTCTGATCCCTCTCTCCATCCCCTCTGCCCTGATTTAGGCCCTTGGAGTTTTCACCTGGAGTGCTGAAAAGCCACCTAAATGGTCTCCCCATCTCTAGTCTGATTCCTCACATTGCTCCAAGAATGTTTGTAAAACACAAGTCTGATCATGTCTCTCTCCTACTTAAAAGGATTTAATAGTTCCCATTGCTCAGAGGATAGTATGCAAAGCTGTGTTACCATACCCTACCCACCTTTCTTCTCCTGCCACATCCCATATACCCTCTAGTATAGAAGGCACGCACCCTAGTCATAGGCAACTTAGCAGAACCATTGTGATGTTTTTTGTTCACATGGCTCACCTTTTGTTTCCTTTGCCTGGAGTTCTGCCCTGTACCTACCTATGAAATTCTCCTTTTCACTTATGGCCAGGTTTAGCATCATCTCCTCTGTTCCCAGAGAGCATTGGGAACTCCTTTCTCTGTGCATTTGTAGCATTTTTGCATATAAGCTTCCTGGAACATCCATCTTGCAGTGTGCTTCTGGCTTGATTCCACGGATGTTCCTTCTCTAGATCATAAGCATCCTAGTTAAGGGCATGGGTGCTGTTTCAGCATTGACTGAGCTCTTACTGCCTGGCTGAATGGATGATGGTTGGAGTGCACAACCACACAGGTAGCAACTTAGATTTGGTCTGGTTTCCTTCATAGAATATTCTAGGTTTTTGTAGGGTTTTTTTTTTTTTTAATGGGGGGAGGGGTTAATTGTAATAAATTAATTTAATAGGTTTGATGTTACTTGAATCAAATGGCTCATTAGAGATAGATGACTGATAGATCAATAGATAAATAAAATGATACCTTTCAGAATATTATAGTTTTAAGACAGTCTTCAAATTTGACTTCTCAAACTACTCCTTTTATATAAGCACAAAATCCATAACCTCAACATTTTAGAAAAACTATTGTGTTGATTGATACTTTTAATACTTCGCTTTGTCAGCAGCTGGACAAATGCCCATTACCAGGAAGCAGCCTACCTAAAAAGCCCTGTAAACCATTTGAATTAAGACTGTGTTCACCTTAATGCTCAGGACTCACAGGAGCAGTGATTTTTGCCTGTTTTGTTCACAGCTATATCCCAAGTGCTTAGAATAGTGTCTGATATATAGTAGGCCCTCAATAAATATTTGCTGAATGAGTGAATGGATAAAGGCCTGGCATTCAATTTCTCCAAATTCACTGAACTTAACTTTATATCCACTGAAATTCAGAAATAGAATTTTCAGGTTTAGAAGGATCTAAAGAAAGGTTGCTTTAGTAATTCTACTGGTCAGAGGAAGTCTCTCTGAGGAGGGTACATATGAGCAGAGACCTGAATGATATGAGGGAGAGAACCATGAGTGTCTGGAAGAGTGTCCAGCTCCTCACCCCATTCAATCTCAACTGCTGCTCTACCATCTAAATTATTAAGACATGAAAGTACTATTCTCACCTCCATAGTTCCCTTTGGAGATTTGCTTTAATTTCTAATATAATTCAAATATCAGAGGGAAATTGGTTCTGCTCCAATTAACTTGGTTTCAAAATCCTCACTCAAGTCTTCTCTGGGATTCCATAGCTCCTGCAAAGGCTCCCAACATTCCAAGGGTCTCTCCTGGATCTTACTTCCACACCTGTGGTCTCCAATTTGACCTTGATGTTTAACAAAGTCCTTTCTCCAATACTGCCCTTCACACACCACACACACTCACACACGCACGCACGCACGCACGCACGCACGCACGCATTCACAAAATTAATCAACCTTACTGAAGATTGAAAGATTGCAGGAAAGGAAGTTGAAGTGGTTTGCCTCGCTTAGAAACAAGAAAACTTGACATTAAACATGTGGCCTCTCTATTTAAAATGATTTGGGACATTCCACTGTAGGGGGCTCTCTATTGGCCCTTCCCCCACAAAGTCCTTTATATCATCTTCCCAGCTTCTCTCACTCCTCGTCACCTCTCCTGACTCTGCTCTTAGGAGTAAAAGAACGCATTCTTCTCCCTGTCTCATGCAGAGCAGTTTGGTCAGCATCTTGTACTGCCTTGGTTCCTGCTCTCTGTACTTCACATTCCAGCCAGGCAGATTCTCAAGGCATTTCTGAAGACAGTGTCATCCAGGAAAAACTCATAGTACCAGCCATTTGATACATTTTTCACTTCATTATACCAGGTAATCACAGTATCGGTTCCACTGTGGGAATAAACACAGAAGAGCTCTGAGGTGGGGTACCCAAGCCATTCTTGGAGGAGGTGCTGAGAGGATGGCTTTGCAGAAGAGGTGATAACTAAAGGAAAATCAAGATTAAAAGTAAAGGGAGATGGCACATCCCATGGAGGTTGGCAAATTTAGCAATAGCATTTGTAGAACAGTATTTGCGTATGGGGAGGTAAGCCTAGAGAAGTAAGCAGGGGCCAACCTAAGATGTTTAATTCCTCAGCTAAAGAGTTTTAATTGCATTCAGAAAGCAATGTGGAGCCAGTGAAATATTTTGAAGGATAACACAAATCGAGTTGAACTTCTTTCTTTTGTCCCTTTCCAGAATGAGTTGACTCTGGTTTCCTTTCCCCTAAAACTCCTCCCCATTCCCAAACACGCACACGCGCGCGCGCACACACACACACACACACACACACACACACTACTGCCACCACCACCTTTACCATAACACAATTTCCAGCCCAATAACTGGAAGTGGAAGTGGACTTCCCACAAGTAACATGGCTATACCAACCACCATCACCTGGCCCTGGCCCTGTACTGGCTCAGGGAAGGGGTGACCCTGAGCTGCCCCTACTCAGAGAAGCTCTCAATGTGATGATGAGATAGTCCCATTCTGGAATCTGGAACCCTTCCACAAATATCCAACAGTATTCCCCACTCCATCCTGGAAAGCAGGCATCTGGAAAGACAGATGTTCCCAGGTGGCAGAGGGGGCTTCAGGGGAGCTCTAATGGGGAGAGGGAGCAAAGAGGAGTCTCTCTGATGCTCTGATTATCTACTTTCCACTAGGAGCCTCAAGCCCTCTTCCCTCTGCCTTGCAATGAAGGCTCAGCCACTGGAGACAGTCGATGTGGTTGCAACAAGCCCACAGGATGACCGCTAGTAACCCGGTTGCATGTGATAGTGGCCTGCTGCCAGTTGGCTTCCTCCTGAAGGCTTCCAGCTGGTAGCAGCTCTGAAGTCAAACAAGCAGTGGCTCCAAGGCTGTCTCGAGAGGATGGTAAGTCTAAGGTCTATGCACCGAACTGCTTTCTAAAACACACCTAGATAACAAACTAAGTCCAAGCTGGACTTTCTAAAGGCTCCAGGGTTTCAGGCCAGCTGGTGTGTCTAGACTATAAAAAGCAGAATGTGTAAAGCTTACTCACCCCCAGCTGAAGCAAACAAAACAACACTTCACAAAGCAGTTTTCATTCCATCATGTCATTTTACCTGCCTAACAACCCAGAGAGTATTCTGCCAACTCTGCCCCTGGACATGCCATTCAGCCTCTTCATGCCTCTGTTACCATCTTTGTAAAGCGAGGAGAATAAAAACACATATGTCATTTTCTAGCTATGTGTCCTTGGCAATGTATTTAACTTAATTGTGCTTCAATTTTTCTCATTTGTTAAATGGGGTTAAAAACAGAACAAACCTCATGGGATAGTTGGGAAAATTAAATAAGTTAATTCATTTAACAAATTAAATAAGTTAAAACAATGGCTGACTACATAGATAGTACTCAGTAAATGCTAGCAACTATTATTTTTGTTAGTATTAATCATAAGATTGTATGAGGATTAATAAAATAAAAGCAGCTGGTATTTGTTGCATATTAACTATGTTTCTGGCACGGGGCTCAGTCTTTTATAAACATTACCTTGCAGATAATGTTGAGTTAGTACCTAACATGTAGAGAGCTCTCAATAAATGGTAGCCACTATCATAATTCATCCTCTCCCGCATTCTACAGAGGAAGAAACTGCTCAGAATTTTAATGACTTTCCCGGGGCTACAAAGCCAAAAAAATAAGAGCGCTTTGACTTGAATCCAGGTCTTCTGGGAAACATATCTCCATAATCCTACAACCCTCACCTCCTCCTAGTCTGGTCCTCAACATTTGCTCTGTAGCTAAAACTGGTTTCCCTTCAAGAAAGCTGCCAGAGGACACATCTGCTGCTCAGTTGGAAGGGACTGGGCTGTTCTGCATACAGTTGCCATCAGCACCTGCACTGGGAAGGCTGAGCTTGCCTCCTGGTGGCTTTTCCCTTTCAGCAACCAGGAGCCAGGCTCCAGCAGGCAGACATGTGCAAGTGAATGAGATGGAGTCATGGACATTCTCAGGAAGCAGACTTGACCCCAGCACCAGCTCTGCCCTTCTACTCAAATGTCCCTCTGCTGAGATCCTGTGGTAGTGTTCACCAGAGAAGAGCACTGAGTCCTCCCTAAATTGAGCAAAATCAGTCCATAACCAGCAGCAGCCAGGTGAAGGATGACAAGTGTTTGCCTCTGTGTTACATCTGAAAGGCAATGCTTCACTGAAGACATGACTTCTGGATTGTGGGCAAGTCACTTCCCCTCTCTAGGCCACAATTTCCTCATCTGAATTACTGAAATACTAAGACCCATCTAGTAGGGTTGCTCTAAGGACCAAATGAGAAAATGAGTGTAAGAGCACAGGGCCCGGCACCCGGTAACACTATCAGGAGAGTCAGCACACAGTACGCACTGGACAAATGCTCACTGAACAGCTGAAATATGACAGTCCAGAGCATCGAAGGGGCACACAGTAAAGGGAGCATGAGCACTGTGGGTGAAGAATATGGGGATGTGAGACCTTGCCCTCCACTGAAGAATAAAAGCATGTGCTCAATGCAGGTGGCACTTTCCTCGTGCTTTACAAAACCCCACTTACCACACACTACGTGGCAGAAGACACAAAATGGCAGTCATGGGGAGATGTCAAGTCAGGTGACAAGGAAGCTCTTTACATTTGATTATTCATGTCATGAACTGTTTCATGGCAGGAACGGGCATGCACTGAGAAGGACCTAGAAGCAGTGGTATGCTGGGGCTGCCATGAATCTATTCACATGAGCCAACTGTTAAGTTTTCAGAACTTTTGCAAACTAGCTGTTAAACATAATTGGTTGTTACATTATTAAAATTATACAAACTCACACTAAGTAAAATACATTAAAAGCAATGATAATAAATATTCAAAATTCACCACTTCTTAATTATTCTACTATATTTTACTACCATCTATGCTCTTGAGGTTATTTACATTAGTGATACCTGCATAAAGGAAATAACTAATCATAGTGTGCTACTGCACATAGCTCTTCCCGAGTCCATGTTACATTAGTGATACCTGCATAAAGGAAATAACTAATCATAGTGTGCTACTGCACATAGCTCTTCCCGAGTCCATGTTCAGTTATACTACACTTTAACTTGAAATCAGCCATAGAGTATTGTCCACCACAGAAATGGACAAACCTACAAATCATGATCCCTTCCCTGCCCTGAAGAGCCAGTTGTTAGACATTTACCAGCATATCACTACACAGAGCCTCCCCATTGCTCTAATGCTTGCAAGTCATACTGTGTTTAAAGCTTAGATTGTGTTTTCTCTGTTAACTAAATCTCTTTCCACAACTTTGTATTAAGAGTGCTTACAAAGCATTTCATGAGGCTAATAGTCCCAGGAGTACTGAAAGAGACCATTTCTGCAATGACTCTTATGATATAGGGGACTTCATGAAGTATGCTGCTGGAATGGGTTTGCAGGAAGACATCAGAAAAAGAAGATAAACTTAGAGCTTTTCCTTGTTCTCCTTAATCTTCTTCAGAATATTCTTGCAAGTGTTCAGTTCAATAAACAGTTATCTCATACTCACCACAGTCAAGGTATTAGGCTGGGGGAGAAGAAGGAGTATGCATAGTCCATCCTCTCCTCAGGAAACTCACAGCATTGTAAAGGGAGCATTCCCTCTCACCATCACATTGAGGCCTATGCTGACCTCCTTATTTTAAATTATAGCTCCTTCCCAGCCCTGCTACCAGCACTCCTAATCCTCCTTACTCTTCCCCTCTGCTGCCCCCAACACTGTCACCTCCTAATTTACTATATGATTTACTTATTTTTTATGACCAGATTTAGAGTCTTTCTTCTCCCCCACAATGTATTCCCACAAGGGCAAGGATTTCCGTTTGGTTTGTTTTAGTGCCTCACACATAGTAGGCCATCAGGAAATATGTGTTTTTAATATTTATACCTAATATACTAAAGACACACTGAGTCAAATTCTAATTTCTGCTCTACCACTTACTATGTGACCCTGGGCAAGTCACTGTACCTCTCTGAGTTTCAGGTCCTCATATGTAAACTACAGGGTTTGCACAAGGCTACCTCTAAATTGGACAATGAAAACTCAAAATTCAATGAGTCTCTATTAGACATGCAAGTCAAGGCACATCTGCCACATCCATACCCACTTTCATAGAAAACTGTTTTTCTGCAACCCCCAGCTCCAGGCAGCCATGCTCTGAATTCCACCATGCAACCATCCGGCTTCCTTCAGATGCTTAACTACTCCCTCCTGCCAGTACCTTAGAGGTACTGGTCTACTCTCCTCCTCCAATGCCTGCCAGTTTGGCCCTATTTAGCCTGCTGTTCTTGAATTTCCATTAGATTGTCTCCCTGTTGTCCTACAGACCTTTCTTGAACTAGCCTGACTGAGTCTCTGTGTGTTGCAACCAAAAGAACCAATTCAGAGATTGAGGCAAGCCCCACAGATAAGCCATGCGTGACTGAGTCATATGTTCTAGGGACTCATGTCAGTGGCTTATATGATTCTATACTTGTTGACCTTTCAACGGGGTGTTGCTCACAAATGAGGTGGCCTTATTTAATACAATTTCCTTACAAGATCAGAACAAAAATAAGATGGTTTGGGAATGCACAAGGAGGAAAAAAATGAATGTTTATTTAACTCTCACTGCCTGCCAGGTACTGTACAAAGTGTAGTCATTTAATCTTTGCTGTAACTCTATAAGTTAGATACCATGCTCATTTTGAAGTAAAAAGAATGGAGCTTTCAAGAAAGCGATTTTTTGTTCGTTTCTTCTTTTCCTTTGGGGAAATGCTGAAATTTCACTGTGATACTTTGAGTTCCAGTTTTGATCTCAAGCTCCAATATGAAATAAAAAATATGGGGAACTCTTCAACAATATTCTTCCCTTTTCTAGTCTCTGAGAGTCCAGGAGAGACCAAAAGCTGTCAATTAAATTGGCCTGATGAATCCAAGCAGAGCTGAAATGTTCCACAGACATTGGTGAGTACAGAGACCTATTACCCAGGGCCCATTTGAAGCCTAGACCCAAGGAGGATGATTAGATGCTGAGGCTGTAAGACATACAAAGTGACTTAATCAAACAGAATGCTAATTCTCAATGAACTGTCACTCTATTCTGCATCAGATGAATAACTCTTCGACATTAAAATGCCTGTGACTTCTTTATGCCTTGCCTGCCCACATACCACCAATATAAGCCAGGATAGCAGTTTGAGGAAAAAATTAAATGAATGTTCATTGTCATTCTGGAGACGAGATGACTTGATTTTCAGTGGTAACGTCACCAGTTCTCATCCACCTCTCATTTTTCTCTCTATGCCTACTCAGCGACCTAACACTGAATCTATTGATGTCTCTGTCTGTGGGGTCAGCCTCCCAAATCAATTCTTACTTCTGACAGGAGCAGGAGGGATTATCAGTATGTGTTCCATCCCTCGATCCTATGAGTTTAGGAATTAATCAAACTCCTAGATGCAAGATCTGGTGTCCTAGCCTCAAAACTACTACTAGGTTCCCAAGATCCCATCAACCAGAGATCTGTGTGATTTAGGAATAATAACGTAGGCTCTGAAGTTAGAGAGACTTAGAGTTAAATTCCAGCGCTGCTGCTTGAGCTTGTACAGCGACAGTGTATTAGTCAGGATAGAATAGGCAACAGTGCTAGGAGCTCAGCAACCTAAAATAAGAAAATTTATTTCTCATTACATTACATGTCTAACATAGGTTAGTGGAAAGCAGTACTCCACGGAGTCACTCAAGGACCCAAGTGGAAGGAAGTTCTATCTTGTAATGTCACCAACACAACACATGGTCTTCAAGATGCTAAGACAATGGATGGAAAGTTAAAGGGTTTAAGTTTTTCACCATCTCATCCTTGAAATGATACAATGACACTCTGTTTGTGGTCCTTTGGCTAGAACTAGTCACATGGTCCTGACTACCTGCAAGGGATCAGAAAGCAAACCCTTCTACATGCCCAGGAAGTGGAGAGAACTAGATAGGTCTGAATAATTCTACAACAGTATCACAGTATGTGGCACTACTGTGAGATTACTTTATTCAAGGTTCCTGTAGGTCCAACAGACCAAGGATCCATTAAGCTAAGAGAAGACCCCATAGGTTGTATAACCAAACATCAGAGGACTCCTCTGCTTCTCCCTCACCCTCAATGCCATCCACAGTGAACTGACTCAGTTCATCAGCCTGAGCTTATTTCCAAGGCCCTTCTTCCAGGTCGGTCTTGCCGTACAGTTCTACCTGATTTTGCGGCCCCTACCTTTAAACTTGAACCCTGACCTGAGAAGAAACCTTTAGGACTGGAGGCTTTATGTCTCATCCAGCTCTTGCCAGGTCTCCTTAGACCAGTCAATCAATTTTTTTAGCAGTGGAGTCATCTTGGATCTTCAAGTTTCTTGGGAGGGCCAAGGAATCAAATAATCTACAGTCACAATAAATTTACTACTAAATATACAATCGTTTAACTGTTCTAAGGAAGTGGTCAGATATGCAGAAAAGGATTACATAGAAAGATGCTTATGTAAGCATTGTTTTATAATAACAAAACTTTGGGAATAACCTAAATATCCAGCAAACGGGAATGTTTACAAATATGATTCATCCACTGATGGATGGACTGGTTCTGCCTGTTGAGTTCATGAGGGTAAAAAGAGAAAACAAACTCAGATTATTTATTTTGATGGAGTTAACTAGGAGTTTCTCTGTCACTGTGGGTCACAATGTGACCTGCTCCCCTTTTATTTACTCTGTAATTATACTTTTCCAAGTGGATTTTATTGGCTTATTTTGGATCCATTCTATACGGAGCATCTCTATTGGGCAGCCTATACATAGTTGGGTAGCCTTTGCCAGTGCATTAGTTCTCAGTCCAATCATCTGTGTTTAGGGGAGCAGCTAGCTCTCCTCCCAAGTAGAGAAGCTTGTTCTGGCTTCTAATTATCCCACTTAAGTGGACTATTATATAATCTTTTAAAATGACATTTACCAAAGGTTTTTTAAAATATGGGGGAAATATGCAGGAAATACTATAAAGTTTAAAAATATTACAAAACTGATTCTATAGTCTAACATGTTACAATATGGGTGAACCTTAAAGACATTAATGCTAAGTGAAAGAAGTCAGTCACAAAAAGAAAGACTAATAATGTACCATTTTACTCATATGAGGGGCCTAGAATAGTCAAAATCAGAGACAGAAAGTAGAATGGTGTTTGCCAAGGGCTGGGGGAGCAGGTAATGAGGATTTATTGTTTAATGGGTCAGGAGTTTTAATTTTACAAGATGATAAAAGTTCTGGAGATGGATGGTGGTAATGGATGCACAACGCAAATGTACATAATGCCACTAAACTGCACACTTAAAGTGGTTAAAATGATAAATTTCATTTATATACATATATATATTTTTTTTACCAGAATTTTAAAAATTGAACCTATAATATCATCTCAAATGTATGAGTTGTATGTGTGTGTGTAGGCCTAGTGTTCTGCTTTTAGTAATGGGGAAAAGTACTACTGTTTCTTCCTAGATGTTCTTCCTTTAGCTTAGTGCAAGGATCAGCAAACTATGCCCCTCCAGCTAAATCCAGCCTCCCATATGTTTTTGTGAATAAATTTTTATCTGAACACAATCTTGACCATCAATTACATATTATCTATGGCTGCCTTTGTGTTACAATACTAGACTGGAGTAGTTGTAACAGAGACAATATTGTCCAGAAAACCTAAAATATTTACTGTCTGACTCTACATAAAAAGTTTGGTGACTCCTGCTTTAGTGCTTTGAGAGCACACTTGGAGGCCAAAAGAATGATCAAAACCTTAGTGTGGGTTCTAAGTCCTATATTTTGAACCAGAGTCTACAGGCCTACAGATTCCAGAATTGGCACCTCTTCTCTATTTAATTGTTCTCTAACTTCTCAACAGGGTCAGAGCCTTCATTCTAGACTCTCGGGTTGCCTCATGAGGCTACCCCATACCTTACAGGTAAAGGAGACAAAGGGAAAAGAGGCTCTCGTGGTGAATTTGATTCATTCCCTTCCTGGAGCTACATTGCCTGAGATGGTCCTTAGTCACCCAAAACTAGGAAGCGGGAGAAAGGACATCATGTTATATTTGCAAACACAGATATAGTTTAGAAATCAGGAAGGATGTGTACCAATAAATTCACTGTGATGTCTCTGAGTTATGAGATTATAGATAATTATAAAATTTTGCTATAAATTTTTATATTTTATGATTTGTTATGATGAGCATGCATGACTTTTATAATCAGAAAAAAATGTTATTTTCATATTTTAAAAATTATTAGAAGAAATAATCAGGAGCATAGCAGGTTGAAACCCAGGGAGAATCACATGGGAGACATTTCAGCAGGGTCAGAAATCTGGGTAACAATTAGCCAATCTCAGTTTTTGTTTTCTTGAACTAAGCTCTTCTGAGAAAGAGCTGAAATCTGTCAAGCCAAATATTTTCATGGCATGGTCAGCCACATGGGCTATAAATTTCATTTGTCCTGGCATTCTCTGGTCCTCTGAGAACTTCTGTGCTCGCCAGGTCTTTAAAGGCAGCTTCTAAGCTGCCACATACTTTTTTTCTCCATTTGGCCACAGGTTTTCTTTTCAAAAGCCACAGACATCAGTTCTGCAGAGCGAAAAAAGTCAGACAGACCTGGGTTGGACATGGCCTCTGCTACTTAGCTGAATTTGGACAGTTACTAAACCTCTCATGTATAAAAGGCATGTAATCCTACCTTTTGGGGAAGAAGAAATTACCCACTCCTCTGCCTACTTACCTCCATCCTCTCTCAAGAGGACCAAACATTAATATGAATTGTAGGCAGTGACTGGGTGGGTTCAAAAATCATGTCGACTGGTGGCTTTCCTCTCCTGCTCCTCCTTCTCTGGGGTAAGAGTTGTCAGAATTCAGTCATTCCTCACCACCTTCACTGCTCCCATTGCTGCCAGCCCAACATTTCCCTAGCATCCATTTTCAATACAACAGCTAGAGTGATCCTTTAAAAATATTGGTCAGGTCAGGTTACTCCCCTGCTCAAAATGTTTCAGTGGTTCCCTATTTCACACAGAAGATAAACCAAAGTCCAGTTCCAGAGTTTTAACTTGAGAACCAGCTGTCTAGGGTCACTCCTGATACCAATTATCTTAGTCTGGGTTCCCTGTGGCAAGCGCTGTCAGAGAGCGAGAGTGAGGAACTGGAGGGAAAGAAACAGAGAAAGGAATAGCCAAAGTGTTATTGAGTTGGTCACCACTTTGAGCAACAAGAGCTTAATCCTACCTGAACCTTCTAAGGAGGCACAGAGAATGTGACACAAAAGAGAAAAGTTTCCCAAGAGAGAAATGGGAGACAGTGGGGCATTTATCTATCAGCCCCCATTCGCCATTGTCTAGGACTGACCTACAAGGTGTTAAGGACTTTATACCTCCAGGCTACACATGTGTGAGTTCCGCCAGGCAGATTTCCAAGTGGAATGGGGAGGTGGAGGAGGGGCAGGGAGAGGCAGAAAGCAAGGGATACTCATCGCAGTTGAGGTCAGATGCTGTAAGGTTACACATGTGCAAAGCTGGTTGCTGTAACGATAGACTAAAAAAGTGGTCCAAGTCTGCAAACTTTTTCTGTAAAGGGCCAGATTGTAAATATTTTAAGTTTTTCGTGGTCTCTGCCACATATTCTTTTTCATCATTTTACAATCCTTTAAAAAATGTAAAAAACAAAAACAAAAACAAAAACAAAAATATTCTTAGTTTTTGTGCCTTATGAAGACAGGCCATAGGCAGATTTGACCAGCAGGCTGCATTTTGCCACCCCTGGGCAAGAGGATATGAGGTTTCTTCTGATAGAGGCCTTCCCTAACTACCTTATTTATGAGTGCACCTACTCCTTACCCGCTCCCAATCTCCCTTTTTGCCTGATTTTTTTCTTTAGTATTTATCACTTTCTAAAATGTTATATAACTTACATATTTATTTAGCATATCGTCTGTATGCATTAATAGAAAGTAACCTACATGCCTTCTGGGTTTTTCATATGGTTTATTCACTGCGGTATTCCAGCATGAGTGCCTGACCTACAGTAAATTCTCAATACATTTTTGTTAAATAAATTAAAATAACACAATAGCATGCTTTGTTTAGCACTTTACAAATGATAAGAGTCTTTGACATGCATTTTTATTTCCATTTTTGTTTAATTTTCACAATCGTCCTTTTAGGTAGGCAAAGCAGCTACCATTATCCTTATTTCACAAATAAGAGAGGTCAAGCAATGAAGTCAACATTGGAAGAGGAAAAAAAATCAGGGACTCTAGATCACATAGACCTAGCTTTGAATCCTGGCTCTAACAATGTGTGAACTTGAGTAAGTTGTGTAACCTCCCTGCAGTCAGTTCCTTATTAGTGAAATGGAGGTAGTAATACTTGTCTTACAAGGCTGTGTGAAGATTAAATAAAATAACATATTTGGGGAAATAGTAGTATAATTTAGTACAGAAGTTTAAAAATGACAGCCCTTGGTCAAGATTGTGGAGAAGGGCTTTGAGCACAGTACTTACATCTTTATGTGCCATTCCACAAGAAGGCGAGGAAAACCACTAGTCTCTAAATTCTAGCTCTATTCATAGAAAGAAAAGGTACGAACACATCTCGACTGTCCACAAGCACCATTTACACCACCTATACTACTGCCCTCAGGCTGAGTTTTGTTTGGTTAGTTTGATTTTGTTTACAACTATGTTAAAAGGCAGTTTCTTTAGGCAGGAGTTCAGCTTGGTTGCAATGTAAGCTGTTTCTTGCCAGTTGTCTTACTCTAGCTTGATGCATGTATTAAACCTGCCTGGCCCCTGCAGAAATTTGGAGTTCTATACCCTAGGCTTAGTGTTAAAGAGTTTCTGGCAGCAGCCAGACCAAGACTTGAATCTTGATACCACCACTTATTTAATCCTTCTGAGCTTCAGTTGCTTCATTTATACGAAACAGGGGTATTTCTGCCTCCCTAATGCCATGTGCCCTAAAATAGAACTTAAGCCTACAGTTCGCCGTACTCCCAGTCTAGTCCCTTTCCTATTTTTTCAAAGGGCCCCCAGCCTGCAGATATGTGAAAGAAATGAAGAGCCACTTTTGTTTGTTCTCAAGGCTGTAGCCTGGTCTAAAACAGAAACCTCAGCATTCCGAAGAGCTGCCTCCAATTCTTGCTGCTGCCGCCACTGGTACTAGAATAACCACCCCTGCAGCTTACTGTAATTAGTCCCCAGAGATGGCCGCCCAGTGATCCATCACTCTAGATATTCACTCTCTTCCCTTATATCTGGGCAGGCCTAGAACTTTTGACTAATAGATGTGGCCAAAGTGATGCTGAATGTCTTCCAAGGCTAAGTTATAAGAAATCATGCGGTTTCCATCTGGCCCCCTTGGAAAACACATTCTGGGAGAAGTCAATCTTCATATTAAAATTCTAACTACTCTGAGACAACCATACTGTGAGGAAGTCCAACCTACTCATGTGAATATGCCCTGTGGAAGAAAATCAAGCCTCTGATAGCTCCAGATTTGCTCCTATTCAATAGTCAGAACCAACTTGCCAGACAGAGAATGAGAAGCTATTTTGATGTCCAACTTACTCAAGCCCTCAGATGACTTAGCTCCAACCACCAACTGACTGCCACTGCATGACAGACTACAAGTGAGAACTTTCCTACTGAGCCCAGAACAATGAGCGGTAATAAAATGGCTATTATTTTAAGCTACTCTGTTTTGAGGAGATTTGATATGCAACAATAGATAATGAGTATAAGATTGTACATACTATTGTTTGTTGGCTGACACATCTGAAGCCACATGGCTGGGACCAAGCTTCTGCTTCCAGTTGCTTCTTTCATCACCGATGGAAAATCCTGCTCAGAAGACAAGAGAGGATGACTCTTTTCTCTGAATTATACTTGGACAAGGTTGCCCCTCGACAAAATTGCCTTGTGCTTCCAGGGTTATAAATCCTTTGAACCATTCCTCCAGCCATTTCCCCAGGACATAGGCTTGTTAACAGGATGGCTAGATTGGAACAGGTTCTGGAATCCACTGCCAAACTGTATCGAGCAGGGTCAAAACAGAAAATATATGGTGCTTTCAAATTAGAAAAATTTGAGGTCGTAATAAAGGACTTTTTACAAGGATTGGGTATAGAGGGCCCAGGAGGAATAGTTGAGTAACCCTAGACTAGTAAACCCAGTAGACTGTTACTACCTCTATGCACATAAGAATGAGAGGAAGGGGCAGTTAATGAATAGAGTCATGCAGAGAGAGAAGGCCACTTTGAGAGGAACTGCGTCCTCCAGTCTAGAAATGTAGCCAGCCCTAGGTAACATTTCAAGGATTGAGCCAGAGGAATAAATATAAAGACCTCCTCCCCATCCCCTCCCTCTTATTTCCTGCTGGAGCTTCTCCTTGGCCAAAATCAAGCAGAAACTAGAAGGCAACTAAGTCCATTGATGTATTTATTAGTCCATAATAAATACAGGTCAGCATCTTGGGCTGAGATAAGGGTGGAAAGAGGCAAATGGAAGATATCTGGTGCACAGACCTGGAATTATCATCAACTACCATCCTCAGTTCAACAGGCCAACTCTTTCTCTCCTGATGAAGATTTTACCCTAGGAGTCGTCAATGTTTCTCCCAGCCAATCAGAGGCAACATAACAGCTTTCGATAATTTTGGCTCTTAGATAAGAAGGATTCTAAATCCTTTCCCACCTCAAAGGGCCCTGGGTTTCTTATACAGTTTGTCCACCCCCTTCTCCAGAAATTTTAAACCTTCTATCATTTCTCTCTCCCCGATATCCTCTTCAAAAAACTTTAAGCACAGAACATATCTGGAAGGCTATCCAAGAAACTAATTACCGTAGTTATAATAGGTTTGGGGTAGAAAAGGACATCTAATTGTCACTTCTGTTCTGTTTAAAAGAAAAACGTTTTTGCCATGACCATGAATTACTTACAATTAAAGTAAAATGAGAATAATAATACCCATCTTATAGAAGAGAATTAAATGGGATAATATTCACTGCTGAGCACATAGTAAGTACACAGTAAATAACATTTTCTTCTCCTCCTTCTCATCTTTAAATGACTTGCCCAAAGTCACAGTAAGGGTTCAGATTTGACTTCAGCATTATGGATTAAAATTCGGTGTGCTTGCCACTATGTCACATTCTCTTTAATCATGTAAACAAAAATCATTTCTTCCAACAAATTCAGGAAAAAATGTAACAGCTAAAACCTGCTACTAACCTTTGTGTACCTACAGACTGCAGGTCCCCCGAGCCAGACAAGAAACAAATTCACTAAAATCATATTGCTTCTACAATTTAAAAAATCACAGAAACCTTTCCTGTGTACTTCAAAGTCATAAGCTTTTCACTTTATCATTCTGAGTCTCAATTCACTTCTTATTTCACAAGGCTAGAGTGAGGTCCAAAAACAGGATGTACAGGAAAGCACATTAAAACCTGCAACCTCTTAATTTAAGCTCTTCGATTGAGAATCTATCCTGTGTTACAGGGGTAATGTTGGAAACTATATTTTTAGCTTTAAGCAAGCCAGATATAAGAAAAGCTAAAATTATAAGACACCTAAATCAGGGCATACTTCTTTACAAGTAGGTCTCACTTTGCAGAAAGATAGGTTTTTCTGATTGCTTTTCAAAAATTTGAATTATCCACAAATTTTCAGGAGTACACATTTTGCTCAAAGTGAGGTTATAGTTCTAGCACAGAGGCCATGGAAATGGGCTTAGCTCTGGAAACTTCAAGAATAGGTTCAAGGGAAAGCAGATCACTACTGAAATTCCTATGGTCCTAAGGGACAGAGCAAGGAGGCAAGACCAGATGGTCAAAGAGAAATGCCAGGGTCAGGGAAGTGCCACCTCCTCTAGAAGTAGTACAAGAGTGACGCCTTGTTCAGCAAACCTGATATTCCAAGCCTTCTTACCCCTTTTCTCAAAAAACTCCCTCTTGGTCTTCTGGAAGTTCTTT
>NW_011888884.1:4790800-4801300 GCF_000151845.1 Pteropus vampyrus | reverse complement strand
ATGTTTTACTATCTCTTTCATTTATTCATGCACAGTGAGTATTTATATTACTCACACTGGGTTGATAGCTTAGGGTACTCAAAGAGCAATAAGACATAGTTCTACCCTCAGAAAGCCTACAGTTCAGAAAGTATGTCCAGTAGTCTGGCCATTCTGAAGTCCTTTCTCTCTGTCAAGCTCTCAGGAAGGTAAGATCAGGTGCTTGAAGCATTTTGAGAAGTGGAAAAGACTGGCAGATGAACTAGAGTTCAGAGCTGCCTGAGTAATTAACTGTATAATGTCGATAAAGTAAACAATGAATGGTGTCCAACAGTGAGGTTAGGAAACATCATCCATGTGTACGTTCATGGAACAGCAAGGTCACAGGATTTATACTAAGGAGCAGGCAGCCTAATGGGTGGTCAATAAACCAGAACAGGAGAAACCAAAGCTACAGGGCCATGGCTTTAGAGTATCGGGGGAGTCCAAGGATCACCATGGAAACTTTCACATATTAAATGGGTGAAGTAAGCTACCTGCTTCTTATTCGGACTGGCTTGGACAGTCTGAGTCTTTAAATACAGTGATGAATGAGCCAGCTGTCAGGAACTGAGAATAAGACAGAAGCTTATACGCTACGTTTCTATTCATGCTCCCCCTGGAATTCCTGTCCGTATCTTCCCCATATTTGTAACCCAGCTCATAGCACTCTGTAACAGAAGTCTCACAGAACATGATTTACTTTTCCTCTGAACCTTTAATCATTATGCCCCGTACCTCTCAGAGAACATATCACATTCTGCTTTTCATTTGTAGACATGATTTTGCTTCAGTCTATATTATACGCATCTTAGGAACAGTAATTACTTTTTACGGGTTCCAACCCCATATTTGCATAGAGCTTCATAATGCTGAACAATTCCTTTAGCCTCTCTGAGCCTGGTTCCTCATCTGTAAAATAAGCACAACAAAACCTGCCCATCCAGTACCTCCTGGGGTTATTGTGAAGTGCCATCAAAGTCAAGCTTACTAATATACTTTATAAATGGTGATGCGTTAGGCAAATGTGACTATAGATGGGGACATTGAGGTACTTAATACTTAAAAATTTCTTTAGTAGGTCTCTGAACAAATAATGGCAGAATTAAAGTGAGGCTTCCCATCCCACTCTCATCTCTATTCCCAAAAGAAAGTTAAGAGCATGGTCTCTGGAGCCAGATGGCTTGGGTTCTATGTTGGCCCTACTCCTTGTGAGCTTTGGAAAAGTTACTGAACTTTTCTGCAGGCATGATTTCTTATTCACTTTTATATCTCCCAGGTACACAACTGGCATCCAGTGTCAAAGGAGCAGGGCAGTGTCTAAGGAAATGTCTAACTGGCCATGACATGAGCATATCACATAATCTTTCTGGATAACTAGTTCTTCATCTACACCTTAAGGTCTTGGATTAGATAAGCTCTTTCTAAATTCTCTTATATAATACTTTAAAGTCATCTAATAAATTAATCGTAAAGTTCTATTTTATACTTTATAGTAGAGAGCATTATTTTGGTTAAAAATAAAATCATTAATGAGTACAAGTATATTTGAAGAGTAAAAATCTTCTAGTCCTCTTACTAGTTTATAGCTACTGTGGCAAAGCATTTAAGCTTCCTGAGGCTCAATTTCCTCCTCAGTAGCTACATCATAGAATTGTTGTAAGGATTAAATATTTAAAGCAACTAGCACAATGGAGCACAATGGTAGCTAGCAATGCCAAACAATAATTACAACTTAGCTTTAAAAATTAAATTTTTTAAATGGATTTTTAAAAGCTTGAAATCAGTCCTCATGGACCAATATGTTGAAATACCAGTCATTCATGTTTACATTATCAGCCACTAAGATTTTACCACCCAATGGGAATCTACTCTTCAATTTGTCACTCTTTCTTCTGGAATAACTTTCCCTCCTTCTCCACCTTATGAACTCCTCATCATCCTTTAATACCAAAATTAAATGTCACTTCCTCCAGGGTCTTCTCTACCTCCTCCAGGCAAATACAAGCTCCCCAGTGCCACACATTTCTGTGACAACAGTCATCATGTGTCATTTCAAATACCACATATCTTTGTGGGTATATATCCAATATTCGATCATGAATGCCTTTTCAAGGACAAGGATGAACACAGGATCTGGCACATGGTAAGTGCTCAATATACTTTTTATTGTTTGAATAAATGAATGAAAACAGAAATAATTCTGCTTTTAGTTGCTATTTAGTAAATTCATTCATTATTTATAATAAGAAGAAAGAGCAAGTTAAAGGCCTTGTGTAATTCTACAGGCTCAGGTGCAAGCTAAAAAAAACCTAATCAGAGTTTTTTAGAAAGTCAATCTCAAATACAAATTGGAAAGAGTTTAGTGATGGTTACTCACTGCCTTGTGACCAGAAAAAAAAAAACCCTAAAATAGAAGAATTACAGCTCTACATGTTGTTTTATTGAAAAAAATGAGAAAAACTTCCAAACTCTTGGGAATTACATGGCTCCTCTTTTCAAGTCAAGGCAAACAAGAATAAGAACAAACCTAGGGTTAGTAGACTATCAGTGCCACCCCAAGCAGGCTTAAAGTTTCAAACAAGTTTGATGGAAAACCATGAGTTGGCCTATTTTTTAAGAAAATTATAACTCTGTTGCTCAATTGTGACTGTTTGAAAACTTAAGC
Source organism: Pteropus vampyrus (assembly GCF_000151845.1). Lineage (NCBI taxonomy): Eukaryota > Metazoa > Chordata > Mammalia > Chiroptera > Pteropodidae > Pteropus > Pteropus vampyrus. Next base: position 4,798,614 of record NW_011888884.1, on the reverse strand, counting down.
TAAATCACAAACATTTGTATTCTGGGATCCATTTTCCCAAATGTGAGGAGTTCAGAAATTTGAACAGAGCAGGTTTATAGCCATCACTAATTACCATGGGAACCTTGAGTAAGTTACTTTATCTTTCTGGGTATTAATCTTGTTCATTGCAAAATGAGAGCATTGGAATGAATGATTTGAAAGTCCTTTATGATGCTCAGCAAAGTCACAGAAAAGAGAAAACATAGGGTATCATTTGGAATAAACAAAATCAGCATCCACCAATATGATATATTTTGAGAGTCAAGAAGGAAGAGCCTCTATCCAAAAGTATCTCTGTTCCAGAAGGACCAAAACCCACAAGTTAAGTGGTAGGAAAGTAGTAGAGGACATAAAGTCTTTGGAATCGGCCAGACCTGGGCTCCAATCCCAACTCTGACACCAGCTTTCTGTCAGTGCATGTTACTTAACCTCTCTGAGTCTCTGTTTTCTTATCTGACAAATGGTAATGTTCAGTCTACACTCTATTATCCAGGGTGGATCAATGGTGGTCAAAGAGCTCTGAGAGTGGCAAGCCTCTCTAGACTGCAGGGTTAGTAATTAGGAAGCAAATGATGAGTTCAGATTATCAGTCTCTACTACAACAAGAAGCAGGATGAGAGAGGACCAGCTACCTTCTGAGATTCTCATTTACCCCCTGGGAAAATGAACCCCTCCCAGATCCAGCCAACATTATAAATATAGTTAATATTGTCCAGATAATGGAGAATTGACTATAATTTTCTGAACTTGCCATTCCAACACTATCTGCCAATATTCCCACTGAATTGAGAGTTGACTATAATAATATGTTAAGAGGTGATTTTATGAATTATTTTTCTTTTGTTCAGAGGATGCCACAGAAATCCTCTTTAATGATTTTTAGAGCATAATATATTAGGGCTCGATCAGCACTTTTAAAGTTAAAAGGAATCTGAAGGTCAAGGCATTCATATAAGTGGAAGACCCAGCCTGCCCCCAAGCATCTAGGGAAATGTGCTGGGTGGAAATAAAAGGAAATGCAGCCATGTCATCCCTCCCACATATGGTTTTGGATAGGATAAAATAAGGTGGTTTCTACAGTGCATCTAAAGTGATGCCTAGCCCTGTGAGCAACTTATTAAATGGTAGTTACTACTATTAACCATAGCTGATCTGTGTGGCAACAAAGTTTAGAAGTATTTTGCTACGCCACACTGTCTCTCTACCAACACAGTAGTAGCTGGACTTTTGGGATCATATCTCACTATGAATTTTTTTAAAAAAGGTTTAACATACATACTCTAATACATGTGTATTTATTTATATAATATACACATGCTACTTTACATGGTAAAACTTACAGAAGATAAACATTTAAAAATCCAGAAAAGTATTTAAAAACCTTTAAACATCTTCATTTTATTAATTTCTAGAACAAAAAGAACTGTAAGCAATGTGTTTAAATATGCTTTGTTATTATTTCTAGAATCTTTGTTTAATGTTTTGTGTCACAGAAGTTTGAAGGCCCGCATCTAAGTTCAGTTTATATCAACACTTAATTGTAAGGGTTGTCATAGCTGGATAAAGAACTTCACATGGAAGTTCCAAATGGTACCAAATGGAAGTCTCTTACTGACTGCACTTACTAAACCATAATACTTATTTTCCAACCCTAGCCATCATTTATACAGAGGTTTTTGTTTAAGTTTGGCTAACAAATTTTCATCATTCTTGATGTCAAAAGACTACTCCTACAAACAAATTAGAAGGGATTGCATATTTATATTTTTAACAAATAGATTCAAAACCCGCTAAAACTCTTTGGGAGATTATTAAACATACTAGAAAATTCACGTTTACTAAGTATGCAGTTGACAAACATATATAATTTCTACAACTAAACAATATACCAATAGAAATATTCCCCAAGAGCCATTTTCAAAAGTGCCCTCTGGGTTTCTTTTCAAAAGCAGTTGTTTCTCGTTATTAAAAGTCCTTTTACCTTGAAGAGAAAAGTTATTTAATCTGTGCTTATTTTTCTTTTAATTTATCTGCTAGGTTGCACATTACTAACAACCACTTACATTCACATAAAAGGTCTATAAATTGGAGATTTGTTTTTAACTACGACAACCTTTTTAAGTGCTTTGACACAAGAATAACAGTGAACCTCTATGTTCATGGCTATAATAAAGCAGGAGTCAGCAAATTACAGCCCTCAAATCAGATCCAGCCCACCCCTATTTTATAAATAAAGCTTTATTGGAACACAGTTATACTCATTCATTTACACATTGTCTATAGCTGCTTTCACCCTACAATGGCATAGTTGTGACAGAGACCATAAGGCCTACAAAGCCTAAAACACTATCTTCCTCTTTATAGAAAAAAAACTTGCCAAGCCCCACTATAGATCATTAAACCTTTACTATTAAAGGTTCGAGTTCATAAGATTCACCACACTTATATTCCTGGAATTGTAAATACTATGGCTTTGAATTCCTTGCTGCAGTAGCGGCCCGTGAACAATGCAGCTGGTTCTTTCTCTCTAGACTTGTGATTCTTTCCCTCTAGGCTTCCCTCTTCTTTTATTAAAGAAGTCATTAATATATTTATAATTAATATATTCCTTCCAGAATATCTTTTCCTCAGTGGGGAGGGAGAGAGAGAGGGAGAAAGAGAGGGAGGGTGAGGGAGAGAGAGAATAGATTTTTAAAATCTATTCATTATTGAAATAGAATCTAGCAAATATCATAAACTAAGACAAGTTAGAAATATCTATACTTTTATCCATCCATATCAGAAACTTCCCACACTGTCAAATATATCCTAATGCCCATTTCTTCAGATCTTCAGCAATGCTTTCAATGCAGCTTCCAATATTTGCTGACAAAAGAACACATTTTTGCTTATTATTTCTAACAATTTTTACCATGGCAGAAGAAAAAATATTTCCTTAATAATATGTACCTTTTTAACTTCTACTTGTAAGCAAACCCACAGTTAGTGAAATTATGTTAAGTGAATTTGAGCATTGCCTCACTGTAAGAAAGCTGACCTTCATATTCTGGATACTTCATTTCTAAATGTCATGATAATCGTGACAACTCTGTGGATAAAACTCAAGCACAAAGTACACTTTGGGTCAATGCCTATTGTTAACAATATTGGGTTTAAATGCATAGTTCAAAGAGGCTCCATTAAAATTGCTAATTTTTTGGACTACTTCCTGTCAAATTTGACTAGACCATAGTTTTCTCTCTCAAGATGGCTGACAAATAACTCATAACAGAGGCAGAAATGTTTACTTGTCCATTGTCATTGTCTCCTGTGTTCTCATTATAGATATTATCTTCGATTCACAATTTCTCTAGCAATATTTTTAAGCCTTTTATTTATTTTGTGAGTTAGTTACTTTAGTTAAAATTGCATAATATACTATTCTTGGAATGTATGTAGGCCCATGTAATTTCTTACCGTATGCTGAAAGCCAACATCTATGAAAAAACAACTAGGTCAAGTCTCTCGCCTTGTTGTGGAAGCCTCACAGCACTTTGTGAACTACACTTGACATATGACCTATGTGAAGGTATCAATGTCAATCTACATATTATATATTAGTAACACTTAATATTTCTTAGTTTTTAGGTAAAGATATGTAGAAGTCCTGATATTTTTTTCATGCCCTAGTATACTGTCTTGTGTACTCTACTTTGGAGACCACTATACTATACAATGATTCTGCCACTTTAAAAAGTAAAATACTCAGAACAAGAGAAGTGAGAGTTATTCTGTTAATACTGAACACCTACACTGTACAAAAACAAAACAAAACAATACAAAACAGTATTTCAGGTGCTATGTGAGTTTTATGAAGATGAATCAAAATAAATCAGACATGGATTCTGCCTTCAACTCCTGTCATTCATTCATTCATTCATTCATTCATCTACTCAGCAAACATTTACTGGATGTCTTCCATTTTAGGGATGGAGCTAGGCACTAGGATTTGGGAGCATGATGACTTTCACTGAAGACATTGCAAACCATTCAGCCAACTTGAATTAGCTTAAAGAGACTGGTCATTAACATGGAAATTTTTCTTTCTTTCTTTTTTCTTCCTTCCTTCCCTCCTTCCCCCCTCCCTCCCTTCCTTCCTTCCTTCCTTCTTTCCTTCCTTCCCGGAATTCATTTTCTCTTTCTAGTAGTCCAATTTCCTTTGAGTAACTACCTCTCCCCCATTGTGAGACACTGAACCAAGCTAAAACTATAGGATGAAAGACATCATGAATAAGGAGAAGTGTATGCTCTGCAAAGGGAAGGCCAAAGTGGACAGAAGCAGAAAAAAAAGACCAAAGGATCTCACAGAAAGAACAGCTGCATTTCCTTACTCTCTATTTCCCCTGTCCAGACCCTCTAAGGCCCAGCTATACTTCATTTCTTCTCCATTAACATCTGTAACATTACCTCATGGTCCAAGGCATGGTGTGTTGTTACCATGTAATAAACATACCATTTTACGTGCGCTAATGTGAATGTTTCTCTTCCTTGCAACCAAACAGTCCCTGAGAATCATTTGGTCCCAAGAAAAGGAGATGCCAACAACAAACACTAGGTGGAATTTAAGAATGATAACTGTAGAAGAACAATGACACTCTTCTTCCCATCACCAATCTCCACCCTAGATGAGGAGCAAAGGATCTGAGAGACACAGTGGGGAATCAGCTACTTAAACTTTTATCTTGAGTCTCTTAAGCAAAGAATCATTAGAAAGAGGAAAGAAAAAACTCAGTTCCAGGTATTCTGACTTGAAATAGACTTGAAATAAGATCCACTTATTTCTCTCCCAGCTTGGGGATGCTAGAGTGGAAACTCCTCCCCACCATTTCTCAGAGGTCACCTTTAGTCTAATAATTTTAGTAGGAACAGTACATAAGGGATAGTTAGCCAGTGGTAGAAACAGACTTACAGTATAAGCTTGTAAACTGAAAGGAAAGCTTTTGAGAATGTCTGGTGTAAAATGATCAAGGTTTCATGAAGAGTGAACACTTGATCTTCACAAGTCCTAGTTATAGGTAATGTAAGGTTTTCAATCCTGTGAAAACAGCACAATCAGCTGGCAAGGTTTCTGATCCAATATGATTCCAGTGCACAAAGGCAAGGTACATCACAGAAATTCTTTCAATTCACTTGTCCAGATTTTTCAGGTGGTAGCCCCACTCTTGAAGCACATTTCTTACTCTGAGTCAATGGCCCTTCTTACTTTCTCACCACATTCCTTTCATCCTCTTGCACCTAAAGGCCATTCCCTCTTTCCCCCACTTCCCTCACTAAAATCTTTAATGATTAGATTCAGGATCAGCAGAAAGAACTTTTATGGCCAATGAAAAATCAAAGTAGAATAAGAAAGGCAAAAAAACAATAACGAATAGCACCCCTTGTGCATCAAAAGCATGAAAGCACTTTTGAAACAAGTCTTCAAAATACTATTGCTTAAATCTCTATTTCCTATTTGGGGTAAGATATCCACTACACAAAAATGAGTTGAATAATTTCTTCTAATTCAAAATAGTAAAGACAAGAAAATCTGGGTTTCTGTTTCAATACAAATTGAACATTAAACAAATAAATTTATGTAATCTTATTGCAAAGCCCTTTCTTTTTGCTTTAAGTTCCACTAACATAAATGCTTTCATTGAAAAAGACTGGAGTTCTAAGTATTAGAATGCGAATTCATCTCAGAGAAATCAGAGAAACTGAAAAAGCTTGACCTCTGGGCCCTGCGTAAGTATTTCACTTGAGTAAGATTCCCACTAGTAGTAAGAACCTGAAGTTGTCATATTGTGTGTCTAAGAAACTCATACTTTTGCCAGAGAGGTAATCTGTAATATCTCTGTTCAACAGGAGATAGTATTTATCATAGAAAAATTACCACTGCAAATTGTATTCCCTTTTTTCTCTGCTCTAAATTGAAGTTTTTCATTGTGGGTAATACATTCCTCAATTAGACATGGGCTGCTGAACCAAGAGAAGTTGCATTCAAAACTGCAGGAGAAGGAAGATTCCCAGAGATTTGGACTTGGAGCTAAATCAGCTGGTAAAGACTACAAATTGTTTTGCTTTAGGAAGGGAGTGAGTATATTTTAGGGACCAGTATGATGGCTGTGTTATATGGGCCCAGAATATTCTTGGAATACTATTTATGAGAGGAGAGTTTGCATTAAACTGGGCAGTCAAGGGTAGATTGTAGTGGACTGTGGCAACTTATTTTACCTCCCTGGAAGCGTTCACATATTCCTTCTGTTAAGAGATTACATTACCCTGGCCATGTACTTGGCAAATGATCCAGGTCTGGCCAATTCTCCTGACAATAGCAATGATTCAAGGTGCAGCATGTGATGCAAGCAAAACCAATTAGAATCCTTCATCAAGATTGAAACAGAGACTCTGGGAGAAAGGTATTTTTTTCTTTTTTCCAAGTTTTCTAAGCTAGGACTACCAGCAGCCATGTCTATATGGAAAAGTAGGAGAGAATGACGCCAACATACAAAGAGGAGCAAACACAAGTAGGGATAATAATGAGATCAAGAGAAAGAATTCTTGGTTGTATGGAGGCCTTAGTCTTAGACTGTGAGGTCCTGATTCTTGCAGTTCCTCCTTCAGTTCTGTGAACTACTCCATCCTACTCTGTGATCCGGTAAACCATCACCATCACCACCCACCCCCCTGCATCTGTGGATGCTACTTTAAAATTAATTTCCAACACTTTAAAGAGTCTTGACTAATAAATGTCCATAACTATTTGGTCCTCAGAAAAATAAACAAAAGTTTAGGGGTTTTTTTTGTTATTTTTTTAAACTAATACATGCCTAAGGTAAAAATTCAAACGGTACACAATTATAAAATAAGTCTTCTCCCTACCGACCCCCTAGAACTCCTCTGCAGAGGCAAAAACTGCTACCAATTTCTTGTGCATCCTTCTAGGAATTTTATTGAATTAACTTTTTAGTACTCTAAAAGGATAAGGAGACAATTAAGTGAGATGTATTGTTCCCAAATATAGCTTAATAAAGCAGAGATGTATCAATATTATGTCTGTTTTTCCCCTTTTTCTGATTATAATGGGTTTAAATTTGCAGTTTTAAGACTGTCTTATGATGAACTTTTACATTTTATATTTTTAAGTAAAATCCCAACAGGGAAATACTTGTTAATGAGTTTTGTTTTGTCATCATGTAAGGTTTTTACAACATACCTTAAAACACTCAACATCTTGAAACAATTAACAAACTCACTGAATTTCATAGAAAGTTGCTTTGTTTTTTAAGTCCTATAAGCAGAGAGGGATTTATTTTTAACTCCATATCTATGCTGCCTAGTTCGAGATTTTCCTCCTGCAAAATAGTCAAGAGATTATACAATCTATGCTGTCACTGTGGTTTCATTTTTTGTCTTTAAATTTGAGAGGAGAGAGAAATCACTGGAAGACCATATTTAAATGGCAGTGCTGATTCAACTATATTTTAGAAGGAGCTACACAATGCGTAAATGTATGACCATAAAATAGATGCTGTACAACATTGTGACTGTACTAAATGCTATTGAATTGTTCACTTTAAAATGATTAATTTTCTATTATGTAAATTTTACCTCAATAATTTTTTTTAAGTTTATATTGGGGTAACATTGGTTAATACAATTATATAATTTTCAGGTGTACTTTATCATTTGACATCTGTATATTCTATTGTGTGTTTACCACTCAAAGTCCAGTTTCCTTCAACTACCATATATTTAATCCCTTTTACCCATTT
>NW_011888884.1:4757780-4789345 GCF_000151845.1 Pteropus vampyrus | reverse complement strand
CACAATGAAGAAGAACCCAAACAACCTGTCTGCCCTCCTCAGTCAGGCAGGCAGACAGGTGGGAGGTTATCTGTAAACAAGCTGACCCCATGGGCAGCAAGAGACTGGTATACAGATCCAGGCTCCTGTCCCAGGGAAAAGAGTTGGCAAGTGGCACACAGGATGTCAGGGCCCTGTCCCAGGTTAAGTACAGAGCCAATGTCCAATCCTAAAAGGTGATAATGCCTTTGAGCAGGAGAACTAGAGATCAGGAATTAATCAGATCTGTGGCTTGGATCAACTGTGGACAGAGAAGAAGAGAGGTGTCACTTGAGAAAACATGTAACTAGACCATCAAACCCTAGGTTCAGGTGAATGACTAGCCTCCAAGTCCTACCAATGCACTGAAGTGGTTGATCTACTTCTTACTTAAATTGGTTTGGACTCAGAAATGGGGGAGCAGGAAGAGAGGGCAAGTGGAAATGAAATGCATCAATAAACTTGAAAAGAAGCAGCTGGGCTACATAAAGACGTGAAAATTAAGGCAGGAAGCCAACAGGTTTAAGTTATTCTTCTTGATATGCATCATGCCCACCCTCTGATAGAGGTGCTAATGGGAAAGAATTGCTACAATTGAATTACCCACTTGGAAATCTAAGGGGTGACATTAAGAAATAGTCATTCATTCCACCAACATTTATTGAGTACCTAATATATTCATAGCTCTTGCTTTGGAGCATGCAAAGATGCCAAAGACATGATGACAGCCCTCAAGCATCCTACAGTAGAGCAAGCATGATAAGAGACCCACAAAAATAGTACTCTGTGATAAGTCCTAGCTCGATGCTGTGGAGCATAGATGAAAAATGAAAACCAGCAGTCCCCTCATCCCTCCACCAAATAAAAGCAGAAAAGTCTTGTAAGCTTCTGGGAATAGACCGTGGCCATTTCTGCCTGAACGGCACAATTCTAGCCGTTGCTCTATCAGAGATTTCAGTCGCCTCTGGGTGGTGCCAGCTACACCTAATTCCAGGTTTGAAGTCACAGCCATTTTGATTTTATCTACATCTTCCTCATCTACCTAAGTCTTGGGCATTGTCATCCTATAACAGAAAGCCTAGGATTCTGTATAATAGAACTGAATTCCTGACTCTGTCACCTACTAAGTAGCCACAATCCACATTTCCTAACCGGCCTGAACTTCAGTTTTACTCCCTATAAAGTGTGAAGGAAGACAAAGGGCTATTTCAAGGATAAGTAAAACAATGTATGTTTTACTTAAAGTTTTGTAAACTGAAAAGAACTAGAAAAACATTTATCACTTTAATGAGATCCCAACTTGAGCCTAAACTGGTTTCAGCTCTGCCTACGTGTGTTTGATGAACTGGTATGTGGAGCAACCAGGAGTCACTCCAAATGAGGATGAGGAAGTGGTTTTGCTCACATGCCAAGAAAAGAGACAAAGACGGACGAGTAGTACGTGGTAAGCTTCAGACATCTATACTCTGCCTGGCTCCACAGCTGAAAGTCAGAACTCAGCAGAGAGAGGGGCTCCGTGTAAAAGCTGAGGAAGCTATTTTGAGAAGGAGACATCATTGCTGTCAGTTTAGGATCTGATGACAAACTAAGATGCAAAATGGGATATGGGGGTGGGAAGGAAGGTAGAGTAGGGTGGCATGCTCTTGGCAAAACTTGAATGAATTATTTATTCTCTCCTTAAGGAGTCAGGGGGTGATCTTCCCAGTGCAGAGAGGACTCCAGAGCATTCAATTAGACACCCAAAGAGTCCACACATGAGGGGAAAATGTTCTTGGTGTAGACACTGGCCTATAAGGCACACACTGCACCTTACCCCCAAGCTGTCAGGTAATCAGAGATATTGCCAATATGGTGTGAGAAGAAGAACAAGTAGAGTACTTGTGAGTGGCTGTGAAATGCTCCAGGGAAATGAAGTCTCAGGGGCACAAGTCAACAAAATATAGGTCATTGTCCCTAATATGACCCTAACAGTGATACAGGTTGGTGAGGCCTAGGGAAATTCAAGTCATATGATATTAAGTCAGGCTGAGTGTCTGATGCAATATAAGTTCATGGGATAGTGTCTGAATAGCAGGTAGAAAAATATATAAGATTATGACATGGGAGCTGCATAGCGGGATGGCAAAAGAGAGGAGAAGAGCAACTATTGTACACCAGCAAGAAAATGTAAAATTTCTCTTTTAAGAGAAGATGGGGGTGGGAGGGCAGTACAGGGAGCTGGAAGCAAAGGTGAACCAGAGAACAAAAGGCACCTCCTTTAATCCTTTTCCAGTTAAGAAAAAAAAAGTGCAGCTCGCTTCCAGTGTTCCTTTAACACCATGTGTAGGAATGCTACATTGTCTAGGATCTGACAATTTCAGCAATCGAACTACTAAAAACAGAATGCTATAAATAGGATAATGTCATTTGTTTCCAAAGACTATTGATATACTAGAGCAATGTAAAAATAATAATAAAAGCGAGATATTTCATGGCAAACTTTGGGGGTAAGGTTAGGACTGTAATCCACAAATTATCTCAGGGTAAACGCTGCAGCTGCAAGTGCCACCAACAAGAATTCTCAAGGCAATCTGGAAAAGGGACAAAGATACAGCAGGAGGTCTGGCCAGTGAGTACACTCGGCTTTTCTTCTTTCCCTGCAGCCCATTGCCATTAAGGCTAAAATTCTGGCCCAAGCATCTTGAGAGGTACCTTGAACATGCCCAGCATTAGACACGCCACACAGATACCTGCATTCACTCAGCAAGGAGAGAGTAAATAATTCACCCAAGGTCTGCCAAGACAGCTCTCGGCACTATAATATTCTCTGAGGTTGAAAGTTGGCTCTTGCCTGAGAGGGAGGAGCCTAGCAGACAACAGAGGTCTCCTTAGCAATTTGGGATTTCTGTCCAAACACCAGCTTACAGGCCACCCTGCTCAGTCCAGCAGTGTCTGGGCCCCTGCAGTATGCCTCGGCTTCATCCAGCAAATCACTACCTCTGACAGAGCTGATGCCAATTTCCCAGCCTATCCTGGATGTCAATCAAGGTTCTGAGTAAAGGAGACATGGCCCCTGGCTGCCTTGGAAGAGCTCAGTCTTAGGATAGGTGGGAGGCAGCAAACCCATGGGTTCCAAAATGGGCTGTGAGTGGCTAATTAGTGAGTGGACAAGTGTGGTTTTGGGGAAAGAGTGGGGTTTCATAGAAGTGGAGTTATTTCAGCAGAGTTTTAAATTGTAAATAGAAACTGACCAGGCAGGAAAGGAAGTGAAAAGGAAATAACTTTCTTGGACCTTACCCTGTGCCAACTAATGAGTAAAGAGCATTTTGGGCAGAGAGAAGAGCAGGTACAAAGTCTTAGAAATGTGAAAGTGCATGATATATTTACAGAAGTGAACTCTGTGTAGATAATGTTTAGTGCAATGTGGGAGTTGTCAAAACATAAAGCTAGAAAGGGAAATCGGAACTGAAAAGTCCTCAATAATTTTTTAAAAATATATATTTACACATAGGTCTGAAAAGATGTATGTCAATGTATTAACATCGGTTATGTTGGTGAAGATTCTGGTGAGTTTTGTTTTTACTTTTTTAGGTATCTATATTTTCTTCTCCTTTCTTTTATTCTTTGCCAACAAAAAGAAAAGAGGCTGCCGAGTTGGATGTGTCTGAATACTGTCTTAGAAAGTGTGCACTTGATTCTGCAGGCACTGGGGAAAATTAAGGGAAAGACTGAGGTAGCCAAGTGTCTGCCATCAAGAGCTGCTTAGATGGGAGACGCTCGGTGGCTCACTTTGTTCCTCTTTCCCAGGGACTGTCTTCTTTGTGCCACCTGCAGATCCAGAAGTCAAGCCTATAGGATTAAATCTCTCAGCCCATGAAGTGGGAGGCCACCAGTCATGAGCAGAGAGGCACAGTCAATGTGAGTGCATTTCTCTGCCCACACAGAGCTCCCCAAAACTTGACAGCAGGCAGAAAACAACCTGGCTCTGCCCCAAGCACAAACATAAGGGGGAAAAAAAGGACAGGTGGCAAAGCATTCACAAAAGCTAGGAAAAAAAAAGGCATATTTTTTCCTACAATGTAGGAGCTTTTATTACTAGAAAATAAAATCCTGTCTGAGCAAATGCCAGGAAAACGATTAAGGGCTCAATTTAGACTGGGAGGCTTGGTTGGACACTGCTGAGCAGAGAGCTAAACAATATCAGCCCCACTCTCTGTGCATATCACGTTTGGGGTGAGCAGCCCAAGCCCCAGCCAGGCCTCTCACTGCCAGTTTTGCAGAATTACAGTTAAGCTTTGGCCACTTGGTTTCAGTTAAAAGGATTGTGTGGAAGGAAGGATAAAAGGCTCTTGCGTGCAGACCAGCTACTGCATCTGAGGAGTGAGAAGAAATGCAGCCACAATGGTGCCAGACCCAGCAGAAACACTTCTTCCCTGTGGTTCTCAGGCTCCCCAGCCTGACCCAAGGGCATGAGATGGTGGAGGAGCATGGGCTGGTTTTGGAGTCAGATAGGCCTGGATTGGAGTCTCCATTCTACTTTCCATGGGGCCTTTAGGCAAGATTTTAATTTCTCCCAGCCCCAGTGTCTTCATCTATAAAGTAGAGATAATAATTTATAGAATTATTATGGGGATAAAATGACATGACATATATAAAAGCACCAATAAAGTAGGCACTTGGTAGTTGTTGGTAGTTTCTTCCTTTCCCTTTTTTTCTCCAGGGCCTCCTAAGCCAAAGAATCACAGTGCAGTTGGAAAAGCATGAGATTAGAGGTTGGAAAACTAGTTTTCTAGTTCTTGTTCAACTACTAATAATCTGTGATGACCCTGAGCAAGTCACAGTCTCTCTGGGCCTCACTTTCTCCAGCGGAAAAATGTGTCTCTTGGATTAAATAATCTCTAAGGGCCCTTTTTATCTCTTTCAATATTAATTATAATAACTACTACTATTAAGCAGTTGCTATGTGCCAGGCATGTTGCTCAACAATGCATATCCATTATCTTATCAAGTATTATTATCATCCCTATTTTACAAGCAAAGAAAATATATATGGTTTACAGGAGTTTAGGAACTTGTCCCAGATTGCACAGCTAGTAAAGACAGGCCAGGAGGTGTTTGCCCTGATTTACTTTTTTAAAACTAATTAATGTATCTCTAGGGTTCCAATTCCTTTTGCTGAACAGGTAATAAAATCCAACCATTTTGCAGGTTCTAGGTCAGGTTTAAACAGCTACCAATTCTTAGAACTATACCTAGGGTTTCAGGCCTGAGGAATACTGATCCACTTTTAGCAGTATGAAACAGGCTCCACAACGAGAGTATCTTATATAAGGAGGTGGGAAAAAGGTACTGCAAATGGCCGTTCTTGAGGCTTTCAATCAGGACAGAGAGAAGGCATTGAAGACCCAGGGAGCCAGGCAGACAGGCAGTTATCAGCCAAGTGAGCAAGCAGTCGGTGCCAAGATCAGTACAGCAAGGCTGGCAAAGGCCACTCAGCAGCCAAATGAGAGTTTAAGAAGAGATGCCGGTCATTTGGACTATGCCACTGTGAAGTAAGTGTGCAAGAGGGAATGCTATGACTTGGCAGCCAGCTGCTATCCCTGGGGACACAAGGTCTGAGTGTGACTGACAACAAGGAGACCCAGAAAAAAATATTAAAGCCCAGCACTCATGGCCAGGCCATGGAGCCCAGGTCTAGGTGAACTGTTACTAAGCCCTATGTCAGTCATCTATTGCTCTATGACAAACCTCCCTAAAACTTAGTGGTTTAAAGCAACAAAGATTTATTATTTCTCACAATTTTGTGAGTTGGTTAGGCTCAGATGGGCAGTGCTTCAGCTCCATGTAGTGTCAACTGGATTCCCTCATGTCACTACAGTCACCTAAGAACTCGGCTGAGGCTAGAACATCGAAAATGGTTTCATTCACATATCTGGCAGTGGGTGCTGGCTTTCTGCTGGGACTCCTCAATTCTTTGTTTAAAATCTGAAACTGAAGTTTTAAAAATAACATCACTGACAATTCCAAAACATAAAATACTTAAGAATAAGCTAAAGAGTAGAAAATACTCTTTAAAGAAATTTTAAGAGTTAACTACATGGAAAAATACACCATGTTGATAGATGGGAAGACTCAATATTGTTAATATTCTCCTCAAATTGATTTCTAGGTCAATGGAAATCTCAACATTGTCTCAATCAAGGGAACAAGTTTTATAAGCTGATAGTTATAAGCAAGATATTTTTAAACTGATTCACAAAAAGACAAAGGAACTAGAATAGCCAGCCCAACTTTGAAAAAAACAGCAAGTAAATATTTAAACAATCTCTAGTATATCCATATGGTGAAACACTATTAAACAATAAAAATGAATGAAAGATTGAAGTACACAACAACTTGGATGAAACTCAAAGACGTTCATTATTCTAAGTGAAACAAGATAAATTCACATTTTATATATTGTTTGATTCCATTTATATGTCATTCTGAAAGAGGCAAAAATACAGGAACTTGATATAATCAAGACCACATGGTACTGGAAATAGGATAGATAGAGAGATATAGATCATTAGAACACAACAGGGAGGTCAGAAAAAAAACACATATGGCCAACTGATTTTTAATAGAGGTACAAAAGCAATTAAATAAAAAAGAGGAGACTTTTTAAGAAGTGGTGCCAAAACAATTAGACATCAATATACAAAAACATAACTCTTGACTAACACCTAACACCTTCCAGAAAATTTAACAAAGTGAATTATAGACATAAACGTAAAATGTAAAATTAGAAAACATCTAGGAAAAAAATAGGAGAAAATATTTGTGACCTTAGGTTAGGCAAAGAGTTCTTAGTAGGACAACAAAGCACAATATATAAAATTAAAATGTGGGGTGGCTCCATAGTGTAGTGATTAGCATGTCTGCTTTACATGCAGAAGGTCCTGGGTTCATGCCCCAGGTGGAGCCAGGGTGCGCCCAGGTGGGCCCAGGTGGGCTCAGGTACACCAGGCCCCGGGCAAGACTGTAGGAGGAGACTCTCCACCTTCGGAGATCCAGTTCTTAAGGGGAAACAGCAACATCCATAGGTCAGGGGTAGAAGTGGGGGGGAGTGGAATTAAAGAGGGGGAAAAAAATTAAAATGGTGATAAACTGGACTTAAAAATTAAAATTCTTGCTCTATTAGAGACATTGTTATATCATTCTGGAAAAGGTTCAGGGAGTTTTGGGAGAAAACTGTTTATATTCTGATTGTGTTCGTGGTTACATGTCTGTATACTTATCAAAAAACACAAAACCATACAACAACAATAAAGTAAATTTCGCTGTAAAGGTATTTACATACACAAAATTCAGCCCAAAACATACCAAGTGAATATTCCTTCAGACCCATAGAGAGGATACTAAGTATTATCCCCCTAGCGAACAAATATTTTTAAATGTTCAACCTCCCTGTTAATAAAAAATGAACATTTAATCAAAGAAATGCCATTTGCCTCTCCATTATCTATATTTAAAACTCCTTATAATACCTACTACTGACAAAGATATGATAAAATGGGCAGTCAAATGCAATGAGTAAGCCTGTGAATCTATGCATACTTTTTTAAAAAATTGAGGTATAATTGACATATAACATTATATTAATTTCAGGTGTACAACAAAATGATTTGATATTTGTATATATTGAAAAATGATCACCAAAATAAGACTAGTTAACATCTGTCATCACAGTTACAAAAAATATTTTTTTCTTGTGATGAGAACTTTTAATATCCACTGTCTTGGCAACTTTCAAATATGCAATACAGTATTATTAACTATAGTCACCATGCTGTAATTGGTACATCCTTTTTGGAAGGCAATATGGCAGTATGTATCAAGAGCCTTAAAAGTGTTTTTACCCATTGAAAAAGTAAAGCTACTTCTAGGAATCAATCCTCAGGAAATAATCAGATTCTGATGAGTATCATTATCTTCATTAAGATGTTGTCTCCTTCATCACAAGGACAGGTGTGCAGTGGGTCCTAAGCAAACCTTGCCTACTATCTGGACGGCAACAGATTTCCATAAACATCTGCTTCCAGCCAGGAGCCTAGTAGGAAGAGAAGCCTTCTACCACCTGAGCCTGTTTGGTCAGGATGCTGCCTTCTGTATAGCAGCATTCAATGACTGTCTACACTCACTGTGAATGACTACAGCAGTTACATTCCTAATGAATTAGCAAGTGATGCCCCAGCCATGCCCATAGTGACAGCAGGGGCACTCATCCAGACGGCCTCAGGAGAAACAAATCTGGGAGACCATATGGGAGACAATCAAAGAGGCAAGAGAGTTAGTTCAGTAGATTCTAGGAAAGCCTAGGAATTTGGGATGAGAGGACACTAAGAAGCCAAAAGACTCTGGCATAGGACACGGAGACTAGGCCTTGTCCCTAGACCCTACCATTGACACCCATGCCTTAATAACAATTAGTTTCTTTAATCTCAGCTAATGTTCCATTAATCTCCTTGCTCTGTGTTACCTGGACCCTGCAACTCCACTTCCCTGCTCTGACTGAGTACCTGCCTATTTATATAACAGCCTCTACCCTGGCCCCAGTCCTCCAGGGACCCTTTCATCCTACTACCCAGGATCTCTCCTCTGCCCCCAGTCTCTTCCAGCACCCACCCTACCCACCATTTACTCCATGTACATTTCTCACACTTCCTCAAAGGTTTTTAGCAGGCTTGCTTGATGGGACCAAGTTATTAAGGAAGCAAGGACTCTTTCCATAATAGTGTCTCTTAGTTGGAGAATATTACTTTGTATGCTGACTCTAATAGCAGCAGAGACCATTCCCAACATTTATTGAGTAATCACCCACTGTGTGCTAGGTGCTGTGCCAAGTGCTCTACATGCATTATAAATCATTATGATTTAATTCACACAGCAACACTATGAGGCAAATACTGGTATTATCATCCCAATTTTACACATAAGGAATCAAGAGCTCAGAAAGGAATTTTCCCCGGATAATAGGGCTAATAAGCAAACTGAAGACTTAATTTTGAATTAATTCATTTAAGAAGTATTAATAGAGTATCTACCATGTGCAGATACTACCATGCTAGGCACAGGGACTACAGGGTGAACAAAACAAATCCAATCCTTGCCCTCAAGAAACTCATTGTCTAGTTAGATTAGATAAACCCCTATAGATGCCCTAATTGGCCATGGAAAAAGGAGTCAAAGCCATGTTTTCTATACTAAATCTCAACCATATATTATAATATTTTCTGCCTTTCTCTCACTGGAAATAGTCCCTCTGTGAGAAACATGAAATCCTGAAAGTTCTCGGTCTGAAGTCAGCTACATACCTGTATGATCAGGTGTTGATGTTGAGTAAACATTGTATATCAGAGAGAGTACATGGGTCCTTTTTAAAGGCTTTGCTCAAATGTTGCTTTCTCAGTGACGCCACTTTAACCACTTGTCTCCTTTTGGCACTGTCAATCCATCTTTCCCTGCTCACTTTTCCCATCATACTTATCACTTATTTTATAAAATAATACTTATTTATTATGCCTATTGTTTGGTGTGTGTTTTCTCACACTTTAATTCAAACTCCCCAAGGGAAGAGAATCCTAACTTGTTTTGTTCACTGAGATATCCTCAGTGCCTAGATAGCCTGGCACACAGAAAGTACCCAGTAAGGATTTTTTGTGTAAATCAATAAAGGTGAAGATTATGTACAGGTTTAGCAGACCAGTGGTGCTAATTAGACAATAGCTAGAACAGATGAAGAATTGAGCAGGGTTCTCTATCAGTAAGATGAGATTTAACCTCCTGGCTGTCAAGAGAGGCTTGCTACAAGAACTGGAAGGGAATGGTCAACAGCCTGGGAACCAGAAGACCCCGCAGGAAGTAGAGTGGTTATGCTTCTCTGTGCTCAGAAGCACATCAGCTACAGAGATCTGACATCCAGGAAGCCAGGATGGATCAGAAAGTGTACAGCCATCTGTGCTCTGCAAGAATCCAGGGTGTTAGGGGGTCAGTTGAGCAGTCAGGGGTTGATGATCAAAGCAGACAAAGGCTGAAATCCAGGAAGTCTGGGAGGACAAGATGCCCACTCACCAAAACACAGAGAAGATCCTAATCCTGAAGCAAGGATTATGGGAGCCAAGGTTTCTTTCAAGTTTTCACCCAGGAGATGTGTGGTCCTTAGGGCTACAGGACTGAGCAGGGAAGAAGGTATGGTTTAATGATATGCTACAACTAGAAATAGCTGATTGTGTATATCTCTTCCCAACTTCAAATTTAGTGCCCTGTAGCATGAAATTGGCCATGCTTAAAGTATTAACACCACATAAATGGACAAATGCTATAAAATAGGGATTCTTTGCTTATTTGTTAGGTAGCTGATTGTTAAACATTTACCAACATACTCAAGGTATAGTTTATTATGGAACTAAGTCTCCCGGGAAGGTAGCGGGCGGGGGTGAGGGTGGGGGGCTCTGTTCTTGGCTGGAAGAATGGAGTGAAACTGCACTGTAAGTACTTAGGTTAAGGCATACTCCTTGTGCCCTTAGGTTATGGCAGATAGAGCAAGATGCTGACTTAATAGAATCCTTCTCTGGGGTTTTCCTATATACTATAGAATTCACAGAGGAATTCTTTTTATTAAATTTGGAAACCAGGGACTCATGGAACTTATTTATTCATTTATTCGTTCATGTAACAAATCCTAATAGAGGACTTACCATGTGCCAGGCTAGCACTAGACCACAGAGGTGACAAGACAGATTTGTTCTTGAAACTTATTACCTAGCTTTGGAGTCCACAAATTATGGCCTAAGGGTCAAATATGGCTTGTGGCCTCTTTTAATACAATAATCCTTAATTCAAGTTATGCATGGTTTTTATATTTTTAAAGGCTTGTGAAGAATAAAAAGGGGGAAGAGGAGCAGTAAGAGGAGGAACAGAGACATGTGTGGCCTGCAAAGCCTAAAATATTTACTACTTGGCCCTTTCCAAAAATGTTTGCCAACCCTTCATCTAGCAGCTGAGATAAACCTTATGCCTTTACAGCTGCCTTAACCAACCATTAAAAGGGCAAGGTTTGAGCCATGACTTGGCCTGAGGAAAGAACAAGTAAAGGAGGCAATGTTGACAGTTACAAGGACTGAGGTGGGATATCTTCTGGGCCACAGCTCAGTGTTAGCCAGTTAGAAATGTGTATTTGCAAATATTTGGCTGGGACTAAGGCATAAAAGTTGAGGGCAAAGAGAGGACAGATTGGGGGTTAGCCCAGGAACACAGGAGAGAACAAAGTCAGAGACCCTTCCTGCGGTGAATAGTGAAAGCGGAGAACAATAATAGCACACACTTCTAGAACAAGTGCTATCCACCACATGCTGTTTCAAGCATATTTTTCATATTAACTCTTTTTATCCTCCCAATAGCCCTATGAGATTGGTCCTATTATTGTTTCCATTTGATAGATGAAGAAACTGAGGTACATAGAGGTGAAGTAATTTGCCAATAGTCTCACAGCTAATAAGTAATAAAGCTAAGATTTAAAACAAGATAATCTGATTTTAGAATCTATGTTCTTAACCACTACACTAAACTCTCTCTCAGACAGACTGGTGGAGGAAGAAAGGAAAGCTGATAGAAACGAAGAATGGGAAAGAGTGTTGTGAAAAGCTATATCTGAACCTAAAGAACAAGCAAGGAAAAGCAGGTCCAGGCCACAGTCAGAGGCAACAGCGAGCATTTTCCAAACCCCTTGACATTCACGGTTGAGCTTTTTCTGTGCCAGGCTCTGTGCTACATGCAGAAAGTATAGAGACAAGTCAGACCTCTGTCTACAGGGAAGGCAGTCCCCAGTAAACAGAGTGAAGTAACTCCTATATAGCAGCAGCCCCCAACCTTTATGGCACCAGGACCAGTGCTCCTATGAGAATCTATTGCCTGATGATCTGAGGTGGAGCTGAGGCAGTGATGCTAGCACTGGGGAGTAGCTGCAAACACAGATGAAGCTTTGCTCGCTTACCCACTGCTCACCTCCTGCTGTGCAGCCCGGTTCCTAAGAGGCCATGGACCGGTTCCTCACAGGCCATGGACCGGTACTAGCCCAGGGATTGGGGATCCCTGCTATAAAGCATTATCAGCACCCAGCAGAGAAAGAAGTTCCACTCTAGAGGGAGCTATACCAGTAAGCTTGGAGCCAGGTGCCAAAGAGAGATATGAAGCTTGAGCTGCCTAGTGTCACCTGGTGGACCACCTCCAGAAAACGTCACCAAAGAGAGGGAAGGGGCTTGAAGGGCAGGTCGAGGGACCACTGGAGAGGCCAAAAAACATCAATGTGCCAGAAGAGGGAAACAGAGGCATAAATCCTGAAGCGAGTGATGAGTCAAAAGCACAGTGCTACTAGAAATGGAGGTGAGAGAAGCAGCCAGGGAGCCCAAATTAACCAGAAGAAGCCAGAATGGAGCAAGCAGAGATGCAACAAGGGGACTTAAGCATGTCTGGGTCTTCATATCTTGCCACCTTCCCTACCTCACAGCTTTATTCCTAATCTTATGTCCTAATGGCTGACTCCACCAGCCTTATAAATGGGACATTGCTGACTTTAATGCCCCCATTTCTGGGGAAGACAAGTCCAGAGTTAGGCCTTTTATGCTAATACTCCTACTCCCTGCCACTCAGCTGACCTTCCCAGGAAGAGCTAATAGCCTTCCTCTAAAAGGAATAGCATCAGGCTCTTTTTCTTACACACATTTCTCCCCAGAAACATTCCATCCAGAGTTTAAGGATGCTGGTGACCTGACAGTGTTGGTGACTTCACCATTTTCCCTCTGGGAAATGAAGTGACTCAGCAGTCATTAAGACAAGATAACAGTACAAGCTGTCAGCAGTTCTTTGCAGGGCAGAGAAATGTCAGGATTGTTGAGTGTCTGAATGGAGCCAGAGGTCATGGGGTTAATGGAGGAGGAAAAAATGACAATATAAAGAGTTGCAGGCTAGTCAAGTCACCAGGGAGCCACTCTCAATAAAGACTTGTTGACTTTGCTCCAACAATAGGAAAGGTGGTGTGCTAAACTTTCCTCCATCCTGGCTTCCAGTATGCTAATCAACATGCCTGTACTGAGCAATACTGTGCACACAATTGCTACCATGCTTTTGGACACACATGAAAATGTACACCCAGAACTCCTCCTCCTGGGAACCACTCACTTGCCCCTATCCACATGGCATCTTCTTATGTGGCCTTGTCTTCTCCAACAGGTTTGATTAGTCAGGGGTGGGCACTTAACTCATGTTAGGCCAATCAGGATCCTTTCTTGGTATTCTCCCAACTGGAATAACAGTATTAGTCTCTCTTTGGTAGTAGAAGTTGAAGGATGGAAACTCTAGGAACTTTTAGTAGCTACATGTATAACCATGTGAAGGAAGGCTGTCTACAGGAGAGAAGATTAAAACGCAGACAGAAGCAGAAGTTAGGGAGATAAAAAAGAGTCTTGGCAACATCCAAGTCTAGGTACCCACTTGTTACTGAGGCCAAGTTGTAGCCATGCTTCCTGCAGTTTAGTTATTAGAGTGGTTACTGGATTCCATTAGAAAGTAAATTTACAATTTTAACCTAAGCTATTTCCAACCTGAGTTTCTTCTACTTGGTTTTAAACCTGGACTTCTGGTGGCACTGACTGTGCAGTAGCATGAAAAAAGTAGAGTTCTCCAGAAAGCCCCCAGAGAATTCCTTGCTTTGCTCTCTTAAAGAGTGTGCCAGTGTGCAGCGGCAATCAGTCCCCAGCCCAGGCAGACCACGCCGAGGCTGACATGAGAGGACCAAGATGGCCACCACCTTCTCTACCCTTCACCACACTTTACTGACCTTCTTCTTGTTCTAACATCTCTCTAGCTATTCATTTGCTCAGCCCCTCCAATTGATGTCATGGTCCATTTCTCTGGATTCCAACTCACTGCTTAATTCTTGGCTATTCTTTCCCTTTTAGAATGTCTTCCAAGTATTCAAACCCTCCAGCAAGCAACCTAAATTTGCCCCGCCCCTCAGCATCAAAGGTCGAGCCAAGTTAAGCATAATCAATTAGTAAATCTTAAATTGCACATTGTAGACTAGAACTACCATGGGAGGTCAGAAAATGGAAAAATCAGTGTGGGGTCTTATAGAACAAATGGCCTTGAATTTGGAGAGATAGAAAGAATATTGAGATCTGGAAATAAATAAAGACACCCGAAGCAGAAAAGAAATTGGGGACAAGAGGACTGTAGAGAAGAAATGAGCTTGACTGGAATAAGTTTTAACAGAAAGGGACCAGCATTAGGTAAATTTGAGAGGTAAAATGGGGTCAGATTACACAAGGGCTTAACAATAAGGCACAGGAGGTTAGAATTGGTATGTATGCAGGTATCAGTGTAGGTTTTTTATCAGAGAAAAGAGAAAAATGATATTTTAGCTATGTATTTTTCACATAGGATGACAGAGAATCTCTGGTTTACAAAGAAGATAAGACACGGGGATAATGCTTATTCTCACCACTAAAAGCATTCTTAATTTTCCTAAAAGATTCATTATTGGTCATTTTGAGGCTTTTCGTTATTGGGGTACTGTTCAATATAGAAATTTAGAGAATATAGACAAGCAAAATAAAAAATGAAAGTTCTCTTAAAACTTCACACACAAAATAAGCATTGTTATATACATATATATACATATACTCCAAGAATGATTTATAATACACATATACTAATAAAAATTGATTTATGTTAATAAATAAATATAGCTCTTCTCTCACTTAGCAATATATTTTCCATTGGTTGTTTTTGAGTGGTAAATCCCACTATTATATTTAAAATATCTGACTCACAAAAAAAAAAAAGAATTTTCATGTACCTTTTTAATAATGTTATTTCATAGCTCAAATCAACATTTTCCTAAATTTGTTCTACAAAACAGAGCTATAAGATAGTCTGCCCCAAATAAGGGGCTTATGTTTAGGAGAGGCCACATCCCTTATGGAAATCAGAGGTATCCTACAATGAAATGATCAAAGCTAAATGAAGTTTGCTCCAGGAAATACTTTCTCAATGAAAATTCAAAGATTTTGGTGTAATTCTAATTGAAATTAATGTATTAAGAAAGAGAGAGTTCATAACACAATCCTGATCAAAATATCCTACACTCAAGGAAATCATCAAATAAAGCTCCACTTTCTGAGACAGTGGTGATTGCGCCATCACAGAATGAGGCCAGCAGCGGCCATCTGGCCACTCATAAGAACATAGAGACCAGAATTCAAGCATCTGCTTAAATATGGAAATGGAATTGTTAAGACTGTGAACTTTGAGAGCATTAAAAAACCTTCTTTCAGGTCCAGTCATTCATTTGCCCACCTCAAGCAAGCCATTTCTCCTCTCCAAGTCTGTTTCTTCATCCATGAAGTGAAGGGTCTTTCTAACGCTGGGCCACAATCTCTGAACCCCTGAGGTCCTGTCCAACAGTGACGTATTCACACCCTCCTAGTCTCTTAGTCTCCTAACTTCCACAGCATCACTGAGGACCTCTATTCTTTCTCCTTGTTGAGGAAGAAATGGTATAAGCAAACAAAATCATCAAGAGTTGCTTGTGTATGCACACAAAGCATAAACTAAACAGCAGGGAAACACAGAAAGTAGGTGAAAGGTGAAGCTGTTTTGCTGAATTGGTGTCAGAGGTTGGAGTACAAATCCACAGGGGAGATGAGAGCTCCACAAATGCTAACACTTGCTCTGAAAAATCTGTTCACAGGACTTCCACCCCAGCAGCACAGCCTCCGGTCCTCCAGCTGGTTTCTTCTGAAAGGCTTAGAGGCAAGGAAGGTCTTTTTTTTTCTTTTGTCTTTTTTCCAGGAAAACAAATAAAAGACTTAAAAAGAATTTTTTTTTTTTTTAACTGAGGCTCATCAGAAAGAGATCTTCCTTCTTCTGTAGAAAAACCTGCTGTTCCAATGCAGCCCCAGGGCCCCACAGATTTGGCTTCTCTGAAGTCCAAGAGGAGTCTTGTTTTGAGTGCGCCTTAGAGCACAAAAAAACCAATACCATGTCCCTTTTTTCCTGGTGTTGAACAAGAATAAGGGGAAGCTACAGGGGACTGTATCTGGGATACTGTGCAATGTGGAATAAGATATCTGAGTGGTGGTCACTTCTTGAGGTGACCTTCCACCCATCCTCTAGGCAAAATATCACAAAGATCAATAAAACCTGAATCTAATTAAATCTGAGAAAGGCACAGAGCTGCTTTCCTGGCTGAACCTAACACTCCTGAGGACAGGCCCTATACTCTGAAATCCTCAGGGCTCCTCACTGGCTGCAGAACCATGACTCACACTGGCACTTAAATGAAGTAGACAAATTCAACAAGTAATCTAATATTTCTGGTGCAGTGCCTGAGGTCTAGTGTTTCCTTGATCCTGTATCTCTCTCCATAAAGGCTACCACTTGAATCTACTGCAAGGTTAGCTGGTTCGATCACCATAATATCCTTATGTCCACTTTCATGTTATGTCTTATCATGCTAGTGCTTCTATAGTGCCTAAGGCAGAGAATGGGTCTTCCCAAAAGCCTCGAGAACTAGTTTAAGTACTGTTCTTGTATCTGCTAGCTAGTAAGCACTTGTAGTTTTAACAGAATTTTGTCTAAGACCTTACCTGCTTTGGAGGTTGTAAGGAAGATATATAGCCCTTAGCCAGCTGTAAACACCAGAGGTGGGAGACAAACTCAGCCTGGTTTGCCCAGGATTTTCCTGGTTTTAACACTAAAAGTCCTATGTCCCAGGAAACCCCAGAGTGCCAGGCAAAGCAGGACACTGGTCACCCTACATAGCTACCAAACGAAAATACCAATTGCTGAATGCCAAATTAGCTTGAGTTGGCAGAAAATATCATTTCCCTTAAAATAGCTTCTACAGGCTTAAGTTTCTAAAAAGAACTAAAGGAAAAATGAGATCTAGAACCTTGCTACTCAAAGTGTGGTTCTCAGATCAACAGCATCTACATCTCTCTGGAGGTTGTTACAAATGCAGTCTTGAGCCATATCTCGGATCTACTGAATTAAAATCTACAAGTTAGCAAGGCCTCCAAGTGAGACTTGCATAGGCTCCATGTATCTTAAAGTCAGAGGTGCACTGGCCTAGAGAAAGATATCTTAGAGAGTGATTTTAGCTGAGTCTTGAAGTCATTAGGAGTGAGTCAGCAGAAGGAGGTATCAGAGGGCACCAGGAAACAAGGTCACAAAGGCATAAAAGTTAGCAATGTGTTCATTCACAGGAATCATTTGTTGTTTCTAGGCGTGAGATGGGAAATAACCTGGAAAGGCAGGTTGGGGAGAGATTATGGAAACCATTGAATGTCAGACTGAAATACTAGCCCTGTATCTTCCCTGCTTTCTCTCTCAAGGCTTAGTCAGCTACTAAATTCTGTTTTATTTTCTGAAAGCTAGAGCCCCTCCCTGCCCCTGGCCTACTCTGGCAGCAGCTAGACTCACACAGTGCTAGCTGAGGAGGGTTGGGGGAAAGGAAGGCAGTAGGCCCAGGAAAACCCTCCCCAGGGCTGCATTCAGGTTCAAGCTCTTTTTCCCAGGGAGCTTTGAAGGGCCGGAGCCGTGTGTCTTTAGCTTAGGAAACTCAGTCTCTGACAGAGAAGGCATTTAAGGGATGGAGAGCAAGGATCTCTGTTGCAAAATGAAAAGTTAACAAAATGAAGAAAAATGAGAAGTCTCCAGCAATACCTCTTTCATTCTGAGATATAACATGGAGTACTGTTTACTTAACCATTTTGTGCCTTGGTTTTCTAAACCACACAATAGAAAAACCTGAGTATCGGCCTCATAGGTTGTAAAGATTCAATGAATTAAGGCATGCAAAGCTCTTAGAACAGTACCTAAATCCTACCAGGAACTCCCTAGAAGGTAGTGCCTTGAATTAAACAATTGCTTTTGTCATAATGTGGAGCTGGAGACAAGACTTGCTGGATGAAGAACTGGATAGAGTATGGCAGTCAGCCTTCAAAGGGCTGTCTTCATAGATGTTGGCATTTGTAAACACGTTATTCTTTGCTACTTAACATGGTCATCACAGGATGAACTGAGACTGTGTGCACTGGTCAGTGGATGATCAGAGAAGCAGAACCACAACAAGTGATAAAGAATAAAGGATTTATTATAGCAGTTAGACCTTAAGCTAAATTGGCACAGTACAAAGCCACCAAACTCTGTCTTTCTAGAATGGCTAGTCAATTTGAGAATTTCACCAAAAACTCTTATTCCATATCCTTTAGTCCCTCCCTCTTGGGGTATACCACATACTGTCCTTTGGATACATCTATAATTGAACCTGTATCACTTGTGTTCCAACTATTTGTGTCTACCTCCTCCCTGACTCTGTAAGCCCCTTCAGGACAGAAGTTGTTTCATCTATTGCCATCTCCAGCTCCGGTCATGGCTCCTATCATATGTTAGGTCAGTTCATATGAAATCACTGCTATTTTATCATCTTTGATCCACAAAAAGAGTGTAATTTCATAAATTTCAGAATATTAGGAGCACTGGTCAAATGTTTGCCAAATAAATGAACACAAGACAGCCAAATTCCCACAAATTTTGGTTAAGCATCAAAGAAAGAAAGTACTTTTGTGAGCCTCAGGCTCCTTAATACATACCTCAATTATCTTTGCACTCTTGAATGCGGAGGTACCAATGAGCGATCTTCAACAGGTAACACACACAGGTTTTGTATCATTTTCATGTTTCTGGAGGTTGGCAGTGTCTCCACACAGAATACGAGTGATTTTTCAAGGGGTAAAATACACAGTTTTCTGTACCATTATAATGTTTTCAGAGGTTGGCATAATCTCCAAACAGCTGATAAGTGGCAGACTGCGAGATGGATGAGATCAACGTCTCAGATGGCCACTGTCCAAGATGGCTCAGAAAGCAGCTGCCGAACTCCACTTGACTCTCAGTCCCAGCGTTGCGGGATAGCAAGGAGCCTCAGAGGTCACGGATCTCTACCATATATCACTTGGAACTGAAAATTAACAGATGCAAAATAACTTTTTTAAAAAATCAAGATGTGTCAATGAAAAAGAGTTTAAAAAAAAATAAAAGAAAAGCAAGAAAGGAAGGAGGTACCCGGTATACTACTCTTTAGCACTAGGCAGGTGCACCTGCCGAACGCAGCCTTTGGCTTCACTTCATCCAACTGTAGGAAGACTAAAATTGTGGTTTGTCAGGCTCCACCAACCAAATGGACCCCAGTGGCCACCATTTGAAGCTGCAGAGAGGCCTGAGTTGGAGAGTTTGTTCTGAACCTTAGAAAGGGGCAAAGCTCGAGAGAAACGTTATCCATGCAGATGTGCTCCTGCCTGGGCCCAGCCCTGAGATTCCCTGGGTTCTGGCTCTCCTTTCCTTTTCCCTTCCTGCGAAATGGTCCCCAGCTCCTCCTGACCATCCCTGTCCCCTGCTCTTATCACTTGATAAGTAGACTCTGGACCTCTACCCCAGGTCCTGCCTTTCAGGCCTGCTCAGGTTATAGGGACAGGGGAAGTAACCTAAGAGGAACTGGTTGCCTTATATAGGCTATGTCACTTCAAATCCACAACATAATGGTGAGAGGTAAGGATCAGTAGCCTTCTTTTAAAGATGAAGAGAAGTTAGGTAATCTGCCTAAAGTTACAGAGCTTTAAGATGAAAAGATGAAAGAGGAATCAAAACACAGGTGTATCAGACTCCAAGGCCATATTCTTTATGCTGCCCCACCTCTCTTCCCATGCTTCCTTTGCATCTTTCCTAGAGTCTCATCTGTATGTTCCCCACCCCTTATATTCATTCTGACTCCATCTTCAACCTATAATTCATCTCTTCATCTCCAGCAACTTCCCCCACTCAGACTCTGGCCAACTCACAATATCTTCTGACAGAAGAGCTACCCGCCATTTGAAATCCAAAAATGAAGTGAGGGCACACCTGATCATACTTCACCTGCCTTCCATGACTACTCACTCTCCCATGGGAAGGGTTCAAATACCTCATCATGGCATAAATGCCATTCACAATGTGGCCTCTACCAGTCTCTCTAACCTCACCTCTCACCTGGTCTTTCTGTCTTCTCCTTTGTTCACTAGATTTCAACTACACTAAATCTCTCCTCCGAACAAGCTTACTCTAAGACCAAGTAGCCAACAGGTTGGCCCAGAGTATTTGTTGCAATAAGATGGAGATCTTCTTCTTATTTTGGCATATGGAACTAGAATTTCTTTTTGGGCGAAACCACCCTTATTGAATCTCTAAATGTAGAAGTTGGTGCAGAAGCTGAGGTCCTAGGGTTCTAAGTGTGGGTAGTTCTCAGGTTGGGTTTTCAAGAATTAGATGAAGAGATGGAATTGGAGGTACAAGACGTTTATTAGGACAACTCAAATGTACATCAACTGATTAATGGATAAGCAAAAATGTAATATATCTATACTACTTTCTGGACTATTATTTGCCCATGAAAAGGAATGAAATACTGATATATGCTACAATATAGATAAACCTTGAAACCATTATGCTAAGTGAAAGAGGCTAGTCACAAAAGGCCACATATTGTATGACTGCATTCATATCAAACTGTCTATAGAGACTGAAAATACATTAATGATGGCCGGAAATTGCAGGCAGGGTTAATGGGGAGTGACTAACAGGTGGAGAGTTTCTTTTGGGGGGTGGGTCATGAAAATGTTCTGGAATTAGATAGTGGTAGTGGCTGCACAACTTTGTGAACATACTAAAACCACTGAGTTGTTCATTTTAAAAGGGCGAATCTCTGGTATGTGTATTACATCTCACTAAAGTTTTAAAAATATATATTTTTAAATAGGTGTTTATTAGAGATCACTATCTGTCAAATGAAGGAGGAGGAAACAGTATTGGTCAGAGAAAGAACCTGAACTGTGCTACAAGCCCAACAAAGCCTCAACTAACTAGGCTGGGAGCTCTAGAGTGAGTAGTCCTCATCAGAATGTCTCACATGAGGCTGAAATGGTGCCTTTGTACCTCCACCTTGCTCATCACTGGATGTGGGTCACCCAGGAAAGGGTGTGACCTCAGGCAAGGTGGCATCCTGCTGCTGAAGCAGTCTCTGAAGGAGCTGAGAATAGGAGGCTGTCTGCTGACCCACGCCCTGGAACTCAGCAACAAGTTCTTAGAAGGGGGTCTAAGTGTAAACACCCTGTAGGCCAGTAGGGAAGGAATGTGACAGTTGTTTCAGAAAAGAAAGAGAAGTTGACAGAAGAAAAAGAAGCAAGTGAAACAGAGCCAGTGAGATGGTAGAAAGCCAACAAGATTCCACTTTATAACTGCTCATGTCTGCATTAAGTTAAAACACAGAGTATAGACCCTTAACATTTTGTCAAATAAGAAATTCTATTCTAACACTCTACCATTTTTGCCTTAAGGCTTTCATTTTTCCCTGAGCTTCAGTTCGCTGAAGCATCTATTCAATTAAATTTCTTTAAAAGTTGTATAGGAGAGGAGAGCATCTTTTTTTCCTTCTCTTCACAGACTTGTTAAAGATATTAACATTGAGGTATAATTTATGAATTAGAATCAACACTAAGCTTAAAAATCTATGAACGATGATGAACGCGAGGAGTGGTGAAAGAAAAAAATGAGAGGAAGTCTACCACCAAACCAAGTTGGACTTAGTATCAGTTGTTTGGTCTATTAGCTTCT
Organism: Pteropus vampyrus; assembly: GCF_000151845.1. Taxonomy (NCBI): domain Eukaryota; kingdom Metazoa; phylum Chordata; class Mammalia; order Chiroptera; family Pteropodidae; genus Pteropus; species Pteropus vampyrus. Next base: position 4,767,601 of record NW_011888884.1, on the reverse strand, counting down.
CATAAAAAGCACATCTGGAAAAGCTGCAAGAAAGACTGTATTTCACATAGTTCATCTGGTTAAGACAAAAGCAATGGAAAAACAAGCAGGGAAAAATGTAAACCTAGACATCTAATAATAAAAACATACTTTTGCTAAGGTACTTTCCATATACCATCTTGTTTAGCCATATACCATCTCGTTTAGCCCTCTTGACAACTCCCTAAAGTAGGGCGATCAAAATTATTGTTATAATCATTATTTTATAGTTAAGTCAACTGATGTTCAGGGTTTAAGTGATTGGCTCAAGTTTACAAAGCAACTAAGGAATGGTACCAGGACTTGCACCCAGAGCTAGTGACCCCAAGTGCAATACTCTTTCTGCGGCTATGCCATGCTATAGTACAACTGCCGCCACCTCCCTAGCCTTCTTGGCTAGAGAGGTAGCCAAGAGTGATCAGAAGGAAACTGGCTCAGCAGTTCAAATGCATTTCCCATGAAGCAACAGCTATTTGAGAATTAACTTCTTAGAGGAAGTTTTTCATTAATTAGCATGGCTTTTAGCCAACGAACATAATGAACAGAACTACCTTCTAACACATCCCAGAGATGCAAGAACTCACTTGTGTGTGGTCTTGAAAAAGTTAACCGATAAAACTCCAGACAGGCAACCAGTGACCATTTTTAATTCCAGCTGTGTCAACGAGAGGAATTTTAGACAGCAAGACAGAGGAAGAAATTAATGAATAAAGGGCTTCCATACAACAGAGTAGCATTCAACCCAGAAGTTCTCCTTCCCAACAAAAGTCACAACACTGTGAAATCAAAGGCACTCATGAGCAGTGATGGTAAACATATTTACAGAACTGGGGCAAAGTGATACATCCAGTATTGATATGAATTGTGCAATTACCAATGAAGAAGAGACAAGATCCCCTGGATATAACATATGTTTGAGGAACTGTCTCAACCAAGTTAAATGGATTTCTTTGCTCCAGGCTTTCTCAAGAGGTGAACAGCTCACCAGCAATTTAAGAAATGGCAAATTTGAGCAATAAAATACAATTGGTATCTTTAAAACAACTGCATAGAAAAACTGATCTTTCTGGACAACTAGTTCAAGTATTTCAAGTACATGGCTTGTTTGCCTTCATTTCTCACTCTTGCCATGGCAGGCATGATTAATTAGTCATGGCACTCTGCAATATGTGAAAAAAGAAGTACCAGGAGCCACCAACAGACCTTGGTTTGAATTCTGAATCTACACGTATTTGCTATATAACTTTCAGAAAATTCCTTGACTTCTCTGACCTTCAGTGTCTTCATTAAAAAAAGGACAATAATATGTACCTTGTGTTATTATGAGCATGAGGGATTCATTATACAAAGCATATAATACAGTTCCTTGTTCTTTTTCTATTTATGCCTCTCCTTGTTTCCAAAAGGATTTAAAGTGGTTTTAAAAGTTACCTACAATGAAGTAAATAAATTTAAAATAAAGAAGTAAATATTTCAGAGCAAAGAGAAAACAAGAATAATAAAAGAGAGAATAAAAAAGGAGTGAGTTTCAGCATCTCACACACAGTAGGCATAAAAAAAATGATAGTGATAGTCGTCTGTACTAATAACATGAGTTGTCATTGCTGTTGTCATTGTCTCTGCCTGAGAAAGTCCATTCATCCTTTGAGCCCCATCTGGGGACTAGCCCTACCAGATAGTAAACATAATATAAAATCTCAAAAATTAAAAGTGTGGAAATGGTACATGAATACACAGACCAATAGAACAGAATAGAATGTCCATAAGAAATTTTAGTATATGACAAAGTTGCATATGTATGTGTATAAAGTTTATGATAAAGTTTATTATATGATAAAGTTACAAGATTCTGAAAACCCCAGATACATATGTAGAAACTAAAGCAATGAGAAGTAATTTGCCAAGCTCACACAGCTAGTAAATTAAACAACTGGGATTTGAATGCAGGCATTCTGATTCCAGAGTCCACTTTATTAACCACTAAGTAATTATACCAACTTTGAAAAGCAAAGCAAAGACTAATATGTATAATATGCCATCTTTGGGATAAAAAGATGGGAGAAAAAAATTATTTATGTTTGCTTGTGTATATATACAGGAATTCTGGAAGGACACACAAGAAACTAAGAGCAGTGGTTACCTTTGTGGAGCATAGAGATGGGCAGAAGAGTAATTGGGGTTGGGGGAGATATACATATGTGTACATTTACCTTCACATATATATTTGAACTATATGAATTCAAAATTAAAATACAAAAACAGAAAAAAATGCTCACCCTGGCAAGCCTTTTCTAAGCCCCCTTTTAAGCACAGTAAGCCCACCCCTCTTCTATGTTCCCTAATCACCTGTGCCTACGTTTTTTTCTGGCATATATTATGTTACCATGCTTTTATTCATCCTCCACTCCCCGGCTCACCTCGCCCTCAGCCAAACTGTGACCTCTTCGAAGGCAGTGTTCTGTTTCTTTCATGCTTGTGTCCCCAGCACATGGTGCAGTCCCTAATGTGTGGTGAACAGCCAGTACACAGGAAAGTGGAAGTGGGAAAAGAGAGGTGGGCAGACCAGCCAAGTTTGTGGTATTAGTACTGTGGAAAGGGGAATCAACTCGGGCCTTCATTTAACAGTGAGAATTTGAAGAGGAAGCGAAGAAAGAAGAAAATACAGCACCTCTTGCAGAAAAGGTGTACCCAACCCAGCTAAGGCAAGGGGATAAAAAGAGTACTGTGGGCCAGTGCTAATCAGGAGGAAATGGGGAAAGAGAATCCCTAGCTGAAGAAGAGGTGAAAGCTGAGATTGACCCTGGAAGAGCAGGAAATGGAACACAGATTGAGACCACAGAAGCAAGACTGAGACCTCAGAAGGGAGGGCTACCAGCCACTGGGGATTCAGCTGAAAACTCTCCACCACTTTGATGACTGAGAATGGGGCAGAGGGCATATGAAAGACTGACACGGGAGGAGACTCTCAACTTGTATATGCCGACCACACATTTGGTCTGTTGCTTTCTGTTCATTTAAACTCTTTGCATACGTTCACCTGAGGGCTGAAGGGAGATCCATACTGGGTCAGGGATGTAATTTCCCCAGCAGAATAAACCCCAGATTCCACAGGAAGGGGTACTGGCCCTCTCCAATCAAACCACACATGCCACCACCACTCCCCTCCCCATACTGTCCCACTCTCCCCCATCCCCACCCTCCCAACCCCTCTCCCCCATCAAACCGGGCTCCTGTGGATAACTGCATATCCTTATACCATGACCCACAGGAATATATTTCATTATTTTATTGTTAATCATCGAAATTACACAGATTCAATAGTCCTTATTTTAAAGATACATACTGGAATGGTATAAGTGAAGTGAAACAATGTCTGAGATTTGCTTCGAAAGAATAACAAAATAATATGTAAAAATAAAAAGCTTAGATTGTCCAAACAGGGCCCTTAGGAAGAGAATGTACTTTATGTTAAGGGTGCTTCTTCCTAAGAGGCAAGCCAGTTAAATGAAAGAAGTAAACTCTTGGATAAGTATAGAAAGTGTTTGTACAAGGAAATTTTATTTCATTGCCTCATCTCGAAGTGACATTAGCAAATATTGCAAAGTAATGAAAGAGGTCATTAGGAAAGAACCAGAAACACCATCCAATGTTATGGGGAAAAAAATCTGACATCTTAATTATATTCTGCCATCTAGTGACAAAGGAAATTTAACATACTTGCAAGAGCAGAGAGGGCTGGCATCCACCACCTGGACACCAGAGTGTGGCCCGATCACTTCAAGACAAGCCTGATCCTACAAGCGTTTGGTGCACGGCGTCCTCTCTCTGCTTCTGTTAACAGCTCTAGGAGACACTGCGAATATGGTCAACAGCCAAAGCAACTGCTCAATCCGTGGCTGAAAGACTTCACCTGGAGCCAGAAGGTCCACCCTCTGCCGCTCAGCACAGTCCATTGGCCCCTTGGCTATCTCTTGACCTTTGCTAAAGGCTTCAAAGGGAAACACATAGCGAGACTGAAAAGGTGCGCTTAAGCTGGGCATTTTAATCCCGAAGTTCCACTGTGAGAAGAGTAAATGCTGCAATATTTGCTAATGTCACTTCGAGATGAGGCAATGAAATAAAATTTCCTTGTACAGTGAAACGGGATAATTTTTACTCACAAATCTTTGAAATCACACAAGATGATGGGCACAAAAACTCCTATTAATTCCCAAACATAAATTGAAGGAGTGTATGTTTTAAAAGTGCATTCAGGTTCAATCGTACACGGCCTCTGAAGTGCTCCTCGACCAGTGAGTTTCGCCTGACTGAAGGAGCGCCCCATAATGCATTGCGAGGTGGGTAGGGGCGGGGTCAGGGACGGAAGTAGAAGTGTGGCCACTCTGGCGCTGGGGACCATAGGGTTTCTATACGTGTAACAGAATCCCCGTGATTCCTCAGAGGTGTTCAGGTACCCGTGTCCTTCCATCAGCCGTCTCAGTTCATTGGCGGAAGATCACTGGTGCTACAACAGTGGCATTTAGGAAGGAACTTGATCTTGTACAGAAACCCTTCATGGACGAGATTAGAGAATGTAAATCGAAGCGACTGGCATCTTGAGGACCATTTTATATAGGCAGGCCCAGAGGATCAGCAAAATCTGAAGAGGGAGGTTTTAAGCTCGAACAGATGTACGTTAAGCCAGAGATAAATACATCCAAATTTGAGGATCCTGAATTTGAAAGCATCGAAAAACTCCAGTCCTAAAGAAATAACAAAATTAAAATATAACAAAATAACATAAAATCTGCTTATTTGTTATGTCTGGATTATTTGTACAACTAATTAGTATCAGGCTAAACTTAAATTTCACAATTGTTTTTAAAAAGTGCATTAGAAGTTATTTGTCTTAGATTTATTTCTGTCTCTCATGTCATTACCTCCAAAGGATTTAAGGGGCTTAAAATAAGAACATACACAGTGAAATTTCAAATTATAAATTAAAGCAGAAACCAAAATCATGAAAAAGCAGCACACAAACATAACAGTTATAAGGAAAACCACAGCTGAGATACAGTTCAGTGTTAAGAATCATCTAGGGAGAATTTATTACCAAAATATTGATATTCTAGGACCTTGCTACTCAAATTGTGGTTCTAAGACCAATAGCATCAACATCAGTTGGGAGCTTTTCAGAAATGCAGAATTTCAGGGCCTACCCCAGACCTACTGGATCAGAATCTGCCTTTCAACAAGATTTCCAGGTGACTCGTATGTACATAAAATTAGAGACGCACTGATCTAGTTCTCCCCTCAACACATGAAGACTGAGATTCAGGAGACCTGGGAGTGGAGCTCAGGAGCCTGTATTTTTTTTAGGCACCCATATCTGATTCTTATTAAGCAAGTTAAAAAATATTACTAAAGGTGAATATCAAGTATAGTTTGGGGCTTCCTACTATACAAAGTAAAATCAGAGAAAAGTAAGCATAATTAGTTCCTCAGTAGCAAACCAAGCATTTTAAGAAATTTTTCTGTAGGACTTTAAGAATGAAGCACATAATGACTCAGTGGAAATGTTCTGACTTTTTTTGTACCGAATCTTTGGTAAATTTCTTACCCCTTTAATAAAAGCTAAAAGTTTAACATTAGAATAAAGCCTCAGTGAAGGAAGTTATGAGATGGGGCTAAGCTAACAGTCTAAGTCAGGGGTCAGCAAATTACCACCCTGCTTTGTAAATAAAGTTTTATAAGAGCACAGCCATGTTCATGCATTTATATATTGTCTGTGGGTGCTTTTATACTATAATGGCAGACATAAGTAGTTGAAACAGATACCTCATGGTCTGCAAAGGCTAAAATCTGCCTTTTACGGAAAAAGTTTGCCAACCCGTGCTCTGTATGAATTACCCAGGGGACAGCATGGCTTTCAGTCCCTTATTTTAAAGATACATACTGGAATGGTATAAGTGAAGTGAAACAATGTCTGAGATTTGCTTCGAAAGAATAACAAAATAATATGTAAAAATAAAAAGCTTAGATTGTCCAAACAGGGCCCTTAGGAAGAGAATGTACTTTATGTTAAGGGTGCTTCTTCCTAAGAGGCAAGCCAGTTAAATGAAAGAAGTAAACTCTTGGATAAGTATAGAAAGTGTTTGTACAAGGAAATTTTATTTCATTGCCTCATCCCGAAGTGACATTAGCAAATATTGCAAAGTAATGAAAGAGGTCATTAGGAAAGAACCAGAAACACCATCCAATGTTATGGGGAAAAAAATCTGACATCTTAATTATATTCTGCCATCTAGTGACAAAGGAAATTTAACATACTTGCAAGAGCAGAGAGGGCTGGCATCCACCACCTGGACACCAGAGTGTGGCCCGATCACTTCAAGACAAGCCTGATCCTACAAGCGTTTGGTGCACGGCGTCCTCTCTCTGCTCCTGTTAACAGCTCTAGGAGACACTGCGAATATGGTCAACAGCCAAAGCAACTGTTCAATCCGCGGCTGAAAGACTTCACCTGGAGCCAGAAGGTCCACCCTCTGCCGCTCAGCACAGTCCATTGGCCCCTTGGCTATCTCTTGACCTTTGCTAAAGGCTTCAAAGGGAAACACATAGCGAGACTGAAAAGGTGCGCTTAAGCTGGGCATTTTAATCCCGAAGTTCCACTGTGAGAAGAGTAAATGCTGTTATCTCCTTCAGTGAAACGGGATAATTTTTACTCACAAATCTTTGAAATCACACAAGATGATGGGCACAAAAACTCCTATTAATTCCCAAACATAAATTGAAGGAGTGTATGTTTTAAAAGTGCATTCAGGTTCAATCGTACACGGCCTCTGAAGTGCTCCTCGACCAGTGAGTTTCGCCTGACTGAAGGAGCGCCCCATAATGCATTGCGAGGTGGGTAGGGGCGGGGTCAGGGACGGAAGTAGAAGTGTGGCCACTCTGGCGCTGGGGACCATAGGGTTTCTATACGTGTAACAGAATCCCCGTGATTCCTCAGAGGTGTTCAGGTTCCCGTGTCCTTCCATCAGCCGTCTCAGTTCATTGGCGGAAGATCACTGGTGCTACAACAGTGGCATTTAGGAAGGAACTTGATCTTGTACAGAAACCCTTCATGGACGAGATTAGAGAATGTAAATCGAAGCGACTGGCATCTTGAGGACCATTTTATATAGGCAGGCCCAGAGGATCAGCAAAATCTGAAGAGGGAGGTTTTAAGCTCGAACAGATGTACGTTAAGCCAGAGATAAATACATCCAAATTTGAGGATCCTGAATTTGAAAGCATCGAAAAACTCCAGTCCTAAAGAAATAACAAAATTAAAATATAACAAAATAACATAAAATCTGCTTATTTGTTATGTCTGGATTATTTGTACAACTAATTAGTATCAGGCTAGACTTAAATTTCACAATTGTTTTTAAAAAGTGCATTAGAAGTTATTTGTCTTAGATTTATTTCTGTCTCTCATGTCATTACCTCCAAAGGATTTAAGGGGCTTAAAATAAGAACATACACAGTGAAATTTCAAATTATAAATTAAAGCAGAAACCAAAATCATGAAAAAGCAGCACACAAACATAACAGTTATAAGGAAAACCACAGCTGAGATACAGTTCAGTGTTAAGAATCATCTAGGGAGAATTTATTACCAAAATATTGATATTCTAGGACCTTGCTACTCAAATTGTGGTTCTAAGACCAATAGCATCAACATCAGTTGGGAGCTTTTCAGAAATGCAGAATTTCAGGGCCTACCCCAGACCTACTGGATCAGAATCTGCCTTTCAACAAGATTTCCAGGTGACTCGTATGTACATAAAATTAGAGACGCACTGATCTAGTTCTCCCCTCAACACATGAAGACTGAGATTCAGGAGACCTGGGAGTGGAGCTCAGGAGCCTGTATTTTTTTTAAGCACCCATATCTGATTCTTATTAAGCAAGTTAAAAAATATTACTAAAGGTGAATATCAAGTATAGTTTGGGGCTTCCTACTATACAAAGTAAAATCAGAGAAAAGTAAGCATAATTAGTTCCTCAGTAGCAAACCAAGCATTTTAAGAAATTTTTCTGTAGGACTTTAAGAATGAAGCACATAATGACTCAGTGGAAATGTTCTGACTTTTTTTGTACCGAATCTTTGGTAAATTTCTTACCCCTTTAATAAAAGCTAAAAGTTTAACATTAGAATAAAGCCTCAGTGAAGGAAGTTATGAGATGGGGCTAAGCTAACAGTCTAAGTCAGGGGTCAGCAAATTACCACCCTGCTTTGTAAATAAAGTTTTATAAGAGCACAGCCATGTTCATGCATTTATATATTGTCTGTGGGTGCTTTTATACTATAATGGCAGACATAAGTAGTTGAAACAGATACCTCATGGTCTGCAAAGGCTAAAATCTGCCTTTTACGGAAAAAGTTTGCCAACCCGTGCTCTGTATGAATTACCCAGGGGACAGCATGGCTTTCAGTCTTCCATGAACATCACTTCCCCCAGTGAACTTCGGATAGGAATTAGAGGTTGCACAGTGGTAAAGGTATACAAATTTATTTTGGGGATGAGTTGTTGGTAAACTGGCAGTCGAAAAAAAAAAAAAGTCCAGACTTGTTATGTTTGCCAAATTCCATGGTATAAATCAAAGTTTCTCAACTTCAACTGGATTTGGGGTGGGATAATTCTTTGTTTTGGGGTACAGTCCCTTGCGCTGTAGGATATTGAGCAGCATCTTTGGCTTCTACCCACTAGATGTCAGTAGCAAACCCCCAGTTGTGATAAAATATGTCTCTAGAGATTGCCAAATGTCCCTTAGGGGGAAAAATCACCCTCATTGAGAACCACTGGAGTAAATACTCCTCCCATGACCATTTCAAGTTACCAACTTGACAAAAATGACCATGGATGTGGAAAGAGATGTCAGAGTCTCACAAACCATCGCCAGCATACCACTACGTGAAAGCATACTCGCACAGGTAGTAATGTTGTTGCCCTATTTTAAAAACTGAGGAACCTGGCCAGGATCTCCACCTGAATCAGAAGTTACTCCTTCTCCACGAGATGAACCTACAGGCAAAAATTTTTTTTTTCTTCTTTCAGGAAGCAGCTTGGATCCCTCCACACAAAATAATGTTTCACAAAGCATGACTGAGATTATTCTGAACTAGAAAATATCCAAAGCAGTTGTTATCAGTCACCCCCAGCAGTTATTAAAAGCTCTCAGTAATATATCAGTAAATCCTGGAGGATTCAGATTCCCAGTGGATTTGGCAGAATGAATTAGCCCCAAGGAAATTGAATGGCTGGACTTGTTATGTGGAGTTGGTTTGTTTCGTTGTGACTGGTGTTTTTGTTTTGTTTGTTATTTATTTAAATCAATTGAATTTGGAGAAATGTCTGCCAGTGATAATGGCATTAGCTCTGGAATTCTTTGCATCAAAAGCACTGACAATGGTTGATTACTCAGAACCAATTACTGAGGTCACTCTTAGGCCATGACATTAAAATCATATCATCAGTACCCAAGAGGACACTTATTCTCCTGTTCTGGGAGGGCAGGTGTCCATTTTTATGTACAGTTTTAGATTCTTATGATTGAGGTTATTTCAAACAATCCTGAATTCTTAATGGATATTAAAATACAGATTTTGTAGAATCATCAATAACATAGTGTTTATATTGAGCTTGTGATACTTATGGTGGCAGACTGATGGAAAGTCAATAAAGGCTATGGTTACATTATTCTTGCCAGATCATTCTGCATAATGATCAATGTTATCACTTCCAGGATTTCCTTTCCCATTCCTAGTTGTGGTCTCC
>NW_011888884.1:4741326-4756420 GCF_000151845.1 Pteropus vampyrus | reverse complement strand
TGCCTCCACCATCTCCAAAATAGCAGGAAGGAAAGGAATGTGCAAATTATACACAAACTCTTGAAAATTCTATCCAGAAGTGTCAAATGTCACTTTAACTTGCATTCTACTTGCCAAAGCAAACCATATGGCTACATCCAATGTCAAGGAGAGCAAGGACAGAAAGGGGAACTGCAATAATGGTAAGCATAATGACTGCTTTAGTGACAGGATGTGTTTTAAAATATAAATGTAATGACTCCTTGAGTTATCTCCCACTACTTCTCCCTTCCAGCTATGTAGAATTCTTTGTATGTATAACGCAGACATAGAGACATTAGATGCCATAAATCCTCATAAACCTTTCCAGAAGAACAATTCAAATGTGCTGCCAGAAGATAATTTGAGCTCCACTTAAATGTTCTAAAGAATCCAGCAACTGAAGGGGACTGAATTACTTTGGGATTCGTTGGGCTCCAAGACATAGAAATTCATCTCAAACTAGCATGGGCAAAAAATGTTGTAACCAAATTCAAAAAGAGCTAGGCATACCAGGCCTCAAAATGAGCTTGGATTTAGGGGCTTAAATACTGCTAGTCCTCCTCCTCTCTGTTTTTCATCTCTACTGCTCTCTACCTTGTCAGGATCTCTTTCTCAAGCTGGCTTCTCCAAGCAGGAGAATAAAGAGGAAATGTGACCCCAGGGAGCTCTAGGCTTACAACCAGAAAGGAACTGAGAGCTCTTCTTCACCAGTTTGACTTAGAAAAATTCTAGGAAAACCACTGAAGTTGTGACGCAACCACGTTTGTGGTTTACAAAGATTGCTCTAGCTGCTGTTTGGAGAATAAATTAGATAGAAGCAAAAGGGAAGCGACACTTGACCCTGTTGGTCAGCTCCTTAATGAACTTCTCCTTTTCTTTGTTTTCTATGACACAGAAATATCATGGATCTCTGATAGTGGCTTAGAAGCCCTTTAGGTTCATATTTGTTGTTACCACAGCTCATCTCTTGGGTTGTTCATTCACTATAAACAGAAGAGACAATAACCCAGAGTATTACTCTTCTGATCCTTAGTCTGGAACTCAAATGGAAAATTTTCACAGATTGATCCTGGGATATCTCTTCTTTCCCTACTTAAATCCAAACCTTATCGTTTTGACTTACTTCTCTCCTGGGCCTGCTGTTACTACTCTGTTCAAAAACATTCACAACTGTTTACATTCATTGATTTAAACACAGATTTTTCAGGTCTTCCACAATACTGCCTCAATTTATTTTTTAAAGCAGTTTTTCCATTTTTATCACCCAAATATAGGTGAACATCTTCTTATAAAAGACCTGAAAAATTCAGAAGTGTACAGAGAAAAATGTGGTGTCCCCCTCTTATAGCCTCTCCCTCTTTCCTCTCCAGAGGTGACCACACTTACCAGTTTGGCAGGTGTCTTTCCAGGCCCTTTCAATGAATTTATTATATGTATATATGTATGAAAATATGAAAGTCTCTATGTATAAATGTAAATGTATAGGAGTCATATAATATGTATTTGACCAGCTGCCAAATACTATAACACGTGGTATTATTACTTAACAATATGTCTTAACTTTCCATTTCAATATAGATAGCTCTGCCTCATTTTTTTAAAAGATAAACTAATATTCACAAGGTGGATACATTATAGCACAGGTCCACAATCTTTTGTATGAAATTCCGGATTCCAAACATTCTGAAAACTGAAAAGGTTGAGTAAGTTTGCCACAAACTTATTTGGTGGTAAAACTTAACCCAGACTGACATAAATCTTTTTAGTCTTCATTTATCACATGTAGTGAATATTCATAATTTTCATCGCAAAAATAATAATTAGGAAGTGTGGCCCCAGCCCCCACTAGTGATGCTGCATAATAAACAACAAAAAATTCTGAATTATGAACACATCAGCTCCAAGAGTTTTAAACAAATGATTGTGACTCTGTAGTTAAGGGGTTTGGGTCAGTATGTGTGTGGTGTGTGTGTGTGTGTGTGTGTGTGTGTGTGTGTGTGTGTGTGTGTGTGTGTTTACAGTTTCTTAAGAGTTTATGAAATATGTAAAACTTACTACTAATAATAATTAATATTTATTGTGTGCTTATTATATACCAAACACTGTTCCATTGCTTTCCATAAACTAATTAATGCAATCCTCACAACAATACTATAAAGTATTATTATGATCTACATTTTACAGATAAGAAAAGCTGAGTCACAGAGAGGCTAAGTGATTTGTGCAACTCTACAGTTAGTAATTCATGTAGCCAAAATTGAACCTAAATCAGTACGGCCCTAGAAGTTGTGCATTCAATCCATTATGCTATTTTGGCTTTATGCCTTCTGAGTATAAAATAGTAAATATCTAAGTGGATTTTAACATTTATGCACATTTTCCTGACACGTTTTTAAAAAATAAATCCTTACAAAGATAACTGAAACTATTGTGTACCCTTATCCAATCCCATGGCCTTCCTTCCCAGAGGTAACCACTGATTTCAATTTGGTGTTTATCATTGTTTGCATGTTTTTTATATTTTTATATAACAATGGATAGTATTATTTTTCATGTTTTAAACTTTACATATAGCAGGGAGGAGGACACAACTGAAAAAAGCCTCACAGGACTTCAAATTACTCAAATTCTGTTTCTTCAACTGGGTAGTTAGTGTATGAGTGTTCATTTCATTATCACTCTAAACTGCGCATGCATTTGCATTTGGTATTTTATATGTATGATGATTTCTAAAGTTTTAAAGAAGGTTAGTATTAACATCAATAATATTGTGCTATTACAAATTATACTCAGTTTTTCAAACACTAATCTGGTGTTGCTGTAAAGTTATTTTTTTAGATGCGATTAACATCTATAATCAGTTGACTTTATACAAAGAAGCTTATCCTGCATGATTCCAATGAACCTTGAGAACAGAACTGAGATTTCAAGCTGGGATTTCTGTGAGGAAAAAGGCATCCCATCTGTGGACTGCAACATTGACTCCTGCTCCAGAAGTTCTAGACTGCCCTTCCTCACAGCCTGTCCTGCAGATTTCAGACCTGCCTAGCCAGCCCTCATGACCATATACACACATAGCCTACTAGACACATATCCTATTACATATCCTACTGGTCTGTTCCGTGGATACAGAACAGAAAAATATATTGGAAAATAATGACCAAAAACTTCCCAAATTTGGTGAAAAACATTAGGTCACAGATCTAAGAATGTCAACAAACCACAAGTACGAAAAACAAGAAGAAAACCACACTCAAACCCAGAGACAGAGAAGCATCTTATCAATTCACATTGACGCGATGTATAGGAGAGAATCAGATTTAGAGTGCATTCTGAACTTTCTAGGACCTGGAGTGGTAAGTCCACCTAGAGAGACTTCAGAATTCCTAAGGCGCTAGCCTAATTTAAATAACCTAAACTGGGAAAGGTAGTGAGAGCCTGAGGGATAGCCAAGCCCTGTGGGTAAATGGCAGGTGCTTCCCAAAAAATAAGAGGAAATTTGGATGTTGAAGTTTTAAAGAAAGAAACATACCTTAGGATGAGATCCAGGGCAGGAAGTGGCTTTCAGTGCCAAGATACAATGTGCATCCTAATACTCTCCCCCAGAACTCAACCTACCCACCCAGTCACTGAGAGAGCTGGACAATCACAGCTCTTCCCCCACCCCCATGACACCCAAAAGCTTACTCTATGGCAAAGAGTAGAGAAAGCATGCATTCTCGGCCCTGTAATTCAAGAAAGAGAGAAGAAGGAAGATGTTGAGCCACCATGCCCAGTTCCTTTGCCAAGCTGACCAATCATGTAAATTACTCTTCCTCTCTTAGGAAGAATGAGAAAAGTAATAGAGATAAATGTTCTACCTTGGTTGTGAAGTCAAAATTTCTTCTTTTCTATAGAAACATGAAGAGTGGGGAATAAATTGGTTTCATCTCCTAACTAGATTGTAAATTTTTTAAAGTCAGAAACTGACATATAAACTTCTGCATCTATGACAGGTTGGAGTAGAGAGCTGGACATAGACAGTGAGCAAACATGTTTCAACTTGGCCACTCTATACTTAATGTGTGTATGTGTTAAGAAGATTAAACATAATTTTAATATGCTCTAATTTTATCTAATATTTTAATGGCGGCTTAAAGTTTATAAAACATTTCCATATATATTATCTCATTCAGTGTTCATAGCACCAGTATTATGAATGAGAAAAATGAGGCTCAGAGAGGTGACATACTTGCTCAAAGTCACACAGCTAATAAAAACTAGAGTTGACACTCAAATCCACGTGATCAGTCCCAGATCCAATTTTGACCCTATCATCATACAATGACTGTTTCACTACTGCTATTTATTGTGCATTTTGACCTCATAAAGAAGAGAAGGATGAAGTCTGAGGCAGCAGCTGTATTTCCTGGCTGTCTGAAAAGCCTCCACCAGGTTTGGCAACAGCTGTCTCAGCTTGACATCTCACTGGGTTCCTGTCAGAGCCCCACCTTGGGGAATGACAATTTTAATGAAGAAAAATACAACCTTCCACTTGAACTCCTAGCTTTGCAAATGCAACTGACATCTGACAGGCTTGGAAGCCCTCACTGCAGGGAATGGGGTGACCCCAGCCTCTCAGCTTATAGATTATATGTTTGGCAGCTTTCTCTGCAATTGGCTGGCAACATTTGTGCCCTCTCCAGATCTTACTTGCTGGTCTCAGTGCTAATTTAGATGCAATTTAAACAAACATTTTCTGGGTATTTCCTATATGCCAGGCATTGGGGATATATAAAAAGATGAGTAACGTACAATTCCTGCTTTGGAGGCACACAAAGTCCTACAGAAAAATCAAAACTTTACACTGCCAATATTTCTATGGAGACAATATCCATTGCCATAGCAAATGGGCCCCTTTTGAAAAAAAAAAAAATTCTAATGAGACTATTTTAAAAATTAAATATCATGTTTATTTCCTTTGTCAGGAACGAGAAATTCAAATGACAATAAGGTTCTCAAAAGGAGAAGGGGAATCCAGATCTGTGGAAGGGACTTTGAAATTAGCATTTGAGAACCAGAACCTTGTCTTCTTTAATCTTAAAAAATAAAATAGTGATCAACATGAGCAAAGGCCACATGAAAGCATGTGATGTATTAGGGGAAAAATAAGTAGGACCATATATTAGGAGGACAGGGTATAAGAAATGAGATTAGAAGAAAAGATGGTGAAGAGGCTTCAATATCATGCCAGTAATGTTTAGAATATACTTTGAATGGATCCTAGAAGATTTATAACTTGAGCTCAGGTTAGTATGATTAGCAATGGATTTAGAAAAATGATACTAGCACTTAGGAGAGGAACAGCACTGGGAGACTAGTCAGAGGGAATACCAGAATGTTCCAAGTGAGAGATGATGAGAGCCTAAACCATGGAGGTGGAAATGGAAACAGGAAGAATTGGAAAGACCGTTCAGAAGTGGAATAGTCAAGTCTGGGTTAAAGAGAGGTATAAGATATCTAGTTATGTGACCGGATACTAGGGAAGGTCTGAACTGAGATAGGAAACCCAGAAGAAGAGGTGGAGAAGGAGAAGATTCAAGGAGAAATTGCTAAGTTTGGTTTAGGCTGAATGTGCTCAATGTGAAGTGCATGCAACATCCAAGTGAAGATACTTAGTGGGCAGACAGAAAGTGTAGCCAGGAATGTGGAGCAGGCTCACAGAGTAAGCCATGGGAGTAGATGAGACTCCCCAGGAAGAGAGCACAGAGAGAAGGAAATCAAGTGAAAACAAAGCCCTTGGGAATGCTCACATTTAAGAGCCAGGTCAGGAATCAAAAACAGGAAACAGAGAGCAGTCACAGGAGATAAAAGGAGACGGAGGAGACTGCAAAGGTGAGCAATAGTAGCAAATTCTACAGTGATGTGACAGAAGATTAGAGCTAAAATGGGCCCTTTGGATTCCCTTGAAATTGAAAGGTCTCTAAATCTAGAAGAGAAAAAAACACACACACACAGGAAAGGAATGGTTGAAATAAGACTGGCAAAATGTCGATCAGTGTTAAAACTGAGCCATGAATACAAAGGTGTTTATTATAATATCTCTACCTGTATACACGTTTGAAAATTTTTTTCAAATAAAAAGTTGAAAAATTAAAAACAAATTAATACATAAAAAGAATACAATCAGATGTTATTATTGGCTTCTGGGGTTAGGGTTTCAGTTGAATATGGGCTAGTGAATGGGAAACAAAGAAGAGGGGACAGCTGATATCAAATGTCATATTTTGAGCTTTGCTGGCAATGTGATATAGCGTTGAGGAGGAACTGGACCCTATCAGTCATTCAGTGTCACTACAGGAAACAGATGACACTCAAATTAGGATGATTCCCCAAGTGTTTAATAAAGGGGACATTTATGGTATAAGAGCAGGGTATAGGGAGAGCACAGGCATACTGCAGTAACTCTGGTGCTAGTAACAATGGGTGTTACCACCCATTATCACACAATCTTGGTGAAATGCAGCAATAGCATTTATTTCTCAGAGTTGTGTGGGTCAACTAGAGGTCATCCAGGTTATTATGGGGATCTGCTTCAAGCCGGTGTCTAGCAGACTTGTCTCCTCTCTGCAAATCCAGCTCTTGCCTATTCCAGATGGGTTCATTCTGGGGCCCAGAACTGAAGAGGCAGCAGGGCCCAGGGGAAGTTCTCATGGAGAAGGCAGATGCCCAGAAAAGGCACACAGAAACACAAGATGCTTCCAAAGGCCTGGGCTTGAAACTGGCAAAAACGATTGTTTCCACCCACATTCCACTGACCAAAGTAAGTCACAGAGCCAAGCGCAGGGACAAGGGAAATACTCCCCTCCTTTCACGGGAGCAACTATAGAGTCATATCCAGGCAAAGCAACTGGATACCAGGAGGGGCAAAGAACTGAGGCCAATAATTCAATCAATCACACACTCAAGGGTCAAAGGATGGCATGCTTAGCAGCACTCAGAAAGAGGCCTGAGAAAAGGGCCACCTTGAGAGGAGCTCTGACCTTCCATCTCGAGAACCGGAGGAGATTGATCCCACAAGGAGGGCGCCAGGGGAATAAACGTCCCGACCTCCCCAGGTCTCCCGCCCAAATTTCTCACATGCTGGACCCAGTTGGAAAGTTGCTCTCTGGACCCAGAAAGCAAAGCAGCCCTTCGATGGAGTCCAAACAGGTCCACCTTCCAGGGCAGGTAGCAGCGTGGGGAAGAGCAACAGTGAGACTAGAGATATGAAAAGAGGAGCTGGGCACAGCACTGGCCAGCTGCTTAAAGAGGACAAAGTGAAGGCGGGCTGGCAGGCTAGTAGGAGAGGTTCAGCACGCAAACAAACCTTCATCTTCCTCTAGCACAGCCCAGAAAAATGGGGAACCTGAAGAAAGAGAAGTTGCAGAAGAGCCTAAGCAGCCTACACTGCCACCTGGGCATCTGATCCAAGGGGATGAGCAGGCACCAAGCCTTGAGGGAGGTTTTTTTCTCCTCCTGCGAGGAAGAGACACAGCTGGAGGTGGAAATGGGCCATTAAGGGTGATTGTCTGACTCAGCAATAAAATTAGGCTGTGACAGCTAATGATTGTCAAGGGGAGGCGAGTTGCTGGTGGGAGTCGAGAGCAGGCAATCAGTGCAGAGAATGATGCTTGAGAACCAGAGAGAAGATTCTGAGTCCAAAGGCTTTAGGGAGCCACCTCCCAAAAGGGCACCTTTTACTCAGACTGACCAACACTCCCCCACTAGGCCAGAAGGAAGCTCTTAATGTTTGTGCTAGTTATGTTTCTGGAAACAAATTAATGTAGAATGGAGCCAATGTAATAATAATAATCGACAGCAGTTTTCTTAATACAATAAATGTTATTTTATGAGCAAAGAATCCTTACTATAGGTTTTGCATGTCCAGAGCCCCAAATCAGGGCTCACTTGCTTTGTTAGGCCACAAAAAAAAAGTGACGTAAGTGCCCCAAGCACGCATTAAAAGGCAGATGTTAGATTATAGTCATCAAGAACATGGAGTCTGGAGCAAATTGCCTGGATTCATATCCTAACTTACTCGGCAGCTTACTCAAACCATGAGCCCTGGTGAGTTACTGAATCTGTGCCTTGGTGTCCCCATCTGAAAAATGGAGGTGATAATACAGCCTTGAGTTGTGAATATGAGTTAATAGACGTGAGCACTTACTAGAGTAAGATCCAGAAAGCATCCTTACCTTCTGCCACTTCACCCTGTGTCACAGGTGGGAGCCTGGGTACAGAATGTTCCAGCCTCTCTCTGAGCATAGCCCTCACCTGGACTTCTGAGCCAGGAATGTTCTATCACCTAAGTCTGAAACCCAGAGAAAATTAATTCTCTCAAGAGTGCCCTGACCATCTCATCCAGCATTTACTCAAGGTTGATGAGAACAATAAAAGGAGTGTGAAAGAGACACTAGCAGTTGAAGGAACTCAGCATTTTAATGAAAGGCGTAACCTACTGGGATGACTTTAGTCTAAGCAAGAGGAGGAGTTGGACCAAGGCGGTTAGCAACCTGTGCCAAGCACTTCGAGTCTCCCTATCTCCCTGCAGCTTTCTCTCCCTGGGCTTTCACAGGTTGGGGTCTCTCTTTCTCTCATTGCTTTCTTTCTCCTTCTTCACCTTCCCTCTATCTCTTCTGCCTCAGGGCTCTCTCTCTTTTTAAAACCTGCTTCCCTAGTCTAATAGGACCGGGTCTTTATAAGAATAGTAAGAGACACCAGGAATGTGTGTGCTCAGAGGAACAGCCAGGGAGAGGCAGCTGTCTAAAAGCCAGGGAGAAAGGCCTCACCAGAAACCAACCCTACTGGCAACTTGATCTTGGACTTCCAGCCTCCAGAACTGTAACAGAATAAATATCTGTTGTTTAAGCCAAAAAACAAAACAAACAAACAAACAAAAAACCCTGCTTTAAAGTGTTTACAGTGGTCTTTACATGTGTTTTGGTTTTTGGTCGTCTGTGGATCCATAGTTATCAGTACACACAAATTTTTTTTTTCTTTTTAGTTACACCTGGGATCTATTTCAGCTCTGTCACTAACACACTGCATGATGTTCAGCAATGATAATAGTAGCAAACATATATGCTTAATGTGTGTCACTCACTAAGTGCTTTATGTATAAAATTAACTCATTTAGTTGTCAGGGTAAACTGTGAGGTAGGTAGGGACTTTTATAACTATTATCTTTGTGATAAATAAATTACTATTCACCAAATATCTTGGTTTCCCTCCCTGCAGTGTTCCTGCCTCTGGCAGATTTAGACATCCTCATCCTGTTGGACTAAGGAGTAACCACATGATTTGCTTTAGCCAATAAAAGTCACGTATCATTTCCAAGGAGAAGCTTTAAAAGCCAGTGCGTGTTTTGCCATGTTCTCTTTTCACCGTGCCACGATGACTCGCAGTGTGCCAGTAGGTGGCTCTTCTGTCAACCTGAGTCTGAGGATGAAGATGACATGGAGCAGAGCCATAGCCGACTCATGAAGGACATGCAATGTGAACGAGAAACATTTGTCATTTGTCATTGAGATTTTTGGAGTTGTTTGTTACTGCAGCATACCCTAGTCTCCTGACTAACAATACTCATTTTCAGGTAAGGAAACTGAAGCGCATTTAGAGTATGTCAGGAGTCTGGCTCAAGTCTGAGCTCCTAGCCACTACTCTATATTTACCTCAGTGAACCTCAATTCCCCTTTAGGAGGTAGGGTAATCTGAACTCTAACTGAAGACAATGAACGCCATGTTTCTTTCAGTCCCATCCATCTGGTTCTCACTCATGCCATTGCCTGCTTTCTTTTTAGCTTTAAACATATGAGGCACATTTATTTTATATCTGATGCTGGTTAAGCTCAAGGAAACTGAGGAGTTCACAGCTGCCTACAGATATTCTCATCATGTTTATAACCAGAGATCCCCGTTATCCCTGTTCCCAGCTCAGGACACCCTGAAGGAAAGAATTCCTTAACCTCCATTTCTCCCTACCAAGCTTCCTACCTTTGCTATTTGGGGAAAGATGATAATAATTGCTATTCTTTAGTATCTGTCATGCTCCAACAATCATACAAATATGAGTTCTAATTCTTGAAGCTACACTACAAAGCAGGAATTATTCCCGTTTTTCTTGACAAGGCCACTGAGGTCCAATAACACTGAATAAGGTGTCTAAGGTCACATACCTTCTATGTGTTAAGCTCCTGATTTTACCTCAGAGCCATCTGACACTAAGGCCTGTGTTCTTTTCTACTAGGCTGCTTGTTGTAGTGAGCACTGCTCCAGCTGGTCTTCTCTTTGATCATTTCTGACCTTGGAGGTATCTGAGTCTTTCAGTATATTTTAAATGCTTCAGTATATTTTAAATGGAGAAGGAAGTAAAGGAGTGAATCTAGATAAATGCCTACAAAAGGGTTAATGTAACAAACAAACAAAAAAAAAAACAGAGAGACTTGAAAAACAACTAAAACAGCCTAAGCAGTTTGTATTTAAATAATAAAACCAAGCAGAGTGTTGTGGAGGCTTTGATTCAACCTTTCTGAGCTCACAGGCAAACCTTAATGAAGCAAAACTTCCAGGAAGGCAGACCAATTAGCCCTATTTTCCAGGTGATCTGACTAGGACACCAAAGTCTGATTTTCTATCCCTTGTGCTCATCTTGGAACAAAATTATCCATATTGAGAAGCTATACACCACATGTGCAAATAACTGCCTGATTTTTACAATAGGCTTATGTTGAACCATTGATCATTGCTGTCTTTCAACAAATATTTTTTTTTCTGATAATGAGCCAATTTATAATCTAAAGCCAGATGTTGTCAGGCCTGGGCTCATTTTTTTTTAAAAAAGGATCATTATATTTATTATCTGGTATTGCCATCTGGGTCGCATTTTTAAAAATAAAAGCCTTTCTTGTGCTTCTGG
Source organism: Pteropus vampyrus (assembly GCF_000151845.1). Classification (NCBI taxonomy): domain Eukaryota; kingdom Metazoa; phylum Chordata; class Mammalia; order Chiroptera; family Pteropodidae; genus Pteropus; species Pteropus vampyrus. Next base: position 4,745,463 of record NW_011888884.1, on the reverse strand, counting down.
AAGCTACTTCTTCTGGAATACTTAGTCCTCAAAACAGCCCCTTACAGAATGGCCTCACAAATATCAGAGTCATTAGTGTAGCCATCTCAAAACACTTTCTCCTGCATGATTGCATTTTCAACAAGACCCCCAAATCATAATGCCCCCTTATTCACACAATTGCTATTTACAAAGTGCCTACAATATGCCAGGCCTAATTCCAGATGCTGTAAAGAATGTAAAGCTATACAAAGCACAGCCCTGCCCTCACCACTCAGTCTTTTAAAGGGCATTAAATAAAAATTAGTACTGTTATGTGATCTCAACAATCGGAAGTCATGTAAGGTATTTCACTTTTAGAGAGAAATCAGTGTTTCATCCATTCTGCCAAGCCCCATTCTATCCTCACAATTAAGGAAATAATGTTGATATGAATTGATCAGGTTTAATATTTCTTGGACCACAGTGCCAGGAAGTGACGATTTTGGTTTTAGAAAGAAAGAAACTAAAGTGCTAAGGTCCTCTGGGGCTCTTTCTGAACTCTCTTTGCAATCTTCTCTCTCCCTTGATTTGAGGAGCAAGGGTGGCCTGGAGCTATCTACCCCTAGGAAAGACCCTCTGTTTCCTGGAGTGGAACCAGAGTAGAGCTCAGGGGAAGACCATGAGCCCGACCCAGGCTGGCAAAATGCTTTCTTGCAGTTCCACGAAATGAACAAAATAAAGATGACAAAATAAAGAAAGTAGTATTGGAAAATAACCCAGAATATAGAATAAATATCCATGAGTTCATACTGACATAAACAAATGATTAACTAAATAAATAAGTGAGGGAAAAGAGAACAATCTCCTGTGCAGAAGAATCCCAAATAATATATATAGATCTTCTGCCATTAAGGAAGGGGGAGCATAACTTAATTGTGACAAATATGCCAAACTAATGGATAGTATTAATAATGGGAGAAACTGTGGAGTGGTAATGCACTCTAATTTGTCTGAAAATATATCTCCTTCGCATTTTCTTGAAACACTCTTTAGCAGTGCCAGATAATGGGCCCAGACAACATAAAGCTAAATAAATGTAACCTAGGCAATTTTCAAAATACGTCTCTAGTGCCCTCCCAGTCTCTGAGGCTTTTCGTCTACTAAAAAGGAAGAATTTTTGCAAATGTGGTTGAACTTGCCTGGGCTTACAAAGAAGAACAAGGCCTGAGTGAAGTATGTAGGGAGGGGAACTGGCCTCACTTGGAAGGAGGCTGAGGGGATTTGAAGGGTGATTAGCTAAGGAGAGGAGTCATGCTTCTCCCCTAGGAGCTTGTTTGAATGGAGTAGTCAGATCGTACACAGGGGACTTGGAGTTCATGGGAGCAGGCTGCTGGGCAGAGCTGGGATGCATCCTGACATGGCTCTCTGGACCATGAACTGGGCTGTGGGAGGATGTGAGTCTTTGATAAGCTGTCCCTCACAAACTGTCACTTTTTCTTATCCTAGTATTGTTAATGTGGTATTATTGGGTGCAATAAGTTTCTCACTGCACATTTTAGGGAAGTTCGGATGTGGTAAAACTGTTCAGTTGGATCCGCCTTACTCTAAAAAGAAGACTCGTGTGCTAGGCGGGCAAAAATATTTCCATGGTTTTATTAATCAGGATTTAAAAAACCAGATGCTTTCTCAGAAAGGAAGTTGTATTTGAACATGCCTGTATTATCACAGAGGTACACCAGAGGGCAGTATGGGTGCTCTGTTTTGTGCCATTTTTTCCCTAGACTATGCAGCTGAGTAATGGGTCTCCTCATGGTGTTTTCCTGGGTAACGAAAGAGATGGGTAGGCATAATCATTTTCTATTGTTGTGTAATAAATTACCACAAACATGTAGCTTAAAACAACATGCATTGGTTAGCTCACAGTTCTGTCAGGTCAGAAATTGACTGCTTTCACAATCACAGATAGGAGGCAATAGTAGGTGTGGCCAGTTGGGAGGAATGATCCAGGAAAAGTAAGTCTTTTACATTCCAGCCATAAACTTGGCTAGTGAACTCATGCAACAGCCACTTTAGCCAAAGAAAAAGACAGAATTCTCAGTGTCTGTGAAGAGTGCCTGAAAGTAGCTGAATTAGGATTTCGCTAAGTTTACAAACTTTCCTGGGTGTTCCTGAAATCTGACTTCAGATCAATGTTTCATTTCCTGTAGTTGGGACTGTGTTCAATTCATCAATACACTGAAATTTGTGGAAGTCTCAAAAAACAAAAACAAAAACAAAAGCCTCTTCTCAAATGTTTCTTCTGTGGTCTAGACCTCTTTGAGGCTGCTCTTTAACTGTTCTCTTTTCCAAGTTTCCCTGGAAGAAAATGAACCTTTCAGGACTTGAAAATGAAAAGGCAGCCAAAATCCTCCCTTCGCTTTTTCTTTCTGTTGCAATAGACCTATAGATTTTACTTAAGCGAAATGGAGAACACCCAAGCAGAATTGGGTTCAGTTGCACTGTCCCAGCCTGTAAGACAGAGAACTTGAAGCCTGCCTATTATTACTTTCTCAAACATGCTGCACTTCTCATTTTAAAAACCGGAGGCGGTTGAGGGCAGGTCTGTGTTCTCTCATGGCTAGAGACATTTTACTGCAAAATTTTGTTAACCAGTGAGGAAGCTTTACTTTTACCTTACTTGGTATTTGAGATTTATGGGTTTTTGCTGTTCAAATTTGGTGAACAATCATGTGCATTTAAATAGCATCTTTGGATCCCTCGGAGTCAGTAGAGATATCTGGCCAGATATATCCAAGTTACCAAGCAGTCAAAAGAGAAAAAGTGTGTGTGAGTGGTCTCTTCAAAGAGAAATAGCAAATGCTCCTCTCTCTGCTTCTCTCAGTAATAGTCCTGCTTATAAGATACGGTTGTTAATCTACAACAAGAAGGAAATGCTAAATCTGGTGGAGAGTGGAGAAGATGTTACAATGAGGGGAAAGTAATTAACCCATAAAAGCTTTGTTGAAAAAGGCTTTTTACTTTGAGTTGACTTTGAGACATTTTATTGCCTACTTCCGTGCTGCCAGCTGAGCTTCACATGGACCATAAAGCCTCCAAAAATACTTTGTGTAAGATTGCTGTTTGTCTTCATTAATTTATCCTGGTGACCCCTGGTGGAACATCACTCCATAAGGAGAAGTAGAGTCCCAAAACAGACATCTAGCCACTCATTGAATTACCAACGCCCAAATTGTCACATATATCCATTTATTTACTCACTGCTTCCTTTTTGGCAGCCTTCCCTATGTTTCAACTTGAACCCTATTTCCCTATCAAAGCTGAATTTGTATTTCTCACTTTTATCAGTACATTCTATTCAGCAGCCAAGCTGTCCTGGACCAATGGCACTGTCTAGTCAATATGCCTAGCACATAGCAGGCACTTAAAATTCATTAACTAAATCCAACATTTCCTCCTTTACTTCTAAATTACCATTTTCTCTCAGTTGGATGGGACTTATTCCTTTCTTATTCTAGATGCAGTTTTCTCTGACTCTGTACCAGGACTTGCCATACAAGTAAAGAACTATCCCCACTTTCAAAGACATTGCTCCACCAAGGTGTCACATACTTGTAAAGATCCTAGGTGTTCATTTTTTAAAACCCACATTGAGACTAGTTACACGTTAAGTTGTTGCACCTCAGTTCCAAATGAACATCAGGCTTATTTCGGGCCTTTCTGACAAGTAAATTGTAAAAGCCTATGGCTATTTTCTTTATTGATACCATAGTTTCTTCTTCAGGTTGACACCAGAGAAAACACTTTAAACCTCCGGACACGTGAGGGCCCTGAGGAAGAGAGAGAGGGAGAAGAAGAAAAGGCCAAAAAGAAAGTAGAGTATACTAGAAAAAAAATGAAACTATCCTGAGAAAAATCCCAAAGCAGAAAAATGCCAAGTGAAAGAAAAGATTCTTGGCATTCTTGCCTTTCACAATTAGAATAACCTAAATGTCCAATATTAGAGGAATGATTAGGTAAATTATAATCTATTCACACAATGGAATATTGTACAGCCATTAAATATTTATTTTGAAGAATGTGCCATAGCAAAGGAAAAAGTTTATGTAATGATAAGTGAAAAAAGCAAAACTAAAAAAAGAAAATTATATTGTGCTGTAATCTACTTATCAGTTTATG